>NC_065587.1:34636712-35010163 GCF_024542745.1 Macaca thibetana thibetana
GGGGATCAAATATCTTGTGGCTCTAACCGACTTGGGTGGCTATTGTTCTGAGCTATTATTATCTTTTTCCTTTTCTTTTCTTTTTCTTTCTTTTTTTCTTTCTTTTCTTTTTTTTTTTTGAAACGGAGTCTCGCTCTGTCTCCCAGGCTGGAGAGCAATGGCCCAATCTAAGCCCACTACACCATCCACCTCCCGGGTTCAAGCAATCCTCCTGCCTCAGCCTCCTCAGTAGCTGGGATAACAGGCATCCGTTATCACATCCAGCTAATTTTTGTATTTTCAGTAGACATGGGGTTTCACCATGTTAGCCAGACTGATCTGGAACTCCTGACCTCAGTTGATCTATCTGTCTTGACCTCTCAAAGTGCTGGGATTACAGGTGTGAGCCAGTGCACCCAGCCAATTACTACCTTCTTCTTATCAACTTGCTAATTTACTTCTCAAGAATAGCTAGGTGCCCGGAATTTCCCTTGAAGGCTAATGTGGTTCGGGTATGTGCCCTCCAGATCTCATGATGAGATGTGATTTCCAGCCAGGCAGAGTGGCTCACACCTGTAATCCTACCACTTCCTCCTCCTCCAATTCCTCCTCCTCCTCCTCCTCCTCCTCCTCCTCCTCCAACTCCTCCTCCTCCTCCTCCTCCAACTCCTCCTCCTCCTCCAACTCCTCCTCTTCCCACTCCTCCTCCTCCTCCAATTCCTCCTCCTCTTCCAACTCCTCCTCCTCCTCCAACTCCTCCTCCTCCTCTGTTTCTTTATCCTCCTCCTCCCCCTCCTTCATTTCTTTTTCCTCCTCTTCCTCCTACATTTCTTTTTCCTCCTCCTCGTTTCTTTTTCCTCCTCCTTTTCTTTTTCTTCCTCCATTTCTTTTTCCTCCTCCATTTCTTTTTCCTCCTCCGCCTCCTTACAGGCATGAGCCACTACACAAGGCCTGGCTGTTTGTTTCTTCCTCCTCCTCCATTTCTTTCTCCTCCTCCTCCTCCTCCTCCTCACAGGCACCAGGCACCACGACTGACCTGGCTGTTTCCTTTTCCTCCTTTCCTCCTCCTGCTCCTCCTCTGCCTCCCAAATTGCTGCGATTACAGGCCTGAGCCACCACACCTAGCTATTTCTTCTTCTTTTTTTTTTTTTAACTCTTCCTCCTCCTCCTTCTTCATTTAATTTTATTTTTTTTGATGTGGAGTCTTGCTCTGTTGCCCAGGCTGGAGTGCAGTGGTGCGATCTCGGCTCACTGCAACCTCCACCTCCTGGGTTCAAGCCTCCCAAGTATCTGGGATTACCAGCGCCCGCCACCATGCCCAGTCAATTTTTGTACTTTTAGTAGAGACAGGGTTTCACCATGTTTGCTAGGTTGGTCTCAAACTCCTGACCTCGTGATCTGTCCACCTTCACCTCCACCTCCCATAGTGCTGGGATTACAGGCATGAGCCACTGCGCGCAGACCCCCTGGTTTTGTTTGTTTGTTTGTTTGTTTGTTTTGTTTTGTTTTTCCTTGAAATGGAGTTTCACTCCTGTTGCCCAGGCTGGAGTGCAATGGCGTGATCTTCTCTCACTGCAACCTCTACCTCCCGGGTTCAAGTGATTCTCATGCCTTAGCCTCCCAAGTAGCTGGGATTATAGGCACTTGCCAGCACGCCCTGCTAATTTTTATATTTTTAGTAGAGACAAGGTTTCTCCATGTTGGCCAAGCTGGTCTTGAACTCCTGACCTCAGGTGATCCGCCCTCCTTGGCCTCCCAAAGTGCTGGAATTACAGCTGTCAGCCACTGCGCTGGGCCTACAGCTCATTTCTTACCACATAAATCTTTGCACCTCTCCAGAAAAATGCCATCAGGGATGTCCCCAGAAACCATTCATCGCAGGTGCCATGCAGAGAAGAGCTTCTTGTTCTCCTTTTCCCTTTATGTCTTCCCTCTCACCTCATGTTGTTCATTCACTCATCTCTTTTCCATTCTTACTTTTAAGCATTAACCTTTCAAAACCCCGTCTTCCCCTATAAGTAATGTATTGTAACTCCCGCCATCACCATATCCTTCTCCAACCCACCAAACTACCAAGGATGGCAAGTCCATAAACTAAGAAGAAATGGGAAACATTCATTGTAAACTTTGCAGCCGCTCAGTCACCCAACATGACAGCACAGATCTGCTGGTATTTGAAGACCCATTTTTTTTTTTTAAGACAGGTGTCACTCTGTCACTCAGGTTCAGGTGCAGTGGTGCAATCACAGCTCACTGCAGCCCCCAACTCCTGTGCTCAGGTGATCTGCCTGCCTCAGCCTCCCAAGCAGCTGGAACTACAGGAACACACCACCACACCCAGCTAATGTGCTTATTTTTTGTAAAGATGGGGTCTTACTCTGCTTAACAGGCTGCTCTCAAACTCCTGGCCTCAAGGGATCCTCCCACCTTGGCATCCCAAAGTGCTGGGATTACAGGCATGAGTCACCATGCCCGGTCTGAAGACTTTAAATGTTGCCATATTCAAGATGCGTTGAAACTCACCTGTGTTTGATGAGCCTGCTTTTTCAAGTGAGTAATATACAACACACTGAAATACCTTAAGCTTCTCAGACTTCGTACCTTCCTCTGGAATAATCATTGTATCCCAAAAGTAAATCCATAATGAGGTCCAGTTTTTCCTTCCTCCTTGGCTATGAAATAGACAAAGAAAAAGGCAAGCTAGCCATGTCCACCTCACTGTGGGAGACTGTCCTCTTTGCTTTTTGATTGTATTTGGGAAGCGGGGGCCTGACTGCTTTCCTACTTCCCATGCACAACTTCCTTTACCTAGGAAATCCTCAGCACGACCTACATGGATTAAACCAGCTTCCTCATTTTGTTTCCAATATTCTTACAACCAAAGTATCCAGAAAGGGCAAGGCAACCTGAAAAAAATGAGGACTGGTACATTATCCCATGAGCCAAACTGCCACTTACACTGGTTAGTCATGAAATCGGCAAAATTCCAGATGAGCTCTCCAACCACCTATTTTCTGCGCTTTTGATCCAGACCCAGATGGTACTGCTGTAGCAGACTGTTCTGGTCATCTTCACTGAACATCAGAGATGGATCCTGGAATTCAAGGCAAAGATAATTTAAGAATCAGAACTGGAAAAATTGCAAATGTTAGATAAAAAATAAAGATCCACTTGATGGTGACGAAAATATCTGACCTCACGGGGGCTGTAGTGACTGCAGGACTCACTGATGCTAGGGTAAAGACAGCCAGGGAATGATCTAACCCAGAAGAAAAAAGGAGGTTTAAAAAAAAAAAAAAAAAACATGGCCAGGCGTTGTGGCTCACACCTGTAATCCCAGCACTTTGGGAGGTTGAGGCCGGGCAGATCACAAGGTCAGGAGATTGAGACCATCCTGGCTAACACAGTGAAACCCCATTTCTACTAAAAATAAAAGAAATGAACTGGGCATGGTAGTGGGCACCTGTAGTCCCAGCTACTCAGGAGGCTGAGGCTACAGAATGGTGTGAACCTGGGAGGTGGAGTTAGCAGTGAGCAGAGATTGTGCCACTGCATTCCAGCATGGGCAACAGCGAGACTCTGTTGAAAGAAGGAAGAAGGGAAGGGAAGGGAAGGGAAGGGAAGGGAAGGGAAGGGAAAAAAGAAAAGAGAGAGAGAGAGAGAGAAAGAAAGAAAAGAAAGAAAGAAAGAAAAAGAAAGAAAGAGAAAGAAAGAAAGAAAGAAAGAAAAGAAAGTCATTAATTAGTAACTGCTTTATTTATAAATGTGATTTGATATTCCATTCATCTTACTTTTCCATCTCTATCTGCTGGTACAGTCTTAAGGCTGAACTACACTAGAAGTAAAAATATGCCTTGGGACCAGGCATGATGGCCCATGCCTGTCATCTCAGCACTTTGGGAGGCTGAAGTGGGAGGACTGCTTGAGGCTAGGAGTTCAAGACCAGCCTGGGAAATATAGCAAGACCCCATTTCTACAAAAACTACAAAAATAAGCCAAGCATGGTGGCACACACCAGGGGTCCCAGCTACTTGGGATTCTGAGGTGGGAGGATTGCTTGAGCCCCAGAGGTCAAAGCTTCAGTGAACTGTGTTTGCATCACTGCACTCCAGCCTGGGTGACAGAGCGAGACCGTATCTTAAATAAATAAATGTATGTATGTATGCATGCATAATGAAATTAAACCTAGCTGGGCATGGCAGCTCAGGTCTGGAATCCCAGCACTTTGGGAGGTCAAGGCAGGAGGATCACTTGAGCCCAGCAGTTCAAGACCAGCCTAGGCAACACAGTGAGACCCAGTCTGTACAAAAAGTTTAAATATTAGCCAGCTGTGGTGACGCATGCCTGTGGTTCCAGCCACTTGGGGGGCTGAGGAGGGAGGATCATTTGAGCCCAGGAGGTTGAGCAGTGAGCTGTGATTATGCCACTGCACTCCAGCCTGGGCAACAGAGTGAAACTGTCTCAAAAAAAATTATTTTTAATTAAACTAAATAAATTCAACTATTCTAGTCATATATCAAGACCTCAATAGCCACATGTAGCTAGTGGCCACCATTTCACACAGTGCATATATGGGGCATTTCTATCATTGCAAGGGTTCTTTTTTGAAACAAGGTCTCGCTCTGTCCCCCAGGTGGGAGTGCAGTGGTGCAATCATGGCAGACGGCAGCCTTGACCTACTGGGCTCAAACAATCCTCCCACCTCAGCATCCCAAGTAGCTGGGACCACAGGCAAGCACAACCATAACCAACTAATTTTATTTTTTATTTTTCTTAGTTTTTTGAGACGGAGTCTCGCTCTGTCACCCAGACTGGAGTGCAGTGGCACGATCTTGACTCACTACAACCTCTACCTCCCTGGTTGAAGCAGTTCTCCTGCTTCAGCCTCCTGAGTAGCTGGGATTACAGGTGCATACCACCACATCCAGCTAATTTTTGTATTTTCTTAGTAGAGATGAGGTTTCACCATGTTGGTCAGGTTGGACTCAAACTCCTGACCTCGTGATCCACCCACCTTGGCCTCCCAAAATGCTGGGATTACAGGTGTAGGCCACCTCGCCTGGCCGCAACTAATCTTAAATTTTTTGTAGAGATGGGCTCTATGTTGTGCAGACTGGTCTCAAACTCCTGGGCTCAAGAGAGCCTCTGACCTTGGTCTCCCAAAGTGATAGCATTCCAGGTGTGAGCCACCGCACCCAGCACTGCAGAACCCAGGTCTATCAGTGCTGACCTAGAACCTCTCAAGAGTTTCTTAAGAATTCAGAACTGGGGCCAGGCATGGTGGCTCATGCCTGTAATTCCAGCACTTTGGGAGGCCAAGACAGGTGGATCACTTGAGGTCAAAAGTTCAAGACCAGCCTGACCAACATGGTAAAACCTCACCTCTACTAAAAAAGCAAAGATTAGGAGAACGTGGTGGTACGTACCTGTAATCCAAGTTAGTTGGGAGGCCGAGGCAGGAGAATCGCTTGAACCTGGAGACGGAGGTAGCAGTGAGTCAAGATTGTGCCACTGAACTCCAGCCTGGGTGACAAGAATGAACTTCTGTCTCAAAGAAAAAAGAAATCAGAGCTGGTTACCTTTTCAAAGAGGATGAGCAAGGGTGCATATCCACAAGCCACTTCCCCCTACTTGACTGGTTTGCAGAAGTGGCATTCTGTAAGCACGACAAATTTAAGGGTGCAAACAGAACAGCGCAGTCCACTGTGGGTGGCTGTTTTTTATGTGTCAACGGGAGTCTCAGGAGCTGTGACAAATGAGTGTGTGCTGGCTAGGGAGGGAACAAGGGCCCGGATGGTGTTCAGGAATCCACATAAAAAAAAAAAAAGACAAGATAAAGCAACGTATCTTTGGTGAGGAAAACAAAAAAATGAGAGGGATAAAAAAATGAGGACAGGCCGGGCGTGGTGGCTCCCGTCTATAATCCCAGGATTTGGGTAGGCCAAAGCAGGCAAATCACTTGAAGTCAGGAGTTAGAAATATCACTTGGGAACGGGTGATAGGAGGCTGTCTGGAAACAAGGCCGGTAAGGAGGCCACTTTTGAGGACCAAGCGAGTGGGGCAGAGGCCTGGATGCTGGCAAGAAGGGAATGTGGATGGGGTAGCGGGAGGTGAGCCTAAAGGTGAAGCAAGGGGAGCACTGCAGTGAGCACAGGGCAGGCCAGGGGAGGCGAGTGACATCTCTGCCCAGAGAGAACGCACAATCACAAAGTTCAACATCTCTTCATCTCTTACCTGGTGAAACCCTAAAATTCTGTCGCTCTGTACTCGCTCTGAATAATGGGCTTGCGATAAGTCTTACACCAATTCTCAAACTGGGTGGCCAGCTGCAGCTGAATCAACTCCAGGTGCCCATAGTCATGATACCAAGTGTAGTAGCTGTTCACACAGATCACGTCCACATACGGAGCCCAGGACCAGAGCGGCAAAGCCCGTTCAGCACCCAGAAGACTGCATAACTCAGCACTCACACACTACGGGGGCTCTTCTGGTAGAGAAGGTAAGAAGGGGATGTAATCCCAGCATTCTGGAAGGCTGAGGCAGGAGGGTGACTTGCGGCCAGGAGTTCGAGACCAGCCTGGGCAACACAGCGAGACCCTAGCTCTACAAAAAATAGTAGTAAGAAAATTAGCATGGCACAGTGGCTCATGCCTGTAATCCCAGCTCACTGGGAGGCCAAGGTGTGAGGATCACCTGAGCCCAGGAGTTTGAGACCAGCCTGGTCAACATCGCAAGACCCCATTTCTACAAAACAAAACAAAACAAAAGGCTAGAATGAGAAGAGCTGCCTCTTGGGGCTAAGAACATCCAAGTGCATCAACTTAGATCCTGAAATTACCCTGCCCCACAGGCAAAAATCATGGTCACAAAGTGGCCCAAAGGAGGCAGGCCTGTGCCTGCACACTGACACTCACCACATGTGCAGCTGGGAAGGGCTATGAGAGGCAGAGCAGCTGCCAAAGCACAGTCCTCGGCCAAAACCCAGGGCCCCGGCCGCTGGAACTGACTCCTCTCCAGGCAGCACTCCCATCACTGGGCTTCCCCTCACCTTGCCCTGGAGAAGCGCTCCCTCCTGAGGGGCCAATGCAGTTGTTGTCGCAGAGAATCTTTGTTTTGTTTTGCAGACAGTCTTGCTCTGTTGCCCAGGCTAGAATGGAGTGGCGCAATCTTGGCTCAGTGCAACCTCTGCCTCCCAGGATCAAGCACTATGAGCAATAGTCAGCAGTTCCTCCTCAAATTAAAAATACAGCTACTATGTCATCTAGCAATCTCACCACTGGAAAATACAAAGTACATGGATGTATTATGCTCCCTGATTACAAATGACAAAAAGAGCTATAGTGATCCAAACAATGTGGTATTGGCATTCACACAAAAATACACAACAACAAGACCCAACAAGGGAACCAAAGCCAAATTCATGTATGGTGGACACATTTAAAAAAGAACACCCAGAGAATGAGACACCCCTGGCTGCCTTCGGTGGGGCCACAGAAATGTCCTAGGGGGACCTGCAGCCGCCTCTCACCTGGGGTCCGGATGGTTTCCACTCCATGAGGATTTCCATAGTTCCCCTCAGCCACCCTCAGAGTCAGGAGGGCTTCTGTGGGGCTGCGACCATCTGTCCCAGCCTTTCCTGTCTCCATGACACACCGTGTGACCTACGTATACTACAATATGTAGGTGCGTGTACTGAAAGCGTACAGTTAAGATGACCTACAACTGATGCTACTCTACGTCTTCCAGAGATTTTTCAGATATCCCCAGAGAAAAACAAACTAGTGACATTCCATGATATTGCAAAGTGGCACCAGAAACTGCACAGAAACAGCTCCCTATGCACCATCAGGCACTCTCCAGACCCGCCCCTCACTCACAAATGTCACACAGGAGCATGAACCCAGGCAGTCTTCACTCCTAAGGGCCACTTAACAGCCTCTATCGGTCAGGAAGCCTTTGATCTGGGCCAGGGTGCTGACCCACAGGGGTGAATTGTGCCTCTAATGCTGAGTGTTGCTTCCCCTCACTGAGCTCACCCCCACCCTTGCACCAAAAAGGGCCCCCATGGAAACTGCTGTCTGACATCCAGGAGCTCATGTAAAATGCTCCAGCAACGTGGATGGCCTTGGCCACCTCTAGTACTAGCCTTTCCCCATGTGGGGCTCACTCCCTGATTCTTGCTTGTGCAGGCCAATGTAAAGCGGCTGAGATCTCCTGCTCCCTCAGCCTCCCTGGTCACCTTGATGACATCATGCTGGCCAGAGGCAGGCATCTGCAATCAAGAATGAGGTACCCACAGGCTGACTTCCCTGGTGTGGGGAACAATGCCTGGGGCCTCCAGACAGCCTGCCCGAGGTAAAGAATCCAGCTCTGACACAGCTCAAAGACAGTGTGGTGGACATGGAGAGACTGTCCAGGCCTGTCTCCTCTTCTGGCTCAGTGGATTCTTAGGAAAATTATTGAGACACTGGGCTTAAAGCTCTCAGCCTAGGGCTTAAAATGCCACAGGGAATCAAATCAGGGTGACCAAGGACCAAACACTTCTCCTTGGCTGGGAATGGGGGATCAGGGTTCCAGAGACCAGGGGTACAAAGTGATACCTGTGCCATAAGGGAAGAAACTGGGGATCTGGTCCACCCTGGGCTCCTCAACCTGAGTGTGAGGCCTTGCTGGGCCCTGAGCTCACCTGCCCCTTGGGAGTCCATTGTGACTGCAGTCCAGGGGGTCAATGTCCTCACTGATGCCAGAAAGAAGTCCTGGGAGATGCGGAGGGCATCCTGTAGTGACAGGCACTCTGGGTGGTCCACAAGTGTGCGCTTCAGCAGGTCCTGGGAAGGGATGGAATGGTAAATGGGGGCCATGTTTCTGGGGTTCAGTGAGAAGCCCCTGGGAAATGCTCAGTCCTCACCAAAAGAATTCAAAGGGCAGGCACCCAGGGACCCACACACATGCCTGCAAAATCTGAACTGAAAATTAGAATCGCAGCAGCAGGGTTGACTCTAAAAGGGCCCCAACTGGCTCTTCTCCCTGCTGCAGTCTTTACTCTTTTCTCCCGGCAGAGGCAGCCAGGTGGAGGCTCATCTCACCAAGCAGCTGGGAGAGACACCCCTCTACCTACCCTGCAGCTGCTCCAAGGATCCTGGAGACCAAAAGACAGGGGTTGGGGAAGGAAGACGTTCCTGCCTCCACTGAGAGCAACTGGCCAAACGTCAAGCTCAGTAGCCAAGCTCTATTGAGGCCCTGGCCCTGTTGGCATGGTTACCTCAGGCCAGGCAGGCACACTCAGGGCCCAGGATCCCTCTGCCCGACTTTTCAAATGGTCTGTTCTCAGTGACTCTGGTGCCCTCTCACACCGGGCTCAGGCTTCTGAGAAACTCCTAAGCCCTCTCTGGCCCTTCAGGGGCCTTAACACTCGTGTGTAGGACCAGGATGCTCTGAGTGACGTATTTGATCAATGGGCTGGTACAGCACAGCTGTTGGAGACAGCAGAGAGAAAAAGGACAAAGACATACAAACAACCACTCAACACCTCAGAGACCAGCTTTGTCCCCCACCCACCTTTCTCCCCACATGAACACCTGCTTTTCGGAAGCCAAAGTGGGTCCACAGCAGCCTCCACCTCTGTTCTCACTCCCAGGGTAGACCAAGCAGCAAGAACAGGTGACACACAGCCCTAGTGACCCTGTCCCCTCCCTACCCATGCTTATTCTCCCATCAGACCTGGCTTCTTTGAGGGCTGCCCCAGTCCTGTCCAGGTCTTACCTGGCTCAGAGCAGATGATCCCCTGCACCTCCCACCCTGAATCACACGGCTACACCCAGCACATGCTACAGAGGCCCAGCGCCCTCTGGGTCACATCCAGAAACTCCACAATAGGGGAGGAGAAAAGCTGTTTCCCAGGAAGGGCAGCTCCCCAGGCCTGGTCATTCTCAGACTCCTGCAGTCAAAGGACGGGCAGAGCCAGCTGGGATCGCCATGCTTCACTCTGACCCACATGACTGGCCTTGCCTCCTCTATGGGAAGAGAGCCCTCCACACAGCCTCAAACCCAGACATAATAGGACAGGACAGGCTGGGCGTCAGGGAGGCCAGCCAGATCTCCACACAAAGGCTCTGCTCTTAAGCAGGAGGCAGCCTCAGTGGCAAAAGTTTCCTGAAGCAACTCAGGTCAGGCCTCACATACAAGAGCCCCAGAGGCTACAAAAGCACCAACTCAGCCAACCAAGAACCCAGGGCCACACCCTTCTGAGACCCAGACTCCAAGTGAGGATCGCTGGGATTCAGCCGAACAGGAGGATGTCACAGCTGGAGGACCAATACTTCCCAACACCCTTCCAGCAAGCAGCTGTGGACCTGCCATAGGAGCGCTGACAGGCAGGATGGTGGTCTGGGAAGAAGAATCCCAGACTGGGTGTCCCATAGGACCAGGTTGTGACAGATCCCACAGCCAACACTCATGCCCCAGCCAAACCCAAACCCCACAGCTCCCCAAAGCCCTCCATGTAAATAGCCTGTGCACTGCTAAGCAGATACCTCAGGGAACAATCTGATGGCTGTGAAGAAGATGCAGCCTCAACAGGGTTCCACAAGCCTTCTGCAAGCAAAGCCTTCTTTGCTTGGGTGCCATCCAGCCTGCATATAAATTGCATTAATATAGATTTCTGATATAGGATGATTCTTGTACTCTTTTATTACTTGTCTTTTAATGGGCAAAACACTTTTTTTTTCCTTTTTGAGCTTAGTTTTTTTGGTACAATGTAACTTTTATTTTAGATTCAGAAGTATGTGTGCAGGTTTATTGGTAATATTGTGTGATGCTGAGGTTTGGGGTATGATTGATTGCATCACCCAGGTACTGTGCATAGGACCCAATAGTTAGTTTTTCAGCCTATGCCCTTTTCTGCTGAGTCCCCTCTAGAACTGCCCAGTGTCCATTATTGCCATCTTGATGTCCATGAACACCCATTGTTTAGCTTTCACTTATGAGTGAGAACATATGGTATTTGGTTTTTTGTTCCTGCATTAATTTGCTCAGGATAATGACTTCCAGCTGCATCTATGATGCTGCAAAGGGAATGATTTCTTTTCTTTCTTTTTTTTTTTTTTGAGATGGAGTTTCGCTCTTGTTGCCCAGGCTGGAGTGCAATGGCAGAATCTTGGCTCACTGCAACCTCCACCTCCCAAGTTCAAGCAACTCTCCTGCCTCAGCCTCCCAAGTAGCTGGGATTACAAGTGCCTGTCACCATGCCCAGCTAATTTTTGTATTTTTAGTGGAGATGGGGTTTCACCATGTTGGCCAGGCTGCTCTCGAACACCTGACCTCAGGTGATCCACCCACCTCGGCCTCCCAAAGTGCTGGGATTACAGGCATGAGCCACCGTACCCAGCCTGTTTTTTGTTTTTTGTTGGTTTTTTTTTTTTTTTTTTTTTGAGACAGAGTCTTGCTCTGTCACCCAGGCTGGAGTGCAGTGGCCGGATCTCAGCTCACTGCAAGCTCCGCCTCCCAGGTTTACGCCATTCTCCTGCCTCAGCCTCCCGAGTAGCTGGGACTACAGGCGCCCGCCACCTCGCCCGGCTATTTTTTTTTTTGTATTTTTTAGTAGAGACGGGGTTTCACCGTGTTAGCCGGGATCGTCTCTCGATCTCCTGACCTCGTGATCCGCCCGTCTCGGCCTCCCAAAGTGCTGGGATTACAGGCTTGAGCCACCGCGCCCGGCCTGTTGGTTTTTTTTTAGACAGAATCTCACTCTATCATCAGACTAGAGTGCAGTGGCACGATACTGGCTCACCACAACCTCTGACTCCTGGATTCAAGTGATTCTCCTGCCTCAGCCTCCTGAGTAGCTGGGATTATAGGCATGTGCCACCACGCCTGGCTAATTTTTACATTTTTAGTAGAGACAGGGTTTCACCATGTTGGCCAGGATGGTCTTGATCTCCTGACCTCGTGATCCGCCCACCTTGGCCTCCCAAAGTGCTGGGATTACAGGAATGAGCCACCGCACCCAGCCCACTCTGTGACTTTTAAGTGGTGTGTTTAAACCATTTACATTCAAGGTTAATATTGACATGTGAGATTTTCACCCTATCATGAAATCGTTAGCTGTGGTTTTTTTTTTTCAGTACTTTCTATTGTATGGTTGTTTTATAGGGTCTGTGAGCTATGTACTTAAGTGTGTTTTTATGACAGCAGGTATCATTCTTTCATTTCCATGTTTAGAACTCCCTTAGGCATCTCTTGTAAGACTGATCTAGTGGTAATGAACTCTCTTGGCATTTGCTTCTCTAGAAAAAATGTTTTTATTTCTCCTTCACTCATGAAGCTTAGTTTGGCAGTATATAAATCTCTTGATTATGATTTATTTTCTTTAAGAATTCTGAAAATAGACCCCTCAATCTCTCCTGGCTTGTAAAGTTTCTGCTGAGCAGTCTGCTGTTATCCTGACGGGCTAACTTTGTATGTGATCTGGCCTTTTTCTCTAGTGCCTCCAGGGCTTTTCTTTGACAGTGACAGTCTGGTGAATATATGCCTTGGCAATGTTCATTGTTTATATATCTCACAGGCGCTGTCTGGCTTCACTGTACTTAGATGTCTATCTAGCAAGATTTAATAAATTTTCTTGAATTATTTTCAAGAAATGAAATATGTTTTCCAGGTTCTTTTCTTTTTCTCTTTCTCTCTAGGGAATGCCAGTAATTTGCAGGTTTGGTCACTTTACAGAATCTCATATTTCTGACTTTCTTCACTTTTAAAAAATCTTTTTTCTTTATTTTTGTCTGACTGGATTGGTTCGAAAGACCAGTCTTCAAGCTCTGAAATTATGTTTTCTACTTTGTCCCGTCTATTGATAAAGCTTTCACTTGTATTTTGAAATTCCTTAAGTGAGTTTTTTTAATTCCAGAAGTTCTGATTGATTTCTTATTAAGATGTTTATCTCTTCCTTCATTTCCTGGATTGATTTAGAAGTTTCTTTTTGTTGATTTCAAGCTTGAATCTCACTGAGCTTCCTTGCAACCCAAGCTTTGAATTGTTTATTGTCATTTCTCAGTTTTCATTTTGGTAGGAAGCATTGCCAGAGAGCTAGTGTGATCCTTTGTTAGTGTCACTGCATTCAGATTTCTCATGGTGCCTGAATTCTTGCACGGGTCCTTCTTAGCTGGAGATGCTAGCACTTCTAATTTGTGTAATTATTTTTGTTTGGGTAGGACTTTTTCTTTTTCTTTCCTCTCCTGTATTATTATTATTATTATTTTCTTCTTTTCCTTTCCCTCCTCCCTAGGGGTGGACTGTAGAGCCTGCTAGGTAGGCTTTTTTGGCTTTGCTTCTGTAGCCCCATGCACTTCTGTCTGCAGGTTTTATACTGGGTGTGTGGTTTGACCTACAAGCCAGTAGATGGCGCCATGGGTAAGAGCTGGCTGTTGCCAGAGCTGCTGTCTACCTACTTGATCCTTGTTTATTGGGAGGAGCTCTCTGTGGCCTCAGGCAATGGGCTGATTTCCGGAGTGCACATTAATTGGAGCTCCCTCCTCAGCCCTAGGGATGGGGGATTGGGGGCATAAGATGGGTGGAGCCAGATAGGGAAAATCCCCCAGTCTTGTCCAGCTCTCAGTCCAGGTTTGGGGAAATGCTGACAGCGTTTCCCTGTGTCTTTCTCTCGCAAAGTCTCCAAGTTTCTCCTCAAGTTAGCTCCAAGGCTTGGGAGAAACAATACTCTTCCTCTGCCCGGGTTGCTTGGATCTCCAGTGGGAAGATGAGACGGAGGGGTGCTGTCTGTCTCTCTCACATACTGAGGCTTCACTCCACTCACTTTTATCAATTGAATGCTGTCATGAGGGCTGCTTGCCTGCCTTGTCCTCCCCAGGATCTGGGATGTCCTTTATAATTCCGGGGAATTGCCATTTTCTTTCTTGAATGAAAGCTCACAGAGTTGGTCTTTATGTACTTGCTTACTACTGCCAAATGACTGAGGCATGCTAAAAGCCTGTCATCTGCCATCTTGGAAAAAACATCCTTGCATCGTTAAGAGAAATGGCACTTGGTGTTTCTACATTGCTGAATTCACTTTGAAAATATATGTATATTTTTAAATCTACATTTATATGTGAGACTGGTGTAAAGTTATCTTTTCTTCTACTGTATTTGTGCAATTTTGGAATCAGTTATATTAATGTACTAAATGAGTTGGGAATTTTTCTTTTTTCCTATTATCCAAAAAAATTATAAAAGACATGAATTGTTGCTTTCTTATAGATTTAGTAAAAACCTCATTGTGGCCTTTTGTCTACAGGTTGTGAGATATTTTTACTGTAAATGTAATTTGCGTGTTTTTCACCTGTGAGGCAGAGGTTGCAGTGAGCCAAGATTGTGCCACTGCACTCCAGCCTGCGTAACACAGCAAGACCCTGTCTCAAAAAAAGAAAGAAAATCAACTTAAAATGCACTCCTTGAATATTTCTGAGTGTATTTTTATACCACGTATGTTCCTTGAACTAACTTCTTTTCTAGGAAGAACTGGAACTATGATTTGTGCCTTCCTTATTGCCTCCGAAATATTTTTAACTGCAGAGGTATTAAAGATGTTCTACAAACTTTGTCTTATGATAATTGAGTTTGCTAGTTCTGAAACATCACTGGTAGGACATTAAGATGATTATTTTAGTCATGATGCTTAGTAAAATTATAATTAGAGAAGCAGTTTTTAGAAACTCTGTTTTCGATACTTTCTTGTTTAACATGCACTAGTTAGTAGCTGACTTAAGAATCCCTTTGGGCTGGGACTAGAGTGAGGTCAATGAGGTGCAAAATTTAAGGGAATGCTAAAAATTGCAATAGTTAAAATAATTTCAATGCAATATTTTAACAACAAAAATTAATGCAAAAAATCTATGATGTATACAATATCAACATTTTAAATAAAGACAAGACCTGATGGGGAAGGATGAAGGTGAGGGGAGTAAAGCCATGTTATACAGATGAAAAAAATTCAGTAATCAAGATGCTTCCCTCACTTCACGTGGCTCTGCTCTTACTCCTGCCAGTACCATGACTTCTTCCTTCCTCATGAGGATAGTATCAAGCTTAATTAGATAACTCCAGCCTTGACCATCCTCACAACTCTAAAGTAGATAAAAAGCAACATTTCACAACTCAAAACAAAGCCTCTCCTGAATGTAAATGTCTTTGCTTAGTCAATACATGTGGAGTCTGTGATCTCTAGAAATTTCTGATAACACAAGGTGGGCTGTTTCCACTTCAAGCAGAGTTCTCAGTCATTTTCTTTTCCGCCATTTTCTTGCTGAATTGCTGCCATTTCCAGCAGCTCTGCTGGAGTTGTTTGGCCTACAGTCTCGGGAAGAGGTGGTGGTTATGCACAATGCCCAGCACTCCAATTCCACCACGTTTGGTTTCTCTAATTTGAGGTACACAGATTTTGAAAATGGATGTTCTAGGATAGTGTTTTTCAAGCTATGGATCATGATTTATCAGTGAGTTGTAAAATAAAGTTACTGGGTTGTAACTGACATCTTTTAAAAATAAAATGGAATAGAGCAGAATAGAAAATATAAAAAGGTTTAAATATTGGTGTGTGTCTGTGTTTCTCCTAGGTTTATTAGTGTGGATTGCAGCTTAAAAAACAAACGGTTTGAAAGTCATTGACAGCTATTGATCCAGAGCCCTAGACTGAGATCCAGGGACCTGTATTCCTGGCCTGAGCTGCTTCTAACTGGCTGCAGCATCTCCAGGGCGGATTGCTTGGTTTTCTTTTGGTCTCAGTGTTGTCATTTGTAATATGGAAAGAAGGGTTGGACCAGATGCTTCCTAAGGTCTTTCTAGCTCTAAAATTTTCTGAATTTGTGAATCCTTGAATGAGAGAAGTCCTAATTTTGTTATTTTGGATAGCCTCTGCCCGAAGATCACTGCGGCTGGACACGGGTGGCTCACGTCTTTAATCCCAGCACTTGGAAAACTGAGGCAGGCGGATCTCTTGAGGTCAGGAGTTTGAGAGAAGCCTGGCCAACATGGTGAAACCTCTATCTCTACTAAAAATACAAAAAATTAGCTGGGCATGGTGGTACACACCTGTAGTCCCAGCTACTCAGAAGGCTGAGGCAGTAGAATCACTTGAACCCAGGAGGCAGAGGTTGCAGTGAGCTTAGATCCTGCCACTGTACTCCAGTCTGGGTCACAGAGCAAGACTCTACCAAAAAACAAACAAACAAACAAATCACTGACTTTAGGAAAGAAGGTGGGTGTAGAAACACTAAGGGTACCTAATATAGGAAAGGAACATGTGCAGATGAACCATGGCTGTATTGTACCCTTTTTGTTCGTTTGTTTTTGTAGGAAAGCCTGTATTATTTTGGAGAAAGGTGAACAGATAAAACCAACAGCAATAAATTTCAGGGAGTAGAAACTCCTTCTCAGGTAAGTTTTCTTTTTAAAAATGGAAGTTTTTTTTTTTAGGGGAGTGGGTTAAGGTTGCCACCTGTTACTTGGTTTCATTTTAGACTCTTCTCCTTTGGTGATCAGGTAGCAGCAGTTGGGTGCCCTGCAACAGGCCTTGGTCCCTTCCTGAGTCTGAGGGTCATGCTTCAGGTGCAGCCCACATGTTGGGGACTCTGTCTTCTCCCCAGAGAATCTTGCTTTCTATTCTATACTGGTTATTGTTTATGGAGCTCAGGAGTTGATTATTTTCCCAAAGTAGGAAGGTCCAGTACCCAAGGCTCCAGGACCCTGAAGTTTATCTAAAATCATCAGCCTTTGATTTCAATGTTAAAAAAGATCCAAGTCCTTCACAAACCCTTATTAGGGCAATTCAACCCTTGCAAAACATCACAAAGTCTGTTTTTGAATGACTCCTGGAGGGGGGGTGTGTGTGTGTGTGTCTTTTCTGTGTGTTGTCAGGGAGGTGTATTTTAAAAGAGAAAATAAAAGGGGAAATAAACTTTTCAAAACCCCTTCTGTATATCAGACAGTATTGCACTTTCACATATCTCATTTAATACCCATAACACCCATAGGAAATATACACTGTTATTCTGATTCTTCTTTTAGAAATATTTTGTTATGGAAAATTTTAATCATATACAAAAGCAGAGAATCATACAATATATCCTCACATAGTCATCACATTGCTGCAACAGTCATTTCAGCCTGCAGCCAGCCATGTTTCATCCATTCTTTTCCCACTCCACTCAAACCCCCCAACCCCACTCTCCACTCTTGCTTTCCCTAAATCTGGGTTAATTTTAAAGGAAATTTCAGTCATCAGATCATTTTATCCCACAAGCATTTTAGTATGACATTTAAGTACTCTTAAAACAACAACAAAAAACCTTAACACTTTTTATCATATCTAAAAATATTATACCTTAAAAATCCTTAAAATCAAATTTGTAGTCCATGGTTGTTTCCAAAATTGTCTTAAAATCTTTGAAAATGTAGTTTGTTTAATCAGAATTCAAACAAAGTCCACATATTTCATTTGGTTGCTGTGTCTCCTAAGTCTCTTTTAAGAATCTAAGTTCATAAATTTCTCACCATTTTTTATTACTTGTAATTGTTTATTGCAGAAACCAGGATGTTTATCCTATAGCACTTACAACGTTCTAGACTTTGCTGAACTATTCTAAGAGTTGTCTATTCACTATCTCATTTAATATTCTCCGTAACCCTTTGAGTAGGTCCTACTATGATTTTCATCTTATAAATTAGAAAATTGAGGTTCAGAGAAAGTAACTGTTGAACCAAGGACTGAAATCTCGATGTCAGTCTCTGAAGCCCGTGCTGTGCACAGCCTCTCATTTCTATTGCCTTTTCTATGTTGCCCCTGAAACCGAAGTGAGAGTGGGTTGGGAATTCCTGAATAGATTTGGATGTGGCTGTAAATGAGTTTTTCTTTACGTGGTGGAAGCTGAGTGAGTATTCTTGGCCCTATGAGAAGAACACTCTAACTACTGGCCCCAAACCTTGAGTTTGGGCCAGGAGAACTCAGCCTTATCCACTGATACTTTCCTCCCACACCCAAGCCCCAAACAAAACAAAACAAAACAAAGATAGTCATAGACCCTAAGCTAAAAGTAATAGGTGAATTTAGTGAAGTGCAGCCCTAATCCTGCCATTTCCATGCTCAAAATCCATACTATGTCCACACTGCCAATGGCAATAAACTAAATGTTTCAACCTGTCACTTGGGAGCCGCAGTTTGACTTTTCCAACCTTTTCTTCCGCTGTGTGCACGCACACATCCCACACGCCACACATTTAGACTGTGTGCTGTTTCCCAGCCTATGGCCACTTGATACCCTCATGCCATTGCTTGTGCCCCTTTTCCTAGAGTCCCTTTCCCTTCTCAGCCTAAAGTCGTCTCTTGCTTTTTCAATTCTTAAAGCCCTTTGTGTTTCTTTTATGGACTACGTCACTTTGCGTTATTCTCTAGTTATTTGAAGTGGTGACTTCTGTATCCCCTTTAAAGGCAAAGCCCATGGCTTACCCATCTTTTCACCCTTTTCTCATAATATCTTCTTTGTTTGTAGTGAGTGCCTCCTATGTGTTGGTTGTATTAATTTCTTTTTTTTTTTTTTTTTTTTTGAGACGGAGTCTCGCTCTGCCGCCCAGGCTGGAGTGCAGTGGCCGGATCTCAGCTCACTGCAAGCTCCGCCTCCCGGGTTTATGCCATTCTCCTGCCTCAGCCTCCCGAGTAGCTGGGACTACAGGCGCCCGCCACCTCGCCCGGCTAGTTTTTTGTATTTTTTAGTAGAGACGGGGTTTCACCGTGTTAGCCAGGATGGTCTCGATCTCCTGACCTCGTGATCCGCCCGTCTCGGCCTCCCAAAGTGCTGGGATTACAGGCTTGAGCCACCGCGCCCGGCCAGGTTGTATTAATTTCTACTACAAGTCCACGTTGTCTTAAGTTGTAGGAGAAGGAAGCATGGGAGTACAAGCAGCTTGAGGTCCCTGGTGGTTTACAGCCCTTAGGGAGAGGTGGAGAATCTAGTGGCAGAAGCTAAGGGGATGCTAAATGGAGCTCCTTCAACAACTCTCCCCACACATCTCCCCATCCCCATCTCTTCTGCAGTCCTGCACAGTTTCCCTAACGTTAGTCTAGAACTAGCACAGCAAAGGTTGCAACTGAATCTTTTCTGATTCACTGAAAAAGCAACACAGGGACTCAGCTGCACGTTTGAGAGCTGTGTTGGCAAGACCTCAGGACAGAGTGGCCTCTGTGTCTGCTGGTGAGTCTCAGACACCATTGCATTCTGATCCTGCATTTGTTGGAACCGAACTGTCGATTCCCTCCTGGGCAGGGGTCGCCGCGAAGGATCACCAACACGAGATTCACAGCAGAGAGTTATTTATTACTAGCGCGCTAGGGTCCCAAGCTCTAAGTTGGCCCTGGGACCCCGACTGCTTGTTACAGGCTGTTTATATAGGCAAACACAAGTTCAAACACAGCTTATGGCGCGAAATTTAAACAAAGCTTAAGGCGCAAAATCATTGAGTCTAGCTATGGCCTGAGCAAGGTGTCTTATGCTAATTGGTTAGAGCAGGACCTTATGAGGTTTTTTTCCTGGAGTTGTTGATTCCGGGAACTTTGAGGCAGGGTGGGACCCCCAGAATTGGCAGGGTGGGATCCCATGAGGTTGTTTCCTGGAATTGGCAGGGTGGGACCTTATCAGGGTGGGTCCTTATCGAGGCAGGGTGGGACCCTATCCAGAGCCACCTGGTGTTAATTTTTTCTATATGAGGCCTAGTTTCTAAGTTTTATGAGGCCTAGTTTCATTTCCTCCTCTTTTTGTGTCAGAGGCTCAATCTTGAGCCTCTTTTTCAGTCCTGAGGGTCTGGTATTGTTGGGTCAGAACCATAGCATGTACTATGTTTAATTTATTTTTAATAAGGGTGAGTAAGTGGTTGAGTATGCATGGCCCGAAAGTCAGGATGAGCGTGAGCAGGATGAGGGGTCTTAAGATGGTGGAGATTAGGGTGCTAAGCCAAGGGGATTGGTTGTACTAATTTTTAAACTAACTTTGTTGAGATTTTTTCTCTTTTTTTTTCTTGTCTAATCTTTCTCTTAGTTTTGCCATAGAATCTTTAACTATTCTTGAATGATCTGCATAAAAACAACATTGCTCTTTCAGGGCTGCACAGAGCCCGCCCTCTTTCAGAAAGACAATTTCTAGTCCTTGTCGGTTTTGTAATATAATTTCAGACAGAGAAGTCAAGGACTCTTTAAGTTTTGTGATAGATTGTTCTATGGCTCTAAGGTCTTTATCTATGGCTACTTTAAGTTGTTGCAGATGATGGTTACCATGCACTAGGGCTGCTGTCCCGGTCTTAACTTTAGCCGCTACCTTAATTCTTAACATGTCGGCGGGGGTGAGGGAGATTAAGGGCGGGGAAGTGCTTTGAGGAGCTTTTAGTTGGGGCTTCTCCGATATGGAAACCGGGGGCTTCCTAGCTTCTAATAAAACCTGGTTTGGCCTTACTGCAACAGGGGCAGTGTCTGGATTGACTAATAGTCTGATTTGGAGGGGAATTTTAGGCGGGTTGTGCTGGTATAAATAGAGACCTTATATTAACCTTGTTGTTATCTATCTGTTATTAGATTTTGCCGCATCTTCAAACTTGATGCGAACCAGGTTGCAATTTTCCGAATATCGGGTTGTGGTACAGGACTGGACAAAGGACATGGTTATATACTAAAGTTTTGTGGCCTATTTTTACTTTCTATTATTAGTAGTTACACAGGACCAGCTTTTGCAATACAAATGAGTCAGATTTTCATAAGTTTTTCTTATTTGTCCTGTCCTGAATCCGGGACAGGCATAAAACCTGTTCTGGCTGATGGACACCTTTCTAGCCTGTCCTTTTCATTCTTGTCTATCCTGAGGAGTCCTTAATAGGACTCCTGTGGGACCAGTAAACCGGGGGCCTGTGTTTTTTATCTTTTCTGCTATATATATATATATATATATATATATATATATATATATATATATATTTTTAGGTTGAAATAGAGGTCTGGAAACTAAGTCTTTATAGGAGTATTCTCGGAGGTCTTATTTAAGACCTCTTGATTATTAAAACTAATTATCTGTCAGGTTAGGCTAAATGGCCGGTGGGGGGGTTAGCGTCAAAAACTACACTAGAGACGGCGCAGGGAAGAAGGGCAAACAATAAGCAAGGAGTTAGATACGAGAGAGTCTTATCTTGAGCGGGTCCGCGGAGCGTCGGAGTTTCCATGTCTTAAGTGGTGTTGGTCCGGACGTCTCTGGAGCAGCCTTGGCGTGGGATGCGTGGATCTAAGTGGAGATTCCGTCAACCTTTATGGCTGTGGGCGTGCTCAGGAGAATAATGTAGGGTCCTTTCTACCAAGGCTCTAGTCCTTGAGTGCGGTGCCGTCTAACGTAGACAGAGTTTCCCACCTGGAAGGGGTGACTGGTCTGTGGATGTCCTGGTTGGTACAGTTCTGCCAAGGGGGCCTAGATTTGGGCCTGTACTGCTTGGAGTCCTTTTAGCCGGGCCTGTAGGTCAGTCTTAGGATCGGAGGGGGAGAAGGAGTTAAGCAAGGTTGACAAAGGGGGAGGTCCTCCGTAGAGGATTTCATATGGAGTGAGCCTAAAACGGTTAGGTGTATTCCGGGCCTTTAACAGAGCTAAGGATAGGAGGCGTCTCCAATCTTTTAAACCAGTCTCTAAGGTCAATTTAGTAAGGGTCTCTTTTATTGTTTTATTTATTTTTTTACCTGTCCTGAGCTCTGGGGTCTATAGGCACAATGTAATTTCCAATTTATCCCCAATATCCTGGCGAGCCCCTGACTTACCTGAGAAACGAAGGCCGGCCCGTTATCTGACTTAATTACCTTGGGAAGTCCGAATCTAGGAAAGATTTTTTTCAAAATTTTCTTGGCTACTATGTGTGCCGTTTCTTGCCGGGTGGGGTAGGCTTCTACCCATCCTGAAAAGGTATCTACAAACACCAGTAAGTACTTATATCCAGCATAGTGAGGTTTTACTTCAGTGAAGTCTATTTCCCAATAGACTCCTGGGCGGTTACCACGAGTTCGTTTCCTTTCTGGCACTCGGGTAGCCCCAGCGTTTACCTGCTGATAGACCTTACAGGCAGATGTCACTTGTTCTACGAGGGTACTTGCCTTTGGGGTTAGAAAGTCAGTTTTTTTCAATCAGTAATTTTAGCTTTCGATTACTCAAGTGTGTCCAGGCATGCATCTGCTGGATCATTGCCAGGGCCTCCTTGGTCAGCATTGGGGGTTCGTCAGTGCTGCCAGCAGTTATGCCCCCCGGGATTTTTCTCTTGGCCCAGCCGTGGGGGCTGAGCTTTCTTAGGGACCCCTTCTGGGGATCCAGCAGGTGACACAGGGCGGCTGGGCTGGGGGGTACCCCCAGGACTGGGCTCTGTGCCTTTTTGCAGGGAACCTTCCGAATGGAAACTCTGGTTGCTGTTCTCATCATTGAGATCCAGCAGGATGAGAGGGCCACCCCCTCGGGGACTGGCGCCCCTGCCCCGACGTTCCTGGCCACGGGATCTCTTTGCCCCGCCACCTGCCCACCATCGCTCTTCCTCCTGGGGGTCCACCACTGGCACTCACTTGAAGATACGAAGGGAAGTGTCGCCTACAGTCACTCATTGCTTCTTCCATCTCCGGATCTTCTCGATGGTCGCCATTACCTTCTTGATGTCATCTTTGGCCCGGCTCCGGGTCTCGGCCCGTACGGTCTGGCCGGCCATGCTGGCGGGGCTGGGGCCGGAGCCGAGCCCGCAGCGGGGCCGCCTCCTGTCCGGCGGGCTCAAGCTTGGCGCCAGGCCCGGGCGCTGCGCTCTCGGCCTGCCGTCCCCCCGGGAGTTGGCTGCGCCCTCTTTCGTCTTTAACGCTTCCGCGAGTCCCCTGTTCTTTGCAGTAGGCACACTGGTCTTTTTCCACTTTTGGCCGCCTCCGCTTCTCTCCCTTTCTCCCTGGTCCTTTCTCTCTCACAACTGCCGCCAGGATTTTTGTTAAATGCTTATCCTTTACTCGGTTCTTATGATCCTCTCGCTCTATCTGTTCCTTTGCTAACCTGGCTTCCCTTTCCTCAGGGGTTTCTTTCTTATCTTGGCCAAATTTGTGGGGCGTTTTCCTGCCCCTTTGAGACCCGCCAACAGAGCCTGGTGATAGATTTGGAGACTTTCCCTACCTGGTGCCGTTTCATAGTCCTAGTCCGGGCGGGGGAGGGGAAATCCCTCATCTATTTTATTGGGAAGTTGGGTTGGGAGGCCTCCTGGTCTTGGCACATTTTTCCAGGCCTCCAAGAGGACCCGCTGCCTTTTTCAGTGGTTAAGAGGACCTGCAGGAGTTGCTGGCAATTATCCTAGGTGGGCTGGTGGGTGAGGAGAATGGATTCTATTAACGAGGTTAGGGCCTGAGGGTCTTGGGAAAAGGAAGGGTTATGGGTCTTCCAGTTATAGAGGTCAGAGGCAGAGAAGGGCCAGTACTGGACCGTGACAGTACGGAGGGGAAAAAGGGAGGATTGCTAAGTGGAAGGGCCTTCTGGGTCCTCAGTCCGCCGCAAGCGGAGACGAGGAGGTGTCGGCGGCGGCGTCGTAGGGGTGAGTTTGGGCGGGGCTGGAGAAGGAGACGGGGTGGAGGGAGGGGCCGAGGGAGAAGTTGGAGAAAGGGTAGGGGCCCAGGCGGTAGAGGAGAGAGCTGGGGACAAGACAGGGGGCAAGGGTGAAGCGTAAGGTGGAGGTCCCAGAAGGGGGTTCTGAGGTGGAGGAGGCAGGGGGTCGAGAAGGAGGAGGTCCCTCTGGGGTTCATCTGGGAGGACTGGCTTATGCGGGTCCGGATTCCGATTCTTTGGGGCTTCTAAGGCAAGGAGGGTAGATTGGGATGGGGAAGGGGAATGGAGGAAGGGTTTCACCCAAGAGGGAGGGTTTCGGACCAGATCCTTCCAAGTAATTATGTAGGCCACCTGGTCTGGGTGTCCGTGTGGCCCAGGATTCATCGCTGTTGCTTTAACCTGTAAGATAATTGGGAGGTCAAATGTTCCGTCCCGGGGCCACCCAACATGGAGGGTAGGCCACTCGGACGAGCAGAATTTTCGCCATCGTCCTTTACGGACTTCTATGGAGAGGTTGTGGGCTCGAGCCCGAACGTCAGGGAAGTGAGTCAGGGTCAGAGACAAAGGAGTCGTCAACGTCTGTCCTATTTCGTCCACGTATAATAAGGACAAAACGAAAGTAACAAAAACAAAGACCAGACAAGCAAGGAGAAGCCGCGCGGCCAGAGAGTGGCGCCACAAGATCACAAAATATTCAGATGGCAGGGGCGACCTGCCTACAGATTTGAGGAGGCTGACTGAGTCATTAGCCTTCTCCCAGACTACCGCCAGGGCGTCCCCCGGGGCGTGAGTGGGAAGGTGCCGGACACGTCTGTCCCCCTTCCCCACTTAATTCAGAAGGAGTACTCCCCAGAGTTCAGAGTTAGCCGGCAAGACAGACAGAACAAAACGAAAGTACCTGGTAGGTCCGTTCAGTCAGCAGTCCGTGGCCCGGGCCAGATGGGTCTCCGCCGGATGGGTCGGGGGTCCTCGGACGACCCCACTTCCCGGCCAACGCACCAAATGTTGGAACCGAACTGTCGATTCCCTCCTGGGCAGGGGTCGCCGCGAAGGATCACCGACACGAGATTCACAGCAGAGAGTTATTTATTACTAGCGCGCTAGGGTCCCAAGCTCTAAGTTGGCCCTGGGACTCCGACTGCTTGTTACAGGCTGTTTATATAGGCAAACACAAGTTCAAACACAGCTTATGGCGCGAAATTTAAACAAAGCTTAAGGCGCAAAATCATTGAGTCTAGCTATGGCCTGAGCAAGGTGTCTTATGCTAATTGGTTAGAGCAGGACCTTATGAGGTTTTTTTCCTGGAGTTGTTGATTCCGGGAACTTTGAGGCAGGGTGGGACCCCCAGAATTGGCAGGGTGGGATCCCATGAGGTTGTTTCCCGGAATTGGCAGGGTGGGACCTTATCAGGGTGGGTCCTTATCGAGGCAGGGTGGGACCCTATCCAGAGCCACCTGGTGTTAATTTTTTCTATATGAGGCCTAGTTTCTAAGTTTTATGAGGCCTAGTTTCACATTGTGGGCCATTCTACTGACTGCATCTACTCCTAAGTTAAGAACTTTCATGAGCCTTCCTCATGAATGGCCCTTCCTAAAGGAAAGTATGGCAGTTAGTTACCTTAATGAACACCGGTGGGTTAGTTACTTTAATGAACATTTCCCAATGGCTAAGGAACAGTCTGTGAACTTATGAGTTTTGTTTTGTTTTTAATTTTTGAGACAGCGTCTAGCTCTGTCGCCCAGACTGGAGTGCAGTGGTGCAATCTCAGCTCACTGCAACCTCGACCTCTTGCCTTCACATGGTTCTCCTGCCTCGGCTTCCCGAGTGGCTGGGATTATAGGTGCCCATCACCACATGTGGCCTATTTTTGTACTTTTAGTAAAGACAGGGTTTCACCCTGTTGGCGAGGCTGGTCTCAATCTCCTGATGCCAGGTGATCTGCCCACCTTGGCCTCCCAAAGTGCTGAGATTACAGGCGGGAGCCGCCATGATGGCCAACTTTTGGATTCTGAACCAGTTGATTCAGGACCAGAGCTCTTCAATGCCTTGAAGAAAGATTCAGGGGAGAGCCATTGTGAACAGCTTGCCCCGGGGAAAGGACAAGGCTAAGAGAATTCCAGGGCTTCCTTGTGAAAACAGAACTGAGGAAATGCAAAGTGAAGAAATTCTAGCTGTCAGGAACCAAAGAAGAATGACAGGAAGCCTGCTTGAGGTATGGAGGTATCCTCTGGAGTTTTCACTTATACCATATTCTCTCATGCCCAGGAAGCTGCTCTTTGCCAAACCACAAGCCTTCCTCCAACTCAGTCACAGCTAAGCTTCTCTCTGGACACTGATGATGCTGTAACTGTTTTGTTGTGCTTCTGATTAGTTGCCGTCTCAACCTTAAGCAGCCTATAAACAGGACCTGGCTGCATCCTTGTTACTTCCCCATTGCTCTGAATTCAGTATTTTTCCCTCAAGGTAGATAGTTGTGAGGCAGCATCCCGAAAAACGCCTGGTTATATAATGGCATCCAGTAAATGTTTTCTTAATTACTTACCTCCCTTAACAAGCTTTATCCGAAAAGAAAAAAAAAAAAAAAAAAAAAAAAAAGAATGCAGACTTTAGACTTTTCAATCTCCACTTAAAGTAAGGTTTCTGTTGCTTTTCAGAATAGATATGTTGGATATTTTGCACAAGTGAAACATCTCTACAACTGGAATCTCCCTCCAAGACGGATACTCTTTATAAAAAGATTCATTATTTATTCGATTCGTGGTAAGTGCTTTATGTATAAATGAAGAATTGGGCAGGAGGGCCAATGTTCCCACTCTGGGAGGGTTTTGCTCATAGTTGTATATGCAAATGATCCTGACTCATACCTGTCTTTTTACATGTCCTCACACATGAACTCCTCCTGCAATTGCCCATTGATTGCCAGCCCTTAGATGTTCTTCACTTTTTCTTTTCCATCACCAATTTGGGGGACTTCATCCCCTTCCCATCTCTCCCGTTCTCATTGCTCCTCTGGTCTCAAACCACGGTGGACTTTTCAGGGCGGAGTGAGCCTCTGATGAGGGAGGAGGAGGACCATGTACCCTCAAGACTGTTTATTTCTCAAACCACCTGTAGTTCAGAGTTTGCCTTGGTGAAGGTGTCTCCAGATCGTATCATTTTCTCACCTTCTTTTGAAACTAGGCCGCATAAAACTTAGAAACTAGGCCTCATAAAAAAAGAACTTAAAAAAATTAACACCAGGTGGCTCTGGATAGGGTCCCACCCTGCCTCAATAGGGTCCCACCCTGATAGGGTCCCACCCTGCCAATTCCGGGAAACAACCTCATGGGGTCCCACCCTGCCAATTCCAGGGGTCCCACCCTGCCTCGAAGTTCCCGGAATCAACAACTCCAGGAAAAAACCTCATAAGGTCCTGCTCTAACCAATTAGAACAAGACACCTTGCTCAGGCCGTAGACAGACCCAATTACCACGCGCCTAAAGCTTTGTTTGAATTTCGCGCCCTAAGCTGTGTTTGAACTTGTGTTTGCCTATATAAACAGCCTGTAACAAGCAGTCGGGGTCCCAGCGCCAACTTAGAGCTTAGGACCCTAGCGCGCTAGTAATAAATAACTCTCTGCTGTGAATCTCGTGTCGGTGATCCTTCGCGGCGACCCCTGCCCAGGAAGGAATCGACAATTCGGTTCCAACACTTTTACAGGCATATTTTTTTTTCTCATCACCTTGGGCTCTCCCTTTCCCCTCTCTCCTCATCTGTAACCCTCTCACTGACAGCTTACACTCAGGGGAGGTGGGAAAGCAGGATGTGTCTGCGTGGAAGGGATGGGGCCTCACCACTCCCGCTGCCAGAGAGGTAGCAGGGAGGCTATGCTTCGGAACCCCTAAGGCAAACCTCTGCTAGCAGCCAGCTTGTGGACCTGAGATGGTGCCAGTGCTGGGTGCTATAGGTGCCATGGTGCCAGGATGCTGGTGTCCACACAGACAGCCTAGGATTTTGAGCCTTCTGAGTTTAGTTCTACATTTCACTGATTTCTGGTCGACATCAATAGAAAGAAGTTCTACAACTGGAATGGGAAAGAGGGAACTGAGGCAAGATACTGTGATTTCTAATGACAAATGAATATCATGGTGTTAGTGAAAACAAAATTAAATGAAAACGAACAGCATATGAGATGATCTATCAAAGATAATACACTAATTTATTAAAATATTTGTTTTAATTTTCTACCTTCAGTTTTGTACATATTTGAATTAAAATTAATGTAGAGTTGAGAGGCAAGCAATACAAAAATTAATTGGCTGAGAAACCAAGTCTCTGAGGAAACGCTAAGGGAAGTGGGTCATTTGAATTGAAAAAAAGGAACAAAAAAGCCTTTGTCTGTAAATATACACTGAACACCACGGGAATTTTTGGATCTAACTATCCTATATTTTTATAGAGATTGCATCAGGAACTGGCCTTAAAGTAGGGCTAAAGTAGTTAAACTACAGTATTTATTATTAAGAATCATTCTGATTAGAAGTCTGAAGAAAGCAACACATCAGCAAGAAAGGTTGCAAGTCACCTTCCCTGAATTTTCTTTTTCTTTTTCTTTTATTTTTTTGGAGACAGAGTCTTGTTCTGTCGCCCAGGCTGGAGTGCAGTGGTGTGATCTCAGCTCACTGCAACCTCTTCTTCCCAGGTTCAAGTAATTCTCCTGTCTCAGCCTCCTGAGTAGCTAGGATTACAGGCATGTGTCACCACGCCTGGCTAATGTTTGTATTTTTAATAGAGATGGGGTTTCACCATCTTGGCCAGACTGGTTTAGAACTCCTGACCTCAAGTAATCCATCCACCTTGACCTCCCAAAGTGCTAGGATTATAGGCGTGAGCCACCATGCCCATCTTACCTTCCCTAAATATTTTTTCTGGAAAGATAAAGTGATGGGATTCTAAGTCTTTGAAGCTGAACTCTATGTATTTTTTTCTCTTCTCTAGTCTTATAAAATCTGCTTTAGGAGACAGAACTTGGCTTGAAACCTTGTCTTTCAAAGACAAAATCCATGCAAGACCAAATAAGTAACTACTGATACATTGTTAACTTGGATAATTTTTTCTCTTTTTAATCCATGATGTTAATTAGTGAGACATATTGATCTTCACGCTAACCAACCTACCTTTTTAATTTCATTTAGGTGTTGGAACAGGCGATGTATGTGATCTAAAAGTCCAAACAGTAATGGAGAAAAAGGTTGTCTTTTTCCAGTACTTCATTAGGAAATTGTTCGGTAAGAGAAAACACGTGAATTGAAAAAAATCTGATGTTTGTTTTAAGGCTGAATGTCAAACCAGCAATGTTCACCTCCCTAAACTATCACTCACCATAAAGAGATTCCCTAACGCTTTCTGGTTACCATCAACTTGGTGTCACTGGGTTTGGATGCAAACCAGAGATAAATTAACCTGTTTGCTCAAAACAGTTTTCTCAGGGTGCTTTCCAGAATTTATTTCTGTTCAGTGTTGCTTTGCCTTTCACACTTCTACAAATGCTGAGTGTGTTCCCAGGAATGTATTAAGGATTTTAATGTACATACCCGGTCATTTTTAGCCAATTCTCTTCTTCCCAGTCATTTTCTTTTATTATATAGCACTGATTCTAAAATTTTAGTGTGCATGAAAACCACCAAAGAGCTTGTAAAGATTTATATTCCTAGGTTGTACCCCCAAAGTATGATTTGGGAAATCTGGAATGGGGCCCAGGAATCTATAGACTTAGCAATGTCCCAAGTGATTCTAAGTCAGGGGTTCTGTGGGATGACCCTGTGAGAAACAATGCAAGAGTGAATGAACTGAGGAGGAACCTCTTTATCCAAAGCAAAAGGGACCTGGTAGTCAATGTTTTGCTACAATGAAGAAATGCCTAAAACTATATACCTTTTCTGAAATAGGAGGAAAGCATCCTTCATGGTCTAATAACCATAAACTTTTAGAATTCCTACCCAGGACTTTGTCTCAAATTCTCCTATTACTGACCCTGTTCCCTGCCATCCCCTTCCGCCTCCCCCCACCCCGGCTTTTTTGGCCTCTCCTGACTGAGAGCATTCACCCAGGCCTGACCCTTGGCTTTCTGTTCTTAGCAAATGCTTTATTCTTAGTTAAAGAATGACCCATTCCCCTTACTTCAACTATTATTTATTCATTGACTGAACAGATATTTTTGAGCACCCACTGAGTTGTAGATGCAGGAGCTACAACATGAACAGTTTCCACTCCAACTCAAATGCATCAGCCAGTCTGAATTATCAATGAGCTTTCTCTCTGCTTCTGCAAATGGCACCAGCCTTCTTCCACTCAGGCCTTGGGCTTTGATTCTCTTTGCCTCGGCCTCTTAAATCCAGTCAGTCATCAATCTCTGTAGATGATGCCTTTGAGAGCTTTCAGTGTTCTCCTTCCTTTCTGTTCTCACTGCCACTAATTGTCCAGAATCTCCTTTGCTCATGCCTGGATTTCTGCAGTGGTCTCCTTACCCTTTCTTTCTCCTTATGTAATGCAATGTATAGAGTCGTGAAATATGCGTCCTGAAATATTGCTCTCATTGTGAAAAACTGTAGGTTGAGCAGAAGACACACTGTGTGCCCGTGGTCAGAGCCAGTTCACACCTCTGGCTCAACGTCCTTATCTGTAAAATCAATATCACATCTCAAGTGTGATGGGAATTAAATTAGATAATATATAGAAAGTTTCTTTGTAAACTATAAATCACTAAATAAGTGTTATGTGTGATAATTACCAGGCCTCTCTGTCCCATAGGAAATGCCCCACCGTATTTTTCAACACCTTCACTCTTATTTCCTTGGCTCTTGAGCTCTTAAGATATAATAGCCCTAACGTAATACCTGAGCTTTTTTCCATCAGTAGCTTGACCAGCAGACTTCATTCCAAATAAACTGGGTCATCCCTTTTGGCTCTTGGAACACAGCTCTAATTTAGTTAGTTAGTTGGTTATTTCTTTCCTTCCTTTCTTCCTTTCCTTTTTTTTTTTTTTTTTTTTTTTTTTTTGCCTGGAGCCAGGGTCTCATTCTGTCGCCCAGGCTGTAGCGCAGTGGCGTGATCATGGCTCACTGCAGCCTCAACCTCCTGAGCTCAAGCAATCCCCTAATTTTTTTTTATTTTTTTATTTTTTTTTATTTTTTGTAGAGGCTGGGACTTGCTATGTTGCCCAGGCTGGTTTCAGACCCCTGGGCTCAAGCAACCTGTCCACCTCAGCCTTGCAACCTGCTGGGATTATAAACATGAGCCACACTGCCCGACATTGTTTGTTGTTGTTTTTCCGATTTTCTTTCTTTCTTTCTTTTTTTTCTTTTGAGACGGAGTTTTGCTTTTGTTGCCCAGGCTGGAGTGCACTGGCCCAATCTCAGCTCACCACAACCTCTGCCTCCTGGGTTCAAGCGATTCTCCTGCCTCAGCCTCCCAAGTAGCTGGGATTACAGGCATGCGCTACCACGCCCAGCTAATTTTGTATTTTTAGTAGAGACGGGGTTTCTCCGTGTTGGTCAGGCTGGTCTCGGACTCCCGACCTCAGGTGATCTGCCTGCCTCAGCCTCCCAAAGTGCCGGGATCACAGGCGGGAGCCGCGGCGCCCGGCCCATGTTTCTAATTTCTACCTTGTGTTATTGCTGGTCTTTTTCCCTCCCTTTGGATTTTCAGAGCTCTTCTTCCTTGATCTAAACTGCTTCATTCCCAATTCAGTTTCTACCTTCTTAATGAAATTTTCGCATTCTGCACCTTCTGTTAACTAGTCCCCGGTAGTGCCTAACAGCAAACCCAGTCTTTATCATCATATTCAGTTATGTACCATTCTACTATTGTTTCTTATGTGTACAGCTCCCTGAAGGGGCCAACCGAGTCTGTACCTCCTTTTGTGTTTTTCACAGGGCCTCGCATAGACCTTTCTTATTGTGGGTGCTATTATTTATATGAGAGTGAGTCAAAGAAATAATATAGCTTCAAAGTCATTCATTCCAAAACTTGACCTATCTTTGGTCACTCCATCCAGCAGCCTGCACTGGTCAAGTTCAAAGATCCCATTGACAAATACATGAGTTCTGATAAAATATGATGAGCAGGGGGACCCCACTCTCCCCTTCCCTTGGAAGGGGCATGCAGGCCCAACCCCCAAGTGTTACAGACCCCCATTGTTATTTTTTAAATTTAGAAAATAAAAAACCATGATGAGTTAAGCATTGCTTTTTGAATGTCAATGCTAGCTTTAAAATTGAGCTTCTTAATGTATTCTCAAAAAAGGCCCTAACACATGAACATCAAATGACACACATTAAATAATAATATTTAATTGATTAAAGTCTAATAGAAAATTCAATACTTTTGAAAAGTGAAACACTTTTGAAAAGTGCCTCATGGCAGGGCACTGTAATCCTGCCTGTAATCCCGGCATTTTGGGAGGCCAGGGCGGGTGGATCACGAGGTCAGGAGATCGAGACTATCCTGGCCAACATGGTGAAACCCCATCTCTGCTAAAACTAAAAAAAATTAGTTGGGCTTGGTGGCACATGCCTGTAGTCCCAGGTACTTGGGAGGCTGAGGCTGGAGAATCACTTGAACCCAGGAGGTGGAAGTTGCAGTGAGCTGAGATCATGCCACTGCACTCCAGCCTGGTGACAGAGTGAGACTGTCTCAAAAAAAAAAAAAAAGAAAAAGAAAAGTGGTTCATGATAACCCTCAGACATGTTGGCCTTTAAAAGACATAAACAACAGGCCGGGTGCAGTGGCTCATGCCTGTAATCCAGCACTTTGGGAGGCCCAGGCGGGCAGATCACTTGAAGCCAGGAGTTTGAGACCAGGGTGGCCAAAATAGTGAAACCCCATCTCTACTAAAAATTCAAAAATTAGCTGGGTGTGGTGGCATGTGCCTATAGTCCCAGCTGCTCGGAAGGCTGAGGCAGAAGAATCACTTGAACCTGGGAGGTAGAGGTTGCAGTGAGCCGAGATCATACCACTGCACTTCAGCCTGGGTGACAGTGAGACTCTGTCTCAAAAAATAAAGAGCAAACGAAAACATACACACACACACACACACACACACACAAACAATAGTATTGCAACTAGAAAAGATTATAATTTATACATGTAGTGATTGGGCTGTGAAACCAAAATACTTGATAAATATAGGAAGTCATGATAAGTGAAAAGGAACCTCATTGTTATCATTATCTAGGTTTATAGTTCTCAATTCCATGTGTTCATTCACAGATATTGCATGACACTGAAACAGACAGAGTATTAACTGATGTATTCGACGGTCCCCCTCTGTATGATGATGTGAAGGTGCAGTTTTTCTCTTCGGTGAGTAATCACAAAATAGCCTCTGCCATTGTTCTTGTCTGGTCTAATGATTTTATTTAAGATTTGCTTTACTACAATTACCAATAAGGGAGGGGGAGGAAAACAATAAATCAGATCTATAACAAATTTTTTTAAAAGAACATATGTAATGTAAATAATTTTTGTTTGTTTTTTTAATTGTAAATTTTCTAAATTTTTCTTAATTTACATGTATTCTCAAATACAAAACATACAAAATAAACAAAAAAAGTAAAAGCCAAGATGCTAAAAAAAAAAAAAAAGGTATGTTTTACTGCATAGCAATGATTACATTTTGTTTTGCACCTTTTTAAAAAAATTAAGAAATTGAGACAGGGTTTCACTCTGTTACCCAGGCTGAAGTGCAGTGGCGTGATCATAGCTAACTGTAGCTTCAACCTCCTGGGCTCCAGCAATCCTCCCACCTCAGCCTCCCGAGTAGCTGGGAGCACTGACTGGAAAGAGAGTTAGGTTTGGGTGACTCAGTTGGGTGAAACAGAGAAGGCAGCACAATACAACACATGAAATAACCAAAGCAGTTTTTTATTAATTCCAGAGAGAAGAGGGCAACATGCTTCGCAGGGCCAACTGGAAGGGGGACCTGTGCTCGACTGATGGGTGGGAGCAGTAGCGAGAGAGGGGGAAGGACCTGAGAGTGGAAGCCTTTATTGGGATGTAAGGTGCTACCTGAGCAGGTTTCCTGCGGGGAGGTCTAATTTGGTTTCATGCAAGCAGCCATGAGTCTCTGCTGTGACTGAGAGGTGGTCACTGATATATCCACATGGTCCCTGTAGAGTATGGGGGTCTGTGGGGTGAGTCAAGTAGGTTATATCTAGCTGTCCCATAATGAAGTGGTCACCAGGAGAAGGTTGTATAAGACAGACATCGGGATCAGTCACATGGAGAAACTGGGAGGAGGTGAACTGGAAACTGCTGAGGGTGACTGAACCCCACTTCTGTTATCAGAAAGTCCAATTTATATTTAAAAGGGATGCTGAGGCAACAAAAAAATGATAAGAATTCACTACAATATACTTGGGTCTATATAGGCATAGGTCCTTAGTAGAGTGTGTTTGGCACTATCTAAACCAGATTCAAATATCAGCATCTAAATTAAATACCTATCATGGGAAAAATACTCTTCCTTGAAAATGTTGATAGAAACAGCAAAAGAATACAATAGCATTTTCTTCAAGCCTCCTCCTTTGTATCTTGAGTGTATTGTTATAGATTGCAGAGTGTTACATATTTAATGGTTATAATTGATAAATATATAAAGGAATAAAGGAAGGAATTTTAATTTCTTTGGAATGATTAGTTCTTGGGATCAGTTTTACTTTGAATTTTTTTTTTTTCTTTTTAGAGTCTTCCTAAATACTATGACAATTGTCCATTTTTCTTCTGGTTCAACACATCTTTTATTCAAAGTAACAGGTATGAATATAATATAAACTGATAGAAACAGCCTAATCTTCAATGTCTATGTATAAGGTATAATGGCAAGTCTTTTGCTGGTTGTCATAAACTTAATTTGTAGAAAGCAAAAAATTATTGAGCCACCATTTTTCATTGCCTTACTCCTCTTATTTTGGTTATTTTAAGAATACGTTTGTTCTTGAGACCCTCTGTTGCAGTATCCTCAAGGTCCATGCCATAGGACTGTGTTATGAGTTCAAAAGTATTATAATCAGATTTTTAGTGTGGTAGTAAATTCCTCTCAAAGAAGTTCAATATGAGTCTGCTTAGCGCCTTCAGTATGGCAGGTCCCCGTCAGTAGGTGCTGATTTACCAATGACGAACCACCACCAAATTTTGTGCTAAAGTGAGGCAAGACCTAGGGAGGCTTCAGCTAGCTGAAAAGCTGACTGACGCACTTATATCTAGGAGAAGTTACAAGACACAGTATTAAGGAATATAGCTAAAAAATATCATTAAGTAATAGTCTATTTAAATAGCCATTTAAATGTGGCTTTCTAGTAACTGAATTGGGAAAACTTTCTGAAAAGTTATAGCTGGGCTTGGAGATTATTGTTCCAAAAAACCTTCTACCATATTTGGAAACTCATTTCTCAGTTTAGAAGTTCTCCACTATAAGTAGCATTTGTTTTGTGATGGTGAAAAATTGAGATTTTTTTTTTGTGTCAACCATACTCTTCAATACAAAAGGACAAAATTGTTGTAAATGATGTAGGTCAGAGTTGAAGAAGTGGCTATGATTATATGTGGCATGAATTGATAGTTATTGTTACATCCAGTCCTAATCTTTTCTTCAAATGTGAACTGGATCTAATAACTCCTTAAGTCCAGCAAGGCAACGGCAAATTAAACCTCTGGCCTACATACTTGCAATGCAAAACATTTAATGGATTTTGATAGAGTGAACTTTGGATTTGATGGAAAGTTTTTACAAGTTTTTTTTTTTGTTTTTTTTTGTTTGTTTGTTTGTTTTTTTTTAGATGCATACAAGCAATAAGCTTTTTCTTCTAACATGAGCAAAGTCCCTCAAAATGAGACCTGGGTGAAGCTTCATTTGATGCTGCTCCTCAAAAGGGGTTCTTGCTAAAGGATAGTTTTTTTCTTTTAAAACACTATGTTCATTTTGGAGAAGTGATAAGCTAGATCACTTTTATTCTTACTTTTATATACATTTCTAAAGATTTCTGTAACATTTAAATTTACATACTACTTGGTAAAGCTGTTTTTGTTACTTACGAGATTGTTGTTTAGCCAAAAATGCTAACTTCTATCATTTAGAACACTAGGCATAAATGGGTTAACCAATTCATGCCTAGTGTTCCATTATTGGAATGCTCAGCCTGTGGGAGTTATATCCTACTCCTCAAGGTCATTTCCAAGGTCTGATTGTAAAAATTCAAAAAATTGCAAACCTCACACATAAATTAAAAGAGATATAGTATTTTATTCCTGGGTTTTCATTCATGTCTATCCTGACTGATTTCTGTCCCATTTAGAAATGGAGATATTTTATTAAACTTGGATGTCATTAATTCCATATAAAGCAATGGTAAGAGAGTCAGCATGTGTTACTCACGTGTTGCTGAAGATTAAAGTATTTTTAAGTCTCACTAAAAAGGTGGAAGGAGCCAACTGAGACACAAAAAAGGGGCCGAGGTTCTATTCATGATGAGGTTCTTTTTTTGTTTCTTCCAGCTCTAACGTGGGTACCCAACTGCGTGGCTTTTCGGTTAGCCCCAGTAGAAAATGTAATAATTTTTTTTTCTATTCTTAGGCTTTATCTACCAAGAAATGAATTGGATAATCCACATAAACAAAAAACATGGAAAATGTATCCACCACAATTTGCAGTGGAGGTACTTTTTGGTGAGAAGTGACTTACAATTACGTTGTAGCTGGATCCAATTAAGTATAGTTCCCCCTTCCCCTTCTGGGAAAGAATTATGTTCATTCCAACCCCTGCCACATATTCATATGTCCTAAATCTTCCTTGATGAGATATCTGTATTTATATATGTTTACATATGTTCTTGATAAATCTGTTAAATATATATAGGTAAAATGTCAGTTTTTTTTTTCTTTTTTGAAGGCACATACTTCACAGTTTCCATCTTGTGTGTACATACATTTGGAACACAGTATGCAGGAACATTCGGCATCATTTTGAAAACTTTGAAATAGAACTTTCATATCAAAAATTTGAGATATTTAAAAATTGTGATTCCCCAGCACCCACTTACTTACATATTTTTGGTCAAGTATTTTTTCCCTGCTGTGGTTCACATTTGTAATTTCAGATTGATTAGAAAGCTAATTTATATATTTTTCTTCCCCTTCATTTACAAACTGTCTGTTAACAGATTGGCAACAAAGACTAAGTTTTAAATCTAGGAGAGAGAAATGTTTCACACAAGCAGTCCCCCAACTCCCAGCACACCCTCTCTCATTCCAAGTATTCAATAGGTAGCTTACTTGACAAGCTTCCTTTAATTACACATAGACACAGGGGTTGGGGTAAAAAGATTGTGGTAAATACGAAGGATAAGTAATCTTTGGTAACTTCTGCTTTTGTATAAAATTGTAAGTGAAGTCAAAAGAATTTTGTGTTCTTAGGGTAATCTAGGTGTATTATTTTGAAATCCACTGCTCCTGCTCACAACCAACTTCACCTAAGCTTGGAGGAGCTCTGAAGGGAGGTCATCTTTTCATTATAAACACTGCTTAGCCTTATGTCTACAGGAAACCATTATTATTTCCTCTTTGGTGCTGGGTGCTACTTTTTTTTTTAACAAATTTTTTATTTGTATTTTTTGTTTTTTGAGACAGCAACTCACTCTGGTTGTCGAGACTGGAGTGCAGTGGGTTGATCTTGGTTCACTGCAGCCTCAACCTCCCAGGCTCAGGTGATTCTCCCACCTCAGCCTCCCGAGTAGCTGGGACTATAGGCACATGCCAGCACACCCGGCTAATTTTTTGTATTTTTAGTAGAGACGAGGTTTTGGCATTGTTGCCCAGGCTAGGCTCAAATTCCTGAACTCAAGCAATCTGCCTGCCTCAGCCTCCCAAAGTGCTGGTATTACAGGCATGAGCCACCATGCCCAGCCTGTGGGTGTTACTTTATTCAAAATACCTTTATTGCCACTGTATCTTCAGGCCATGATTGTCCTTGAAAACGTTCTATTTTGGCTTTATTGACATTATTCTTATTTGAATGATTTTCCTTTTATTGGCAAGGCCCTCAACAATCTAGACCAAGATGAGTTCATCAGGAAATGAAAGGTAACAACTGATAAGACAAGTGTCACTGCTAAAACACGATACACTAATTCCTGAAAAACCTTGCACTCTACAGAAAGCACTAAAAGACAGTTCATGAAAATACAGGTTTGAGAGTTCAAGGCAAATCTCTCCAGCATAGCAACTTTGTAACCAGCACACTAACCACTCAGACCACTCACTTCAGCAACTCAGTGTCTGGAGTTTGCCATAGGAGCTTCTTAATTTTTGAGTGGAAATAGAAAAATACTTGATATAAGGGCTGTGGGTACCAGAGTGGCACAGATGAGAGTAGAGCCCTGAGCTATGGTGGGCACGGAAGGCAGCAGAGCCCCACTAGGCTGGTGAGTGGCCTCGCTGCAGATGACTTTTTTCTCCTCTAAATATTCCAGAAAAGGTTCCAACTGCCAGTGCAGCAGCCCAACTAAAGGCCTTTTTCCTTTACTCTCCCTGATCTGGCTCCCCTTTGAGGAAAAGATCGTAGAACATGCTTTCAAATTCCTTTCATGTTAATATTACACCCTGCCATTCATACGACAGAAACATGTGTAGACACAACACAGGCTATACTATTTCCTTTAGAATTCACATGGCAATAATCTACAGAGGGCAGAGTATGTCCTGGGTTTAGGTGAATAGGGAGGAAAATACTTAGCTGGCTCAGTGAAGAGTAAGATCTGTCTTTTTCAATACTAGAAATACAGGAAGGAAGGAAACCCCCTTTTTTATTTTAAGGATTTCACTTTTTGAAACAAGGAGATTACCATTAAGGTTTCTTTTCCCCAGACCTCCAAGACCCACCACAATTTCTGGAAATTATGAGTTGTCACACTATTCTGCTTTTACTTATTCAAAGAAAACTCGTTTAAGGCCTCTTTGGGTATTGCTTTCTTAGGATACAAAATGAATGATTCTTTGAACAACTCAAGAAACTTAGAGCAGAATGATACTCATGTTTTAAATGTTTTAACTTTAATTTTACATATGGAGGTATGTGTGCAAGTTTGTTACGTCAGTATATTGCACACCGGTAGTGAGCGTAATGCCCAACAGGTGGTTCTTCAACCCGCACCCCTCTCCCTCCACCTGCCTCTAGTAGTCCACAGTGTCTGTTGTTCCCATCCTTATGTCCAAGAGTACCTGCTGTTTAGCTCATAAGTGAGAACATGTGGTATTTGGTTTTCTGTTCCTGCATTAATTTGCTTAGGATAATGGCCTCCAGCTCCATCTATGCTGCTGCAAAAGACATGATTTCACTCATGTTTATGGCTGCGTAGAATTCCATCGTGTATATGTACCACATTTTCTTTATCCAGTCCACCACTGATGGGCACCTAGGTTGATTCCATATCTTTGCTATTGTGAATAGCACAGCAATGAACATATCAGTGTACGTGTCTTTTGGTAGAATGGTCTTTTTACCTTTGGGTATATATCCAATAATGGGATTACTGGGTCAAATGGTAGCTCTGTTTTAAGTTCTTTGAGAAATCTCCAGACTGCTTTCCACAGTGGCTGAACTAATGTACGCTCCCACCAACAATGTGTAAACATTCCCTTTTCTCTGCAGCCTTGCCAACATCTGTTGTTTTTGACTTTTTATTAATAGCCATTCTGACTGGTGTGAGAGGGTATCTCATTGTGGTTTTGATTTGCACTTCTCTGACAATTCGTGATGTGAAGCATTTTTTCATATGTTCATTGGTCACTCATATGTCTTCTTTTGAGAAGTATGTGTTCATGTTCTTTCCACATTTTTTAATGGGGTTATTTGGTTTCTCTGTGTTGATTTGTGTAAGTTCCTTATAGATTCTGGATATTAGACCTTTGTTGGATGCATAGTTTGCAAATGTTTTCTCCTGTTCTGTGGGTTGTCTGTTGACTCTGCTGATCATTTCTGTTGCTGTGCCAAAGCGCTTTAGTTTTATGAGGTCCCACTTGTCATTCTTTATTTTTATTGCAATTGCTTTTGGGGACTTAGTTAAAAATTCTTTCCCAAGGCCAATGTCAAGAAGGGTACTTCTGAGGTTTTCTTTTAGGATTTTTATCACTTGAGGTCTTACATTTAAATCTTTCATCTATCTCCAGTTAATTTTTGTATGTGATGAAAGGTATGGGTCCAGTATCATTATTCTGCATATAGCTAGCCAGTTACCCCAACACCATTTATTGAATAGGGAGTCCCTTCCCCATTGCTTGTTTTTGTCAACCTTGCAATATCAGATGGTTGTAAGTGTAAGACTTTATTCTGGGTTTTCTATTCTGTTCCATTGATCTATATGTCTGCTTTTGTACCAGTACCATGCTGTTTTGGATACTATAGCCTTATAGTTTGAAGCCTCTGGCTTTGCCCATTTGCTTAGATTTGCTTTGGCTGTGGAGGCCCTCTTTTGGTTTCATATGAATTTTAGAATACTCTTTTCTAAGTCTGTGAAGAATAACATTGGTAGTTTGATAGAAATAGCACTGAATCTGTCAATTGCTTTGGGCAGTATGGCCATTTGAATGATACTGATTCTTCCAATCCATGAGCATGGAATGTTTTTCCATTTAATTGTGTTATCTCTGATTTCTTCAGCAGTGTTTTGTAGCTCCTGTAGAGATCTTTCACATCCTTTGTTAGCTGCATTCCTAGGTATTTCATTTTCTTTGTCGCTACTGTAAATGGGATTCTGTTCTTGATTTAACTCTCAACCTGGACATTATTGGTGTATAGAAATGCTGTTGATTTTTACACATTGATTTTTTTATCCTGAAACTTTGCTAAAGTTGTTTATCAGTTCTAGTAGCCTTTTGGCAGAGTCTTTGGTTTTCTGGATAAAGAATCATATGATCAGCAAAGAGAGAGAGTTTGACTTCTTCTTTTCCTATTTGGATGCCTATTCTTTCTTTCTCCTGCCTGAGTTCTCCAGGTAGGACTTCCAGTGCTATGTTGAATAGGAGTGGGGAGAGTGGGCATCATTGTCTTGTTCCATTTCTCATGGGGATTGGTTCCAGCTTTTGCCCATTCAGTCGGTTGGTGGCTGTGGGTTTGTCATAGATGGCTCTTATTATTTTGAGAGGTATGTTCCCTTGATACCTAGTCTGTTGAGGTTTTTAACATGAAGTGATGTTGGATTTTATCAAAAGCTGTTTCTGCATCTATTGAGATGATCATATGGTTTTTGCTTTTAGTTCTGTTTATGTGGTGAGTCACATTTATTGATTTGCATATGTTGAACCAGTCTTGCATCCCTGGACTGAAGTCTTCTTGATTGTGGTTTATTAATTTATTGATGTGCTGCTGGATTCTGTTTCCTAGAATTTTGTTAAGAATTTTTGTGTCTATGTTAATCGGAGTAATTGGTCTGAAGTTTTCTTTTCGTGTGTTTCTCTGCCAGATTTTGGTATTAGGCTGATACTGGCTTCCTAGAATGAGTTAGGGAGGAGCCCCTCATCCTCAATTCTTTGGAATAGTTTCAATAGAACTAGTACCTGTTCTTTGTACATCTGGTAGAATTCAGCTCTGGCTTCATCTGCAATTCGCAATACAAATTTAACTCTGGAAAGAAGCACATTAAAATATTTTAAATGCTAACAGTCTTCATATTCCTGTCTTTTTTTTCAAATTTGATGGATAGATTTGATATATATAATGCAGATATTAGCGTTGGTATCTATGTTTGAAAAACATTATACTTAGAAGCATAATATAGAGAGATTTTTTTTATTATTATTTTTATTTATTTATTTATTTATTTATTTATTTTGAGATGGAGTCTCGCTCTGTCCCCCAGGCTGGAGTGCAGTGGCCGGATCTCGGCTCACTGCAAGCTCTGCCTCCTGGGTTCACGCCATTCTCCTGCCTCAGCCTCCCAAGTAGCTGGGACTACAGGCGCCCACCGCCAGGCTAATTTTTTGCATTTTTGATAGAGACGGGGTTTCACCGTGTTAGCCAGGATGGTCTCGATCTCCTGACGTCATGATCCACCCGCCTAGCCTCCCAAAGTGCTGGGATTACAGGCGTGAGCCACCGCGCCCGGCCAATATAGAGAGATTTTTAAAACATAAGCTCTAACTTAGATGTATCTTCTCTTACATGTTGCTAGGCTGAAGTTCTCAGTTGGGAATACCTATACTCATTCAGGTTCCACAGAAGTGAATTATGAGACTACAGTTTTTCCCGTGTTGGGAATGCTTGTTGGAATTCTGATCTTTACCTGGAGGAAAGCTTTCCTTGCTAACATGTCAATTTTGTATTAAGTTTAATTACTTCATCCTAGTGTTGTTAGACTGACAATCTGAAGCAAATCGAATGCTTTGATTATTGTGTGTGTGTGTGCAGTGAATATCTTGGATTACAAAAATGAGGAAAGTAATCATCTTTTCATGGCTATTTGGCAGACACACTCATTTCAAAGAGTGATTCTGAAACTTTATAGGCTTAGGGTTTTTTGTACAATTAATAATTATTGCATAGAAGTAACCAACACCCTGAATTAGGTGTTTGCCATTGTCATGCAGCTTTCATACATTTTACTGTATATGTGTATGGCCATAAATCATATGTAGAATTGATGTTTCTGTCCTAAAATTTCACTCATAGAAATGATTGTACATTATATATATTATTCAGCAGCTTTCTTTTGCTTACTCAGCATTATATTTTTGAAATCAGTTGATATGTTTTGTTCACACCCATTCATTTGATCAAAGAGATCCATCACTATTTTCAGAAGTAGCTCTAGTTGAGTTTACATTTTCTATAGTATTTCATGCTATGACTACCACATTTAATTAAACTCTCTTCATGGTGAGAAAAAGATGAAAACATTAAACAATGATAACAGATTCCAGAGGCCGGGCACGGTGGCTCAAGCCTGTAATCCCAGCACTTTGGGAGGCCGAGGCGGGCGGATCACGAGGTCAGGAGATCGAGACCATCCTGGCTAACACGGTGAAACCCCGTCTCTACTAAAAATACAAAAAGAAATTAGCCGGGCGTGGTGGCGGGCGCCTGTAGTCCCAGCTACTCTGGAGGCTGAGGCAGGAGAATGGCGTGAACCCGGGAGGCGGAGCTTGCAGTGAGCCGAGATCGCGCCACTGCACTCCAGCCTGGGCGACAGAGCGAGACTCCGTCTCAAAAAAAAAAAAAAAAAAAAAAAACCCAAAAAAATCCACAATGATAGCAGATTCCAAAGAGCTTTTGTTTAAGTGGATTGTATTTATTGATTATTTACTATATCAAAAACTGAAGTTGAATAATTTAAAATATAAGCATGCATTTCCATGCATTCCAATAGCCATTATAACTCCGGCCCATTAATCACCCATGATCTTATGACCATCACGCGTCTAATGGTTAAACGTAAGTTTCATTAGTAAAAGAAAGTTCATATTCCTGAAGACTCTTTATTATTAATAAACAAAGCTCTCATGGAAAACAAAATATATAATATCACTGAGTGAATCAAAGTAAGTAACACTAAAAAATAAAAATGTCGAAGATGATTGTTAATAAAACCGACATGAGTGAATGGCAAGTACAGGACATGCAGAATACAATAAGCCATGCAGGAGTGGTGTGTTTCTGGGGGAATGGAGGACAAGGGACTGCTTCTGTTTTAGAAGGAATTTCTCCACGTTAGTCAAGTTGTATTATGATTTACATTCTAATAATGACAACTTTACTTTCAGCTTTTTCAGCTTTGGATTTTAGTAATGAGATTCACGAAAGATCTGAAAATTTGAAAGTTAGTGATCTATGTCCATTTGTATCTCCACCAATGACCAAAACTGTGTTGGGATCCACAGACTTGGGGCAGATGAACTTAATAGATCAAGAAAAGATGACCACTGCAGCTGCATTTCTATTTTGGAATTACACTCTCCATGACCTGTGTGAGTCACAGCTACCAGAAAACAAAGAGAGCAAAGAAGGTAATAAAGAAGCACAGAGAATTCAGTCCCAGCATAGCTGTACGTGGCTTCATAACACCATAGTTGTAACTTTTAAAGAATCATTTTGTGGCAAAGTGTGTATTGTATTTACACCCTCCTTATACAAGCTACAACCAAACAGAGGACCTATCAGCAGGGCATTTGTGTTCTTCCTTTAACCAAAGCAACATAAAAATAACAAAGAGAATGAGAAGGATAAGTAATTTTGTTTAGGCTAGTATTTAACATAAACTTGAATGTGAGTCCAAGGATTACACATAGAACTTTGGGACTGGAGGGCAAGTGTAGGCAAGGATGTAAAGATTGCCTGCTCAAACACAATGTGGTTTCTTTGTTTTTCCGTTTCCATAGGTCTGAATTTGTATCAGTTGTAACTATATAAAATGTAGCCCAAAAAGCACCTTCCAAACCCCCAAATTAAGTTATTTTTAATAATTTCTGTGACTTTATGTAGTATAGAATTGACTTTCCCAGTATGAATGGTATCCTTGAGAATTTGCTAGATGGTGTCTTTTCGGCTGTGTCCACATAGTGTATCACCTTGTTTTAATGAGTAACAATTTACTAGGAATATTGGTTTGAAGGAAGGTGGTGTCATTTAAAAATAACATGAAAATACATTTTAATTTTACTAGGACACATAATCTGTTGAATAACTGCATCTAATATGTGTTCTACTTTATGTCCCAGTTAAATTCAGTGTCTTTAATCAGGTATACGATCAGATCTATATAGTAATAAATCATAAAATATTTTGCACCCCAATAGTTTCATTTCCTTTTTTACACGGTGAAATCCAGTCTCTGGAAAAAACACAAAAATTAGCCGAGCATGGCGGCACGTGCCTGTGGTCCCAGATACTCAGAGGCTGAGGTGGGAGAATCCCTAGAGTCCGGGAGGCAGAGGTTGTCGTTAGCTGAGATCGCACATCTGTGTTCCAGCCTGGGCGACAGACCAAGACCCTGTCTCAAAAACATGAAACAAAAGAAAAGGTGATTTGAAAGATTGTCCCATACAGTTTAGGACAAAGGGAGTAATAGACATGCATAGAAAGAATGTACATTTCAGGCGGTAAAGATACACTAGAAAAATCAGTGTAGTACTAAGTCAGCCTCAAGGAAAGAGACACCTGTTTATCTAAGGAAAGATAGCAAGAATCAAGGAATACTTCACACAGCAATGTGAGTGATGAAAAAGAAATGGTTAGAATGATAGAGGAAAACATTTCAGATATCGAGAACAGGCTGTGCACTGGTAAAAGTATAAATGGTTACAGTAATTCTGGAAATCACTGATCATAGGTGTAGTGTGTCGTTAAGAATGATACTACTGGGCTGGGCGCAGTGGCTCATGCCTGTAAACTCAGCACTTTGGGATGCTGAGGCAGGTGGATCACCTTAAGTCAGGAGTTCAAGATTAGCCTGGTTAACATGGTAAAACACCATCTCTACTAAAAATACAAAAATTAGCTGGGCATGGTGGTGCATGCCTGTAGTTCCAGCTACTCAGGAAACTGAGGCAGGAGAATCAGTTGAACCTGGGAGGTGGAGGTTGCCGTGAGCCTAGATCATGCCACTGCACTCCAGCCTGGGCAACAAGGCGAGACTCCATCTCAAAAAAATAAAATAAATAACACGGCACTGTTATGAAGTAGAGAACAGCATACAGTGTTACCATAGATGTTCTTAGTGTATTTTTACACTTTGTTTTGTTTCCGATGGTTTTGTTTATTTATGTTGGGTAGATACATTTGTGAGAAAATCTTTGAGCTGTTTTGTGTGGCTTGCACTGGTGATATCTAGTGTCCTGGAGGGGTTTGTTGAAGTTTTGGATAACTGGAAGTATTTCTTAAAGAAATAAATATTTCACTAAACATTAAGCTTCGTTTAAACTCTCAATTTATAAAATATTTTTATATTGACTTTAGCCTTTATCTAACTCTTCTACGTAGTTCATTTTAACTAACTATATGGATTTGTCAGCAGAACAAGATTTAGAAGTGACATCAGAGCAAAAGCCAGAAAAGCTTGAAGGAAGTGAAAAGAACAAGCCACAGGTGTGTACAAATTTGAACCTAAATACTGATTTTATGTTGTTTTCTTTGCTTTAATGACGTGACATAGACCAAATGAAATTACCTTTCACACTAGCTGTTTGGAATCAATAGATCATAATTTAATGTTTAGTTTTGAAAGCATTTTTAATGATATATAAACTTTAAAATGTTCTTAGAATCTATAGTATCTCATAGCTACTGTTTAACTCTTGATATAGAGGCAAACAATGTTTAGAGTTTTATTTGGTCTTCCGTTTTTATAACCTCCTTACATGATAAAGAATGTAACGTTAAATGTTGCATTTTACTATTTAGCATTAGAAATGATAAACAATTGAGCGTAAAGGCCACTGAGCTACATTCATGTGAAAGGAGCACTCATTCCCAGGAGTTCAAAATTTGGAGATTGATATTGCTGATCATTAGTACCAACATTAAAGATTTATTTTAGCTTTTGGTCTCTAGTTGACTTCGTTGTCCATGTTCAGGGAGAAAATGGTCTTATAAAGTCAACCCAACTGCTGATGAAGAGAATCGTGCTTTGCAGATTGGGATCTTTGGTGTTAAGACACAAACAGTAACTTTGTGACTTATTTCAATGCAGGAAATCAGTAAATGTTACTAATTTTAAAACCCACTGTCATTAGTGGACCTTGTAATAAATTAGAACTGGATTTAAGCAGAGAGTGTATCTAGATACATAACACTATCTTATTATGATACATTATTGGAAATAAAATTTAAGAATTTGCTTTTTCTTTCTGATTGATGCTGATTTGGGCTCTGAATAATTTAAAGTTTACTCTTCTCCAGTTAGTAATCTTTAGAAAAAGTGCTTAAATGCACTGTAGGGCTTGGCCTTTAAGGTGTCATATGGTAAAATCTTTTTAGGAAAAGAGGACTTTGCAACGCTACAAATCATCTGCTAATTCATTTTTGGTAGATTTAACACATCATCATTTTTATTTATGTATTTATTTTTAATGTTTTTGTGGGAACATAGTAGATATATATGTTTATGGGGTACATGAGATATTTTGACTGAGGCATGCAATGCGAAATAAGCACATCATGGAGAAAGGGGTATCTATCTCCTCAAGCATTTATCCTTTCAGTTGCAAACAATCCCATTACACTCTTTAAGTTATTTTACAATGTACAATTAAGTTATTATTATTATTGAGTTATTATTGACTATAGCCGTCCTATTGAAACACATCATGAATTAAGTTGAGTGCAAACAAACAATGACAGTTTTCTGGTTCATGTTTCTCTCCTACTTCAGGGTGAGGTGAATTATTTTTTACTTCTTAATTATAATCCAGTGATTTAGGAGGAGCTAGACATAGAGTAATATTTTTAACAGTTGAATTTAAATTATTTTCTAATTTTAATGATTTTCCAGTTTTTCTTTGTTCTTTTTACTTAGGATTTCTTTGGCTATTGTGGCTCTTTGTTGGTTCCATATGAATTTTAGGATTTTTTTTCTAATTCTGTGAAAAATCATGTTGGTATTTTGAAAGGAATTGGGTGGAATCTGTAGGTTGCTTTGGGCAATACAGTTGTTTTAATGCTATTATTTTTTTCTATCCGTGAGCATGAGTTTTTTCATTTATTTGTGTCATCTACAGTTTCTCTCGCCATATTTTGTAGTTTTCCTTGTAGAGATCATTCACCTCCTTGGTTACATAGATTCCTAGGTATTTTATTTCATTTTATTTTTGTTGTTATTTGTAAATGGGATTGTCTTCTTGATTCAGTTCTCACACTGATTTTGATAGGAATTGGGTGGAATCTGTAGGTTGCTGCAGTAGAGAAATTCTACTGATTTTTGTGTGTTGATCCAGAAACTTTGCTAAATTCATTTATCAAATCTAAGGAGGTTTTTATGGAGTCTTTAGGGTTTTCTAGACATAAGAGCATACCATCAGTGAAGAGAGAAAATTTGATGTCTTCTTTTTTAATTTGGATGCCTTTTATTTCTTTTCTCTTTGCCGATTGCTCTGGCTAGGACTTGCAGTACTCTGTCGAGCAGGAGAGGTGAAAATGGGCATCCTTGTCTTGTTCCTGTTCATAGAGGAATGCTTTCAACTTTTTACCTCTTCCATATGATGTTGACTGTGGGTTTATCGTATATTGCCTTTTTTATTTTGAGATATGTTCCTTCTATGCCTAGTTTGTTGAGTTTTTATCGTAAAAGGATGCTGGATTTTATCAAATGCTTTTTCCACATGTATTGAGATGATTGAAGGTTTTTGTCCTTAATTTTGTGTGTGAGATGAATCACATTGATTGATTTGCATATTTTGAGCCCTCCTTGCATCCCTGGAATAAAACACATTGGATCATGATGTACTTACTATCTTTTTAATGTGCTGTTGGATTCAGGCTGCTAGCATTTTGTTGTGGATTTTTGCATATCTGTTTACCATGGATACTGGTCTGTAGTGCTCTTTTTATGTTGTGTCCTTGTCTGGTTTTGATATCAGATTAATACGGGCTTCACAGAATGAGTTAGTGGGGAGTCTGTCCTTGTCAATTTTTTGGAAGAGTTTCAGGAGGATTGGTACCAGCTCTTTTTTTTATGTTTGGTAGATTTTGGCTGTGAATCCATCTGGTCCTGGGCTTTTATTTGTTCAGAGGTTTTTTTTAGTAGTAATTCTGTTTCAGAATTCATTATTGGTTTATTCAGGATTTCTGTTTCCTCCTGGTTTAATCTTGGGAGGTTGTATGTTTCCAGGAATTTTTCCATTTCCTCTAGCGAATCATTGTTTATAATAAATAGTCTCTGATGATCTTTTCTATTTCTGTGGTATCAGTTGTAATGTTTTCTTTCTTATTTCTGATTTTGATTATTTGACTTTCCTCTCATTTTTTGGTTAGTGTAGCTAGGGCTTTATCAGTTACGTTCATCTTTTCCAGGAGTCAGCTGTTGGTTTTTGATCCTAGGCATTGTTGTTTTGGTTTCTATTTCATTTGGTTCTTCTCTGATCTTTGTCATTTCTTTCTTTCTGCTTTGGATTTGGTTTGTGGTTAGTTTTCTAATTTTTTAAGGCACAATGTTAGGTTGTTAATTCATTATCTTTGTATTATTTTAATGTAGGCATTTAGTGTCATAAAATTCCAGTGGTCTTAGTATGCTGTATTTCCATTGTCATTTGTGTCAAAATCTTTTTTTAATTTCCATCTTCACTTCTTTGCTGACCCAAAGATCATTCCAGTGCATATTAATTTCTATTTATTTCTATAATTTCTGACATTTCTCTTGGTTAAGATTTCTAGTTTTATTCCACTGTGCTTTCAAAAGATACCTGATATGATTTTGATGTTTAAAAATTTATTGAGACTTATTTTGTGGCCTAACATATGGTCTATCTTGGAGAATGTTCCACGTGCTGATGAGTAGGATGTATAGCCTTTAGTTACTGGGTAGCATGCTCTATAAATACTGGTTAAATCGGTTTGGTCTGAAGTCCAATTTGAGTTCAATGTTTCTTTCTTGATTTTCTGTCTCAATAATTTCTCTAGTGGTGTCAGTGGGGTATTGAAGTTCCCCACTCAGATTGTGTTGCTATCTATATGTGGTTCTAATCATATTTGTTGTATAAATCTGAGTGCTCCAGTTTTAGGTGCATATATATATTTAAGATTGTTTTTATCCTGTTGCTAAATTAATCCATTTATTATAATATAATGACATTCTTTGTCTTTTTAACTTTTTTTAAATTTAAAATCTGTTTTATATAATAAAAGTATAGCTATTTCTGCTCACTTTTGGTTTCTGTTGGCATGGAGTATCTTTTTCCCTGCCACTACTTTTGGTCTATAAATGTCCTTACAGTTAATGTGAGATTGTTGTAAGCAACATGGAGTTGGGTTATGTTTTTAAATCTATCCCACCAATCTATATCTTTTAAGTGGAGCATTAAATCAATTTAAATCCAAGGTTAATATTGATATGTGAGATTTTGTTCCTGTTGTAATGTTATGTGTTTCCTGGATGTTTTAAAAGTTCTTTGTTCCTTGTTTCCTTCTGTCTGTGTTTGTGGTCTAATGGAGTTCTGTCATGTTGCCATTTGATTTCTTTCTCTCACCCTTTGTGTAACTGTTTTTAGGAATCCTGTTAAATTTATTCTATGTTATTTACTTATTTATTTTAGAGACAGGGTCTCACTCGGTCACCCAGACTGGAATGCAGTGGTGGAATCATAGCTCACTGCAGCCTCAAGTTTCCAAGCTCAAGTGATCCTCTTGCCTTGGCCTCTGATATAGTTTGCATGTTTGTCCCCTTCAAATCTCATATTGAAATGTGATTCCTGATGTTGGAGGGGAGCCTGGTAAGAGGTGTTTGCATCATAGTGTCAGATCCCTCATGAATGGTTTGGCCCCATCCCTTGGCGAAAGTGAGTTCTTGCTCTGAGTTTGCATATGGTTGTTTGAAAGTGTGTGGCACTTCCCCCTCTCCATGCTCTCATACTCAACATGTGTCACACCTGCACTTCCTTTGCATTCTGCCATGATTGTAAGCTTCCTGTGGCCCTCACACCATGTTTCCTGTGCAGTGTGCAGAACCATGAGCCAATTAAACCTGTTTTCTTTATAAATTAACCAGCCTCAGGTATTTCTTTATAACAATGCAAAAATGGCCTAACACAGAAAATTGGTACCAAAGATTTGGTGTTACAATAAAAATACCAGAAAACCAGAAGCAGCTTTGGGTTTGGGCAGTTAGCAGAGACTGGCAGAGTTTGGAGGGCTCAGCAGAAGACAGGAAGATGAAAGTTTGGAACTTCATTAGAGACTTGTTAAGTGGTCAGAACCAAAATGTGATAGGAATCTGGGCAGTGAAGGCCAGGTCTCAGATGGAATGAAAAAGTTGTTGGGAAATGGAATGAAGATCACCCTTGTTATGCCTTAGAAAACAGTGTGGCTGCATTGTGCCCAAGTCCTAGGGATCTGTGGATATTGAGCTTAAAAATGACGACTTAGGGTATTTGACAGAAGAACTGTCTAAGCAGCTAGGAGTTCAAGAAGTAGCCTGACTGCCTCTAGCAGCCTACAGTCAGATACGGGAGAAAAGGAATGGCTTAAAGTTGCAACTTGTATTTAAACTGGAAGCAAAGTGTAAAGCTTGGAAAATGTACAACCTGGCCATGTAATAGGGAAAGAAAAAGCCTTTTTAGGAGAGAAATGCAATGGGATGGGGAGCAGCCACTTGTTACAGAGATTATCATAACTAAAACATAGCCAAGTTCTAATATCCAAAATGTTAGGGAAAATGACCTGAAGTTATTCCAGAGCTCTTCTAGGCAGCCCCTTTCATTACAGGCCCAGAGGTCTAGGAAGAAATAATGGTTTCAGGGGTCATGCCCAGGCCCTGTTAACTCTGCTCAGCTCCATGACACTGTTTCTCACATCCATGCCACTCTGGCTTCAGAGACTCAATGGGGCTCAGGTACAGTTTGGGCTGCCACTCCAGTGAACACAAGCCATATGCCTTGGTGGCTTCCACACGTTGTTAAACCTGCAGGTGCACAGAATGCAAGAGTGAAGGAGGCTTAGTGGCTTCCATCTAGATTTCAGAGGATGTATGGGAAAACCTGAGTCCAGGCAGAAGCCTGCTGCAGGACAGAGCCCTCGCAGGGAAAAAAAGCCTCTCCTAGGGCAATGCCAAAGGGAAATGTGGGGTTGGATTCCCTGCACCAAGTCCCCACTGTGGTACCACCTAGTGGAGCTGTCAGAAGGGGGTTGCTGACATCCAGACCCCAGAATGGTAGATCCACTAGCATCTTGCACCCTTCACCTGGAAAAACCACAGGCATTCAACGCTAACATGTGACAGCAGTCACAGGGGCTGCAGCCTGCAAAGCTACAGGAGCAGCGTTGACAAAGGCCTTGGGGGCCTACACCTTGCACCCATGTGCCTTGGATGTGAGACATGGAGTCAGAAAAAGTATTATTTCAGAGCTTCAAGATTTAATGACTTCCCTGCTGGGTTTAGACTTGCCTGGGGCCTGTTGCCCCTTAATTTTGGCCAATAGCTCCCTTTTGGAATGAGAATTGTTACCCAATGCCTGTAGCTTTCTTGTATCTTGGAAGTAAATAACTTCTTCTTTTTTTTTTTTTTTTTTTTTTTTTTTTTTTTGAGGTGGAGTCTGGCTGTCTTGCCCAGGCTGGAATACAGTGGCCGGATCTCAGCTCACTGCAAGCTCCGCCTCCCGGGTTCACGCCATTCTCTTGCCTCAGCCTCCCGAGTAGCTGGGACTACAGGCGCCCGCCACCTCGCCCGGCTAGTTTTTTTTTTGTATTTTTTAGTAGAGACGGGGTTTCACTGTGTTAGCCAGGATGGTCTCGATCTCCTGACCTCGTGATCCGCCCGTCTCGGCCTCCCAAAGTGCTGGGATTACAGGCTTGAGCCACCGCGCCCGGCGGAAGTAAATAACTTCTTTTTGATTTTGCAGGCTCATAGGTATAAGGAACTCATCTCCAAATGAAACTTTGGACTTGGGCCTTGGGACTTTTCAGTTAGTGCTGGATGAGTTAAGACTTAGAGGAACTGTTTTGAATGCATGATTATATTTCAAAATGTGAGAAGGTCATGAGATTTGAGGGGCCAGAGGTGGAATGATATGGTTTGGAAGTTTGTTCCCTTTAAATCTCCTATTGAAATATAATTCCCAGTGTTGGAGTTGGGGCTTGATAGAAGATGATTGGATGATGGGAGCATTTGGCTCATGAATGGTTTAGCCCAACCCCTTGCTATTAAGTGAGTTCACATGAGAGTGGCTTGTTTAAAAGTGTGTGGCACCTCCCTCCTCATGCTCCTATTCTCACTCTTGCTATGTGATGTGCCTGCTTCCCCTTTGCCTTTTTCCATGATTGTAAGCTTCCTGAGGCTCTCACCAGGAGCAGATGCTAATGACACACTTACTGCACAGCCTGCAGAACTGTGAGCCAATTAAACTTCCCTTTTTGTAAATTAAGCAGCCTCAGGTAATCCTTTATAGCAAGACAAGATTTGCCTACTATAGCCTCCAAGTAGCTGGGACTACAGGCATACACACCACATCCAGCTAATTTATTTTAAATTATTTTTGTAGAAATGCCATCTTGTTACATAGCACAGGCTGGTCTCAAATCCCTGGCCTCAAGTCACCCTCCTGCCTTGGCCTCCTAAAATGCTTGCATTGTACGCATGAATCACTGTATACTAGCTATGAATTTTACACTTCAGTGTGTTTTTATGAATGATGAACATCGACAGCTGTTTTCCATGTTTAGGCCTTCTTTGAGCATTTCTTCTAGGGCTGATCTAGTGGTGAAGAATTCCCTCAGCATTTGCTGGTCTGGAAAAGACTTGTTCTCCTTCATTTATGAAGCTTTTTCTAGCTGGAGAGAAAATTCTAGGATGGCAGTTTATTTCTTAAAGCATTGTGAAAATAGGATCCCAGTCTCTTCCGCCTTGTAAGACTTCTGCTGAGAAGTTGACGTTAGTTTGATCAGGTTTCTTTTATAGATGACTTGATGCTTTCTTCTTGATGATTGTAGGATTTTTTCGTTCCTGTTTAGACAGTCTGATATCTATATGGCATGGTGTAGTCTTTCAGTGTATTCATCTGGTGTTCTTTGGGCTGATTGTGTGTGTGTGTGTGTATATACATGTATTTCAGTGAGCACCTTCACTTTTTTGATATCCCAGGAGCCACAAGAAAAAGAATTATAAAATGTGGTGGGAAACAGAATAGCTTAGTGAAGAAAGGGGCTTCCTTTCTCTTCCTGAAGCCCCAAATGTCACATCCTCTAAATCTGGCTGTTTGATGTAAAATCCAGGAGGTAAAGGCAGAAGATGACGCATATTTGTCTTTGTCTTTTTATTTCTGTTTCTTCCCAGTTAAATGGATGAAAATTCATATGAGATAGCAAAGAATGGATGGAAATAAAAGGATAAAATTTAGAAGAGCCCTTTTGAAATTTTGGAAAATTCTGTCTCATTCACTCACACAGAAATAAAGCTAACTTTATACAAATGTCAGTGATAAAATTATGCTACTTATATCTTATAATTCTATATATAATCCTATATATAATAACATAAGCACAAAATATTTTAATGACTAAAATTGTGAAAGTTAAACTGTGAAGTGATACAATCAATTAAAACAGAACAATTTTTCAATTGGATAAAATGATAACAATTATCCTATCTATGAAACTTTCACTAAAGGCTGAGGGAGAAAGGAAGAAGCATGCAAGGAATGAAACAGAAGCATCAAGAAACCTACATGATGGCTCCACTGATGACCATATTCAACAAGGAGAGAGTGGAGAAACTGACGGTCAGCAAATTCCTAGGACAGAGCATGAAGAGTGCGATAGGTAAGCCTATTTAACAGTATTTAACAGTAGATCATTTCTACTGTACTATAAAAGTAACCCTAATTTGGGCAAATATCCATGATTGACAAATTTTACACTTTTACAAGAGATATTCAGCCTTGCCTGATCATAAAAATGCAAAAAAATAAAGAGGTACCATTTTTTCAATTATATCAATATTTTATTTAAAAATAATAACCATTGTTGACAAATGTGAGGAAAAAGGGATTCTCATACACTGTGGGTAAATGAAATTGGTAAATTCTTCTTGAATGGTAATTTAGTAGTGTGTCAAAATTTCAACATTCCTTTCACCTGAGACCTTCACTGCTGGGACTAGATCCTACAGGAAGCCATGATTTGTGTTAATACATACATATTAAGGACTTCATACTATATAATTTACAAAAATTTGGTTTATACAATAAGATTGTTTCCTTCATTGATCACCTTTTATTCCTGTTGTGGAACTCAGTATTTTAATATGAGTCATTACTCTGTACATTGGATGAGGATAAAATATCCTAGAGTTAAATGGCTGTTATCAAGCACAAAATACTGCCCATGAAACGTTTAGTCTTTCTGTGGTATTTATTTATAAATATGAGCAAAATGATGATCAGCATCTGTAATCTAGAAATGTTCCAGTAGTCTTTTTAGTTCTATAATTTTATGAACTTATAATACCCTGGTTTTGCATTTTTAAATGCCATATGTATTTTAAAAATCTTCAAAGTGTTAAAATAGACTGTATACTCATTATATAAGATTAGAAAAATGCAGCTAAATGACAAGTAAATTAGATGGTTCATGATCATGCCACTTAGGGAGGATGACCTTGAAAGAACTGCCTGTACTTGAGGGCTCACATTTCCTTTCCATTCACTCTAAAAGTCACTCCAGTAATTTTCTCTCCCATCACTCCTCCAAAATTGTTTTTCTCAAGGTTACCACTGATTTTCACTTTAATAAATCCAGCCATAATTTCTGAGACCCTGTTTTATTCAACCTACCAGCAACGCCTCACTCAACAGAGAACTCCCTGCTTCTCAGCACTTCCCTCACTTGGCTTTCAGGATCTCTCTCCCTCACCTGGCTTCTCCTGCCTTTCTAGTTCATCTATCACAGTCTGTTTGGCTTGCTTCTCCTCATCCCCCACCTTTCACACATTGACATGTCCCACGGCTCAGTCCTCAGTCTTCTTTCTCATGACTGTTACTATCCTGTATATTGAGAATGATGTCCAAATGTGTATCTCCAGCCCAGGTCTCTCTCCTTAATTTCAGACCTGCAAACTGCCTCCTTGACATCTCTCTTTGGTCACCTGTTGAGTATCGCAAACTTGTCAGGTCCGAAATCGGGCTTCTGATGCTCTTCTTCATACCTTCCCCACAGGTAGTCTTTCCTACTTGGGTACATGGCAACTCATTCAGTTGCTCTGACAATAAACCTTCGTGTCACCCTTGACTCATCTCTCTCTGTCTTTCTTTCTCTCTGATACCTGACATCTAATCTGTCGTCACGTCTTACGAGGCCTATCTTCAAAATATATCCAAAAGCCAGTCACATCTTACATGTTCAAGCCACTACCATGTTCTGTCTCCATGAGTGTAACAGACTGCCAGTTGATCTTGTTTCTTTTTCTTAATTCTCTGTTTATGAATTCTTAACCCAGAGGACCTGCTAAAACATGTTAGATGATGGCACTCCTCTGCTCACAACCTAATTGCCTCTTATTTCTCTCAGAATATATGCCAATGTTCTTTCTAATACCTAAAAGGCAATGTGTGACCTGACCTGTTATCTCTCCAACTTAAACTTCTATTTTTCTATTCCTTTTGCTCCGTTCCAACCACGCTAAACTTCTCGCTGTTCCTGAAGCACTCCAGACTTACCTCTGTACTTGGCAGTTCACTCTGTCTGGGATGGTTTTCCCTCAGATATCCTCCCGGCTTGCCCCTTCTGTTCCTTCAGGTCTTTGTCTAACAGCCATGTTCTCAGCAAGACCCTTTCTGGTCATTCTACTATTTCTACCAGCCCTCCTCCCCAACACATAAAACCTTTCATTTTCCTGCTTTAGTTTTTTCCCTCTAGCGTAGTGTATATTTTGCCTATCGATTGTATTTGTTATTGTGTGTTTACTTCACTCTTGAGTGGGATTCCTATTTATTGCTGTACCCTCAGTGCCTAGAAAAGTGCCTAGCAGATAGTGTGTATCAACTTAATAAGTATTTATCAAATGAGTGAATAGAATTTACCCTGGGTATATTGATTTAGACATTAAGTGGATTCTTACTTAAAAACCAGTTTGACGTGGGTTCATTTTGACAATTTTATCTGGAAGTTATATTCATATTTTGGATTCTGTTGGCTCTTTCCATCTAGGGAGAAAAGCCCAATATTGTGGTTATTCACAAATTATTCTTTTTCTGGTAATTACGATAGTTTTAATTATGGTACTGTGGACCAAAGGAATTGCAAACTTCATTTGTATTTTCTTAAGCAAAATAAAATATAGGGGTGGTAGATGTAATTGAACTTGAAAACATTTTCCCAAAGCATTAGAAGCCTTCAGTGATTATTAAAAAAAAAGGCAAGGTTGGAATTCATTTCCATCTATAGTGGGAGAGATGTGCTGGTCAGGCACAGTCTCTTCTGATGGAGCAGCTGCTGATCTTACATAGGGTTTTGGTAAGAGTGGAGTTGAAGGACTGGCTGAGTTTTAAAGGAATAAATGGGTTGATATCACCTGGAGCAGCATGGTTATCAGAGTGAGATTGTTGTGGATTGGCTGGCATTTCCAGGCTCACTGATTGGAGTGAGTTTGTCTCTGATTGTTTCTGTGTCAGAAGCAAGCAGCTGACATTGATTGGTTGGTGGGTGAGGCCACTGGTCATTGAGTAGATTTAAAACTGGTTCTGGGTAACTACTTGTTACCATGGCTACAGGTCAGTCCTTTCCTAACTGGAAGGCAACTTTAACCAGATGCTTTCTGCTCATTAAAACTTTACAGAAAAGCATCTCTGATTTTTTGCTTCTTTCTATTTTACACTTTTTCGGGTTCCTAGGAATCACCTAGATGCCACGTGCCCAGACTTTGTGCTCACATCCCGATCTCTAAGTAGGATGACTTTCGTGTACATTTTTCCTCGTGCGCTTCCCTTACATTTTGCTACTTCTGTAAAGCCTTCTTTGTGCTCAGAAAAGCTTTTCATAGATCAGCTCTTACATATTGCATTGTAGTATAATTGTGTATTTATCAGTCTTTTGAAGCAGAGAATATACATTTCCTTGCATTTGGTTGGTACTTCATAACAGGTTTTTGTATTAAGAAATGAATTGAGATGGAAAAGAGTTGCAGTTTTATAAAAATTTGGTTTACTATTTTTTGTCTGTAGAATTACTAGAAAACATTATCTTTTTAATGAATTTTTTGAAGTAGTGTCCCTGCCTTGCATATGAAGAAAGTAAAGAAAAATGAACATGAAGAATGGATCACAACAGAATCTGTGACTCTGCTAGTATTTAAGAAGGCCGATTTAATAACTCATGATCTGCTGCAAGTGACTGATGACAGCAGTTTAACTGAAATAGATGAGAAAGAAAGAAGGTAAAATTGATGCGTTCTTTATTTCTCTGTAAAGGAACGTTAGCAGTGATTACTTTTTCTGAAAATAGAATAGTAAAATACTTCAAAGCTACAGAATACTCAACAGTAGCAATGCTGCTGAAAGATCGATTAAGATAAGGACGAGACCGGGCGCGGTGGCTCAAGCCTGTAATCCCAGCACTTTGGGAGGCCGAGATGGGTGGATCACGAGGTCAGGAGATCAAGACCATCCTGGCTAACACAGTGAAACCCCGTCTCTACTAAAAAAAAATACAAAAAACTAGCCGGGCGAGGTGGCGGGCGCCTGTAGTCCCAGCTACTCGGGAGGTTGAGGCAGGAGAATGGCGTGAACCTGGGAGGCAGAGCTTGCAGTGAGCTGAGATCCGGCCACTGCACTCCAGCCTGGGTGACAGAGCGAGACTCCGTCTCAAAAAAAAAAAAAAAAAAAAAAAAAAAAAGATAAGGATGAGTGGGTTTGACAAGGAGCAGTTTCAATAAATGATCACCGTGGAACCCTGACTCTAGTGGATGACAGTAGACATTTCTAGAGAGAACATTGTCTGTGAAAGGCAACAAAGAAATGGGTAATAAGTGAAAAGGAATATGGGATTCAAGGGTGTTTTCTTCTTTTATTTTAAAATAGAAGCTTTTAGAGTATGTTTGTATTCTTTTGTAATTGATCCAGTAGAGAAGGGCATGCTTATGAGATTTAATTTGGTTTGCATGCCTAAGCATTAGAAAGCTTGATACAGTGTTATTTAAAGATTTATAGTAAACTAATTCTTTTCCCTCTGCTATTCATGTATAATTTTATGGTAAGAGGTTATTCCTTCAGAATTGAGTTGGAAATGGAATATTCTAATGAAACTGAACATAAAAATGATGACCGAAAAGTTAAACTATCATAGATAGATTCTTTAAAGTAATGTAATAATAAATGTACAAACATTAGGTCATACCAAATAGTATTTACATATTTCTTGGTGATTGATATTACAATACCTTTGATAATAGCATCATAAATAGCTATGATTTGGTGAGGTACTCAGAAATATCAGGTATGTCAACTCTATAGCTGTTTAGCTTCTGGAGAGAAGAGGATGATTCTGTTTATGTACAATAGAAAAGCAAGCTACTGATGATCTATCAAGGATTATTACTTTTAGATTATACAGTTTTGAAGTATAACAACCATGTTTTCCTGGACCAACTGACATGTATTGTGTGCTCAAGAAGCATTAGTTGAATGCAGGAATAAATGGTTGAATAGATGAATGAATGCCTGTTGATGGATCTTTAGCAAAAAATTGAATTGTTTGTTCATTGAAAGTAGGTTTCTAAAGTTGCCTATGTATAAGTTCTTAGTAGTTTTTTTAATTGCAAGATTCAGAAAATATTACTTATAATTTTGGCCAGAAATAGAATGAAAGTCTGGATTAATGTGCTATCGTATCACTTAAAAACAGCTGAAAATAAATACTGAGTTCATGGCATGCTGTGAAACACATGTTTTGGAGCCAGAATTCCCGAGTTTGAATGCTGGGTCTGCTATCGACCAGCTGTAGGGCTGGGGAGAGTTACATGAGTTTCCTGTGCCTGATTTCTTCCTTTATAAAATAGCTGATACATTACCCACCTCACATAATTGCAGTGAGGATTCAAGTGCATTTTTACAAGATGTACAGGGCTTAGAAGAAAGCATCCAACTGCCTACTAAGGCCTGAAAAGCTAAGTAATAACATTTAAGAGGAGTTTCTCTCATATAAGCACATAAGTAATATTTTCCAAATAGCTTGTTTTCATTGAAAATGACAATAACAAAAAGTGGTATATATCTTCTATCAAATAATGCAAGTAACCTGTTTTTCCTTTTGCTGTGGCTGTCAAAAAGCTTACTCTAAATTTAATTTTGGGTTGTATAGTTAATTAGCAGTATATTTTCTTTGACCCTTGATGTAGCTTTTTCTGTTTATAGTTTAATCTCCCTTGTATAAAATAATTGTATTTTCCATTCCCTGTAAAAAACTTACCTGTAGGCCAGGTGCAGTGGCTCACACCTGTAATCCCAGCACTTTGGGAGGCCAAGGCAGGTGGATCACGAGGTCAGGAGTTCAAGACCACCCTGACCAACACGGTGAAACCCCGTCTCTACTTAAAATACAAAAATTAGCCAGGTGTGGTGGTGCGCACCTGTAATCCCAGCCACTCGGGAGGCTGAGGCAGGAGAATCCCTTGAACCCAGAGGCAGAGGTTGCAGTGAGCCGAGATCATGCCACTGCACTCCAGCCTGGGTGACAGAGCAAGACTCTGTCTCAAAAGAAGAAAAAAAAATTACCCGTAAACTTTAAGAATAAGAGAAATACATAACAAATACAGAGATTTTATACACAAGACAATAGTTTTAGATATTCTTTGTATTTTACATATTTGTCGTTTGCCTGACATGAACTTTTTGTTGTTTTAGGCTTACAAAGAAAACATCTAATGAGAAGGACAAGGTATTGTTAAAAATATGTTATCGTGAATATGATTGTTAAAAAATACATTAGGAGAGGTAAAGTTGGCCGGGTGCGGTGTCTCACGCATATAATCCCAGCACTTTGGGTGGCCAAGGTGGGCGAATCATGAGGTCAGGAGATTGAGACCATCCTGGCTAACACGGTGAAAACCCGTCTCTACTAAACAAAATACAAAAAATTAGCCGGGCATGGTGGCGGGCGCCTTTAGTCCCAGCTTCTTGGGAGGCTGAGACAGGAGAATGGCCTGAACCCGGGAGGCGGAGCTTACAGTGAGCCAAGATCGCGCCACCGCACTCCAGCCTGGGCGACAGAGCGAGATCCATCTCAAAAAAAAAAAAAAAAAAAAAAAAAGGGTAAAGTGAAAAAACAGAGAATCTGTGATTGTAAAGACATTTACTTTGAAAAAGTAATTAGAAACAGCAGCCAGCGACCCCTCCAAAGCACTGCTGCCCAAGGAATCCCCACCTACCCTCCAAAGCATTTCCGCCCACAGCAGCCCCCTGGAGTGCTTCTCTTTGCAGCCTTCCATTGCCTCACCAGAGCCCTATCATCCCCAGCACCCAATGGAGTTCTCTTGCCAGTGGTCTGGGAGCACCTTTTCCCCCAGGCCATCAGTGGTCAACTACAAGAGACCGGAGAACAAAGCCACAGGCCTAGTTGCAACCACCTAGGGTTAGAGCACTCAGCCCAGGAGTGTGGAGCTGAGCCTTGGCCCTCTGAAAGCATCTGGAAATGAAGCCATTCATCTATAACTACATTGCACCACAGTCAAACCCTCAAACATGAAATTATAAAGCCAAAGTACAGCAGCTTAAAAGGAAGAAAGGACATCAGCCTTCACAGATGAGAAAGAACCAGCACAAGAACTCTGGCAGCTCTAAAAGCCAGTGTCTTCTTACCCCCAAATGATCACTCTGGCTCCCTGGCAATGCTGCTTAACCAGATGGAGATGGCTGAAATCTTCGAAACAGGATTCAATGTTTGTATGGCAAGGAAACTCATCAGGAAACAAGAGAAGGCTGAAACCCAATCCAAGTAAAGCTGTAAAACAATCCAAGTTGAAAGATGACATAACTATTTCAAGAAAGAACCCAACTCCACTTCTGGGAGTAAAAATTCCCTACAGGAATTTCGAAATACAATTGGAAGCATTAACAGTAGAATAGGCCAAGCTGAGGAAAGAATCTCTGACACTGAAGACTGCTCCATCAAGGCAAAACAAGCAGACAAAAATAGAAAAAAAAGTTTAATGATCAGACCTCTGAGAAATATGGGATTGTGTAAAGAGAACAAAACAATGACTCAGTAGCAATCCCGAAAGATTAGAAGAGAGAACACCCAATTTGGAGAACATATTTAAGATATTGCGCACAAAAATTTCCCCAGTCTCCCTAGAGAGGTGAGCATGCAAATTCAAGAAATTCACAGAACCCCTGTCAGATGTTATACCAGATGACCATCCCCAAGACACATAGTCATTTGGTTCTCCAAGGTCAACACAGAAGAAAAAATCTTACAGGCAACTAGAGAACAGGGGCAGGTTACTATGAAAGGAACCCCAACAGGCTAAAAGCAGACCTTTCAGCAGAAACATTACAAGACGGAAGGGATTGGGGGCCTATTTTGAACATTCTTAAGAAATTCCAAGAATTTCAGGTCCCACCAAAGTAAGCTTTGTAAGCAAGGGAGAAATGAAATCCTTTTCATTTGAAATACAAACCTTGAATATAAATGGTCTAAACGCTCTACTGAAAAAACATAGGGTGGCAAATTGGATAAAGAAGCAAGTCCCAACTGTCTGCAAGAGACTCATCTCATAAGTAATAACACCCATTGGCCCAAAGGAAAAGGATGGAGAAAGATCTATCGGGTGAACAGAAAACAAAACAAAGAGCTGGGGTCGCTATTCTTACATAAGATAAAACAGACTTTAAACCAACAACAATCAGAAATGAACAAGGGAATTATATAATGATAAAAAGGACTCAATCCAACAAGAAGAGTTAACTATCCTAAATATATACTGTCACCCAACCTGGAGCACAAAGATGTATAAGTTCTTAGAGATATACACAGAGATTTAGACAACCACACAATTACAGTGGGAGAGGTCAACCCTGCACTTACAGTGTTAGACAGATCAAACTTGACATGTGACCAGTTGTACCTAATAGACAGCTACAGAAAACTTCACCCAACAAAAATATATATATATAATACATCCATCTCATTTGCACATGGCACATACTCTAAGATCAACCACATGTGTGGCCGTAAAGCAAGTCTCAGCAGATTCATAAAAGCAAAATCATACCAACCACACTCTCAGCTGACAGCTCAATGAAAATAGAAATCAATACCAAGAAGATATATCAAAACCATACTATTACATGGAAGTTAAATAACCTTTTTCTGAATGACTTTCGGATAAAGAGTGAAATTAAATGAAAAAAAAAATATGAAAATAGAGACACAACATAGCAGACTCTTTGGGACACAGCTAAAGCAATGTAAAGAGGAAAGTTTATAGTGCTTACTGCCTACATATGTAGTTAGAAAAATTTCAAATTAAGAACCAATATCGCACCTGAGGAATTAGAAAAACAAGAACAAACCAATCACAAAGCTACCTGAATAAAAGAAATATCCCAAATCAGAGCTGAAGTGAATGAATTTGAGATGCAAAAATCCATGTAAAAGATTAACAAAACTGGTAATTGGTTTTTTGCAAGAATAAACAAGATTGACAGACTGTTAGCTACGTTGATAAGGAAAAAAGAAGATCCAAATAACTGCAATCAGAAATGACAAAGGTGACATAACCGCTGACTCCACAGAAATACAAAAAATCCTCACAGACTATTATGCACACAAACTCGAAAACCACAAAAAAAAAAAAAAAAAAAAAAAAAGAAACATTTCTAGAAACATACAGCCCTCCTAAGGCTGAACCAGGTAGAAACTGAAACCCTAGACAGACCACGAATGAATTCCAAAATGAAATCGGTAATAAAAAGTTTACCAATGGAAAAATAAAGCTGAAGATCAAATAGATTCATGGCTGAATTCTACCAGATGTACAAAGAAAAGCTAGTATCACTCCTACTGAAACTGTTACCAAAAATTGAGCAGGAGGGACTCCTCCCAAACTCATTCTATGAAGCCAGTGTCATTCTGATACCAAAAACCTGCCAGGTAGACAACAAAAAAAGAAAACTTTTAGGCCAATTTTCCTGAATAACATGGATGCAAAAATCCTAAACAAAATACAAGCAAACTGAATCCAGTACCACATCAAAAAGTTAATATACCAGGAATGTGCAGGCTTTATTCCTGGGAGGCAAGGTTGATTCAACTATAAATCAATAAATTTGATTAACCACATAAACAAAATTGAAAGCAAAAACGACATGAGCATCTCAATGGATTCAGAAAAGGCTTTAGATAAAATTTAACATCTCTTCATGTTAAAAGCCCTCAGCAAAGAAAGCATGAAAAGAACACACCTCGAAAATAATGAGAACCATCTATGACAAACCCACAACCAATATTATACTGAATGGGCAAAAGCTGGGAGCATTCCCCTTGAGAGCTGGAACAAGACAAGGATGCTCACACTTACTACTCCTATACAACATGATACTGGAAGTCCCAGCCAGAACAACGAGACAAGAAAAAAATAAATAAAAGGTATTTACATATGAAGAGAGGAGGTCAAACTATATATATATTTTTTGCAGATGATATCAATCACTACCTAGAAAACCCCAAAAACTCTGCTGAAAATCTCCTAAATCTGATAAATGACCTCAGTAACATTTCAGGGTACAAAATTAGTGTACAAAAATTAATACCATTTTTATACAGCAATAAATATCTGAGAGCCAAATCAAGAATACATGCCATTTACAATAGCCGCAGAAAGAATCAAATACCTAGGAATACAGCTAACCAAGGAGGTGAAATCTCTAAAATAAAAATGACAAAATACTGCTGAAGGAAATTAGGGATGACACAAACAGATGGCATAATGTTCCATGCTCATGGATAGGAAGATTCAATATTGTTAAAAATGGCCATACTGCCCAAAGCAGTTTACGATTCAACACTATTCCTATCAAACTATCGATGTCATGTTTATTTTATTTTGAAACAGGGTCCTACTCTGTCACCCAGGCTGGAGTGCAATAGTGTGATCTCAGCTCACTGCAACCTCCACCTCCCGGCCTTCAAGCCATCCTCCCACTTCAGCCTTCTGAGTAGCTGGAAATACAGGCGCATGGCACTATGCTAATTTTTGTATCTTTTGTGGAGAGGAGGTTTCACCATGTTGCCCAGGCTGGTCTCAAACTCCTGAGCTCAAGTGATCCACCTGCCTCAGCCTCCCAAAGTGCTGGGATTACAGACATGAGCCACCATGCTTGGCCCCAATGTCATTTTTCACAGAATAAGAAAAGACTATTCTAAAATTCAAATGGAACCAAAAAGCCTGAATCATCCAAGCAATCTTAAGTGAATGGAACAAAGCCAGAGACATAACACTACCCAACCTCAAAATATACTACAAAGCTACACTAATCAAAATAGCATGGTACTGGCAAAAAACAGACACATAGACCAATGAAAGAAGATAGCAAACCCAGCAATAAAGTCACACGCCTACAACCACCTGATCTTTGACAAAATTGACAATAGCAAACAATGGGGAAGGGGCTCCCTCTTCAAGAAATGGTGCTGGGATAACTACCTAGCCACATGCCAAAGATTGCAGCTGGACTCCTTCCTTTCACCATATACAAAAATTCACTGAAGATGGATAAAAGACTTAAATGTAAGACTGCAAATAATGAAAATTCCAGTAGATAATCCTAGGAAATGCCATTCTCAACTTCAGCCTTAGCAAAGAATTTATGACTGAGTCTCCAAAAGTAATTGAAACAAAACAAATATTGGCAAGTGGGTCATATTTAAACTAAAGAGTTTCTGCCCAGCAAAGGAAACTATCCACAGAGTAAAAACACAGCTTACAGAATGGGAGAAAATATTCACAAGCTATTTATCTGACAAAAGTCTAATATCCAGAATCCATAAGGAACTTAAACAATTCAAGACACAAAAAGCAAATAACACCTTTAGAAATGGGCAAGAGACATGAACAAACACTTCTTAAAAGAAGACATACATGTGCTTAACAAATATATGAAAAAGTGTTTATCACTAATCATTAGAGAAATGCAAATCAAAACCACAATGATATATCATCTCACACCAGACAAAATGGCTATTATTAAAAACTCAAAAAACAACAGTTGCTAGTGAGGTTGCAGAGAAAAGGGAACACTTATATGCTGCTAGAGTGGGAATGTAAATTACTTCAGCCACTGTGGAAAGCAATGTGGAGATTTCTCAAAGAACGTAAAACAGGACTACCATTTGACCCAGCGATCCCACTACTGGGTATATACGCACAGTACAATAAATCTTTCTACCAAGAAGATGCTTGCACTCGTATGTTCATCACAGCACTATTCACAATAGCACAGGCATGGGATCAACCAAGAGGCGCATCAAAAGTAGACTGGATAAAGAAAAGGTGGTACATATACAGCATGGAATACCACATAGCCATAAAAAGAATGAAATCATGTCCTTTGCAGCCACATAGATTCAGCTGCAGGCCATTATCCTAAGCCTACTCATGCAGGAACAGAAACCAAATGCCACACATTCTCATTTATAAGTGGGAGCTCAATATTGAATACAGATGGACACAAAGATGGGATCAAGACACTCAGGGGAGAGGGAAAGCGGGGATGGTGTCATTTGTTGCAAAACTAACCATCAGATACTGTTCTCACTAACTGGGTGATGGGATTATTCCTACAGCAACTCTCAGCAACATGCAATTTATCCACTAACAAGCCAGCACATGGTGCCCTCTGAACCTAAAACAAAGGTTGAAAAAAATAGTAGTTATTGATAAAGGTATCCTTTTATCAAAAAAATCAGTTCTTTTACTGACATTTTTGCTCATATCAAAAGATGGGTGATTACCACTTCTTTACATTTAGTACATGCTCTAATTTTTTGTGGAAATTTTTGATATGTTGTTATTTATTTCATAGGTCAGAAACCAAATCCATTCTATAGATGGCTTTGATGACTTAACTTGGTCATCTGAAATAGCCTCAGAGTGTTGTGAGCTGCCTTACTCTAATTACAAAAAGTTTATATTGCTCATTGAAGAACTTGGCGTGGATTGTAAAGGTAGGACCATTACCATTACGTAAATATAAGGTCTTTTTATGTATCCTGTAGTAATGTGTGTGCACACTTTGCTTAGCACTGCACTATAGAGTGCTGAGGTGTTATAGTGATGTTCATCCCAGAAGGATGCCTTATGTCAAAAGAGAGTAAGAACGATTGTATATTATGCACTCTCAGTCAAAGAGCTGTGCTAATTCCACTGTACTCCATGTGAGTGGCACTCCCAGTCTTTTGGTTGACTCTGCTTCTTCCTGTGCTTTTCCTCAAGGTCAGGTTGCCATTGTCCACCACCTGGAATACTGCAATAACTTCTGAACTGTTTTCCTTATTATCCCACCTTCCTAAATCATGGTCTGTTAGGCAACCATAATTATATATGTTTTAAAATTCATATCTGATCATGCTGTCCTTTTGCTTGAAACCTAGCTATTACCTTTTGTTTGAAAGCTAGCTATTACTCTCATTGCTATAAGGTTAAAGATCTCAATTTTCCAGCTCTCTGCTGCATCGTTTCATACTCTTCTTTCTGTTTGTGTCCCAGCCACTGTCTTAGATGTGTGGTCCTGCTGTCAGTAGCTTTAGTGATATATAATTGATATTTGATAAAGTGCACATGTATATGATGTAGAATTTGGTAAGTTTGACATACATACACCCTTGTGAAATCATCACCGTAATGGAGATAGTTAACATATCCATCACCCGCTAAAGTCTCCTGATACCCCTTCATATCCTCTTATTAAGAAACTGCTAAATTGTTTTTCAAAGTATTTGTACCATTATCCATTCCAATCAGCAGTAAACAACAGCTCCACTTGCTGTGTATTGTCACACACACCATGGACTTCTGGACACTTAATTTTTTTTTTTTTTTGCCTTTCTGATGGATGTGTATTGTGCATACTATTATGGTTTTAATGCACGTTATCTTAATGACTACTAATGTTGAGTATAATTTCATGTGCTTATTTGCCATCTGTATCTTTGGAGAACTGTCTTTTCAAATCTATTGCCATTTAAAATATTATGCTGGTATTTGCAATGACCTGGATGAGACTGGAGACTATCATTCTAAGTGAAGTAACTCAGGAATGGAAAACCAAACATCGTATGTTCTCACAGAGATGTGGGAGCTAAGCTACGAGGGCACAAGGCATAAGAATGATACAACAGACTTTAGGGGCTTGCAGGGAAGAGTGGGAGGAGGACAAGGGATAAAAGACAACATATATGGTGCAGTGTATACTGCTCAGGTAATGGGTGCAGCAGGATCTCACAAATGACCACTAAAGAACTTACTCATGTAACCAAATACCACCTGTACTCCAATAACTTATGGGAAAATTTTTTTTTAATTAAAATAAACAAATAAAATATTATGCTGTTGTTTTCTTATTTGTTGAGTTTTAAGAGTTCTTTATGTATTCTGGATTCTATTCCTTTATTGGCTATGATTTTTGCAAGAATTTTTTTTCCAGTTTGTGGCTTCACTATTCATTCTCTTAATATTTTTTAAAGAGAGGTTTTTAATTTTGAAGAAGTTCAATTGACCTTTGCTTTCTGCGTAGTTTCTTTTTAGTAGATTGGATAAGATTTTCTCCATAGACCAAAGGTTGTCAAACCTTTTCTTTCTCGAAGTATGCTCTTATTAAAGCTAGTAAATATTCTAAGATTTGCGGCAAACCAGTCTCTGTTGCAGCTAATCAACTCTTCCACTGAAGCATGAGAGCAGCCATAGACAATACATAAATAATGAACATAGCTGTGCTCCAGTGAAACTTGATTTATGAAAACAAGAAGGTGTCCCACGGGTTGAAGTTTCCTCACCCCTATTATGTGATCATGGTTGTAAATAAAAATAGTTTCATCTCTTTCTTCCATTATATTCGTTTTCTTGCCTGAATGCACTGGCTAGAATCTTCAATGCACTGAATAAAAGTAGTGAAAGCAGACATCCCTGTGTTGTTCCCGATCTTATGGGAAAAGCATTCTGTTTCTCATCATGACATGTGTTAGCTGTAGGTTTATCCTAGATGCTCCTTATCACGCTAAGGAAGTTCTCTTGTATTCTTACTTTACTGAGAGTTTTTTTTTAGTCTTAATCAGTAATAAATGTTTAATTTTATCAAATGCCTCTATGTACTGAGATGATCATATAGTTCTTTTTGTTAGTTTGTTAATGTGATGAGTAACAGTGATTTTTTAATGTGAAACCAACCCTGTATTTCTGGGATAAACCCCATTAGCTTATGATATATTATCCTTTTAATATATCATTGGATTCAATTTGTTAAAAATTTTGTTTAGAATTTTTAAAATTTTTTTATTTTTATTTTTTTTATTTTTTTTTTTTTTTGAGACGGAGTCTCACGCTGTTTGGAGTGCAGTGGCGCGATCTCGGCTCACTGCAAGCTCCGCCTCCCGGGTTCCCGCCATTCTCCTGCCTCAGCCTCCTTAGTAGCTGGGACTACAGGCGCCCGCCACCGCGTCCGGCTAATTTTTTGTATTTTTAGTAGAGACGGGGTTTCACTGTGGTCTCGATCTCCTGACCTTGTGATCGGCCCGCCTCGGCCTCCCAAAGTGCTGGGATTACAGGCTTGAGCCACCGCGCCCGGCCTTAGAATTTTTAAAAGATTATTTTTTAGGGCAGTTCACTTCAAAATTGAGAGGAAGGTACAGAGAGATTTCCCATATATACCCCCCACTACATGCACGGCCTCCCCATTATCGATATCCCTCACCAGACTGATACGGTTGCAATGATGGATAAACCTACATGGACACATCGTAATCACCCAAAGTCCATAGTCCACATCAGGGTTCACTTTTGGTGGTGTACATTTTCTGGGTTTGAACAAAGGTATAATGACATGTATCCATCCATCACTATAGTAGCACACAAAGTGTTTTCACTTCCCTGAAAATCCTCTGTGTTCTGCCTATTTGTGCTTTCCTACCCTCCTCAAGTCTTTGGCAACCACTGATCTTTCTATTATATCCATAGTCTTGCCTTTTCCAGAATGTCATATAGTTGGAAGCATACAGTAAGTAGACTTTTCAAATTGGCTTCTTTTACTTGGTAATGTGCATCGAAGGTTCCTTTATATCTTTTCATGGCTTAATAGCTCGTTTTTTTAAGCCCTGAATAATATTTCATTGCATGGCTGTACCACAGTATATTCATTCACCTACGGAGGATATCTTGGTTGCTTCAAAAATTGGTTGAATTTTTGTATCCATGTTCCCAAGGGAGCTGTTTTATGATTATTTTTTGTAATATAAATGTCTGATTTTGCTTCAGAGTAATGCATAGGGATGTACTCCTGGTCTTTACTTTTTGGGGAGAGTTTGTGTAGAATTTTTTTCTTCCTATGTTTGGTAAAATTCATCAGCATAGCTATCTGGGGCTGAAGTTTTCTTTGTAGGAAAGTTTTCAACTATGATTTTATTTTCTTCTATAGATGTAAGGCAAATCAGGTTATCTATTTCTTCTTGATGGAGCTTTGGTAATTTTTGTTTTTCAAAGAATTTGTTAATTTTATCTCACTTGTCCTGTTTATTCACATAAAAGCAATAATATTACTTTTTTTTTTAAGTATTTGTAGAATCTGTATACTCATGAAATTAGCAATTTTTATTTTCTCTTTTTCCTGAGTATCCTGGCTAGAGGAAGCCTTATCACTTTTATTGATCTCTTTGAAGTGTTTAGTCTTATTAATTTTCCATATTTTTTTGTTTTATTGATTTCGTATTTGATGTCATAGTCCATTTGGCCTGCTATAACAAAATACTATAGGGGGTAGCTTCTAAACCACAGAAATTGATTTCTCACAGTTCTGGAGGTGTGAAATGTATGATCAAGGTGCTGTCAGATTTGGTGTCTGGTAAGGGACCATTTCCTTATTCACAGATGTCTTTTATTCCCCTGTGTCTTCAAATGGCAGAAGGGGCAAAGAAGAGCTCTGGTGTCCCTTGTATAAAGACACTAATCCCATTCATGAGACTGTGGCCTCCATGTACTAACGATCTCCAAAAAGTCCTACCTCCCAATGCTATGACCTCTGTGATTAGGCTTCAGCATATGAATTTGGGGGGACACAAACATTCAGACCATGACACAGGTTTATTTTTTCCTTTCCTCTGCATGCTTTGGGTTTAATATGCTCTTCTTTTTCTGTAGTTTCTTAAGGTAGGTGTCATGGTCATTGATTTGAGACTCTTGTAATATGATATTCAGTGCTCAAAGTGGTTTATTAAGTACTGTTTTAGGTGCATTTTACTAATTCTGATATGTTGTATTTTTTTATTTTTATCCAGTTTGAATTTTTTATTTTTATTTTATTTTTATTTTTTAGACTGAGTCTTGCTCTGTCGCCCAGGCTGGAGTGCAGTGGTGCGATCTCGGCTCACTGCAAGCTCCGCCTCCCAGGTTCATGCCATTCTCCTGCCTCAGCCTCCCGAGTAGCTGGGATTACAGTGCCCGCCACCACGCCCGGCTAATTTTTTGTATTTTTAGTAGATACGCGGTTTCACCGTGTTAGCCAGGATGGTCTCGATCTCCTGACCTCGTGATCCACCCGCCTCGGCCTCCCAAAGTGCTGGGATTACAGGTGTGAGCCACCATCCCCAGCAGTTTGAAATATTTTTGATTTATCTTTTCATTACCTTTTTGACCCAGGGTATTTAGATGTATGTTACTTAGTTTTCAAATATCTGAGTTTTTTCAAGAGTTGCTTTTGTTATTGATAGAATTCTAATTTGATTACTTTGTGTTCAGGGACATACTTTGTAAGGCTTACATCCTTTTGCTTTCATCCTTTCATTGAGATGTATTGCATGGCCTGGAATGTGGTCTATTTTGATAGGTGTCCCATGGGTACTGGAGCAGGGTGATGTTGCTCAGGTCTGTTCTACTCTTGATGGTTTGCTGTCTCCTTATTCTACCACTTCTTAAGCAAAGAGTATTGAAATCTGAGATTGCTTTGAATTTACCAATTTCATTTTGTAGTTCTATCATTTTTTTTTTTTTTTTTTTTTTTTGAGACGGAGTCTTGCTCTGTAGCCCAGGCTGGAGTTCAGTGGCGCGATCTCGGCTCATTGCAGGCTGCACCTCCCAGGTTCACGCCATTCTCCTGCCTCAGCCTCCCCAGTAGCTGGGACTACAGGCGCCCACCACCACGCCCGGCGAATTTTTTGTATTTTTAGTAGAGGCGGAGTTTCACCGTGTTAGCCAGGACGGTCTCGATCTCCTGATCTGTGATCCGCCCACCTCGGCCTCCCAAAGGGCTGAGATTACATGCGTGAGCCACCGCGCTCAGCCAGTTCTATCAATTTTTGCTTCACATGTTTTAAAGCCGTTATGGGCCGGGCGCGGTGGCTCACGCCTGTAATCCCAGCACTTTGGGAGGCCGAGGCGGGCGGATCACAAGGTCAGGAGATCGAGACCACGGTGAAACCCCGTCTCTACTAAAAATACAAAAAATGAGCCGGGCGCAGTGGCGGGCGCCTGTAGTCCCAACTACTCGGGAGGCTGGGGCAGGAGAATGGCGTGAACCCAGGAGGCGGAGCTTGCAGTGAGCCAGGATCGCGCCACTGCACTCCAGCTTGGGCGACAGAGCAAGACTCCGTCTCAAAAAAAAAAAAAAAAAAAAAAAAAAAAGCCGTTATGTTATCAGGTGCATAAACACGTATAGGATCATTATGTCTTCTTAATCAGTTAAATGTTTTCTCATTATAAAATGGCCTTGTTTATTCCTGGCAAGATTTTTTGCTATGAAATCTTAGGGATTTCACCCCTGGCTTTAAAAAAAAAAAAAAACGAAATATGAACAAGCCACAAGGACCAATGTAGGTATTCTCCCCGCTACGTCTTCAAGTCTCAGCGGCTGAGGCTGGAAGATGATATGGATTGGAACCCAAAAAATCTTTTTAAATCTTTTAAAAAACTGCTGTGGTTTTGCTGCTACACTAAGAATTGTGATTTGCATTGTATGGTTTTGGACCTATACTGTTCACGTTTTGACGGCGGAGAGGGGTGGTCCTGGAGGCCCAACCCTTCAGAGTCATCTCTGTCCTGCCCAGGATGCACTTTTAAATGAAGAGTTAGAATTTCTTATTGGCTAATATACTTTTCTTGTTATTTTTACAAAGGCCACCTTTATCCTTTTTGACGCCATATTTTCAGTGTTACACTTTTATGGCTTTTAATTTTCGATTTGACAGATGTAAGAAGCTGCATGAATAGTTTATACTGTGGTTTTTCAGAGACTGAATGCCAGGAGAACTCAGTAAATGTTTATTCTTCTCAGCTTTCTCTTTAAATTCCCCTAAATAGCGCCCCCTTTGGAAAGAGTGCTGAACTGAAGAGCAAGAGCAAGAGTGTTGAACTGAAGACCAAAATGCCCTCAAGGTGTAAAATAATCCGAGGGGTAATATTTGCGGGGCGTCAGGAAACGTCAACCCTGATGGTTTTCAGTGATCCAGGAAGTCAGTGAGACAATCTCTTTATACGCAGAGCCCTTTCATGATAATTAGAATGGTATGGACAAACCAATGAAAACAAGAGGGAAAGTGAGAAAAATCACCCATGATTCTGTTTCACTGTTTGCTTTCTTCTGTCATGGTTAAGAGAAATGTGCAATTCGATTCTCAATCAGTAGGTGGAGGATAACAGGGTAGACTCACTCGTGTGCACTTGTACAGTTGTAGCTGTGAGTCCAGAAGTCCTCTAGAGCATGTGTACTGGCACTGAGTTGGTGAGACAGTTGTGGAGTATCCCATTCTGATGAGTAGGGGAAAAAAAAAAAAAAAGGAGAAAAAAATTAAGAAAAAAATCAAAAAGGAAGAAAACTAAAAAAAAAAAAAAAAAAAAAAAATCACCTTGTGATTCAGTGTATCTGTTTACTAACTCAAAGCAATTATTCCCTCTGGAGGTGTCCAGGTGCTCCTGCCCCACAAGGAGCCTCAGCAGGAGGGGTGGCGAGTCACAGGTGGGCAGGGCCAGGATGGTGTGGCGCTGGCCTTGAAGCACCACGGCCTGAGGAGGCGGTGTACATACTGTATTTCTAGATTCTTCGTTGTACAGAGTCACTTCACAAGGCAAGCTACTGTTTTACAGGTGCTCCTTATTTATTACAGCTGTGAGAGCTTGGGGGATGCGCTTTGCGAGCAAGCTCACTTTTTAAAAATGAAATTTGGGGGCAGGGGAAGGGGAGGCGGGAGGGAGGGGAAGCTCACAAGCCTGGGGAGAGATTTATAAAAGTAAATAAAACTTCCAGCAACAAATTAAAAAATAATAACAAATAAACCCCAGTACCAAACCCACCCAGGCAGGAAGAAGCTGCCCCTCCTCTGGGGCCGTATTTTTCTGCCGGGTCACCACATTCTCCTCTCCCCGACTGGTGTCAGATTCATCAAACAAAAAATAAATCTCGAAGAAAAAATAATAATAATACAGCCACTCCTGCTGAGACTTCTTTTGTCAAGTGTTAGCGTGGTCTATCATTTTCAGTTTTTAACCAATTTGTGTCTTTACATTTAAAGTGCATTTCTTAGAGGTGGCATGTAATTGGGTTTTGCTTTTTAATCCAGTGTGATAATGTGCCTTTTAATTGAGATTTTTCAGGCCAGTTTTATTTATGATGCAATTATGAATATAGTCAGGTTTGTCTGTCATCATGCTGTTTCATTTCTATTTGTCCCAGCTGTTTTTTCCCTTTTCTTTCTTTTTCTGTTTTATTTTAGATTAGTCAAGTAATTTTTGTGAGTCATTTAAATCTTTTTTTGGCTTATTAGCTGTAACTCTTAGTTTTGCTATGTTAGTGGTTGCTGAAGGATTTATAGTATATGATATTAACTTATCACAATCCACTTTCAAGTAATATTGTACCACATCATAGATGGTATACGAAAATTACAATAGTATACTTTCGTTTCCTGTCACCCAGCCAGATCCATCCTGTGTCTGTGGGATTATAACTTTAACTAAGTTTAGAAAGTTCCTGGCCATTTTCTCTTCAAATATCTTGTTCTGTCTCTCTCTTCCCTCTTAAGGGACTTACCTACCAGCTGCCTGAAGTTTTCTCACAGTTCACTGACATCTCAAATTCATGAATCTTGTTTTTTGTGATGTCTAATTTGTGTTTATTTCCATTCAGTTTAGTTTTGTCTCAGACATTGTAATTGGTATTTCCATAAGTGTAATTTAGTTTTTAAAAATATCTTCCACGCCCCTACTTATCTTCTCAAGCTTTACTTTGAGCTCCAGTTCAGTCACTTATAAACAGCCAGATCCTTTTTCATCTTATGTTTATGATTGAGCAATTGCCCAGTCTTGAAGTGAAACCTTTCTGATTATCCACTGTTGTATATAAAGTATGAGTTTTTCCATCCTGGCTCATGGAAATGGGCACTCCTCTGGCACTGTGTGACTACCAGGCATGGTTCCCTCTAATTTTTCAGATAGTTTTCTTCCTTGGTCTCGGATAGTTTGCCAGCACTGAATACCCGAGAGGAGATTTCTGCAGATCTCCAGAGTTCTTTCCCCGCACTGCGCTCTCCCGTCCAGTGTTCTTTCCTGTGGTCTCTCTGCTTTGGTTTTATGAGTCTCTCAGCTTCATCACTCCACCTCAAGGCATCTGGTAGACTCCACCTCAGTCTTGTTCTTCCTCTGTCACGGCCTGGAAAGTGTCAAGGCAGGCAGCTTGGGGCATTCATAGGCTTACTGTGTTTCCTGTCTTTCAGGGATGAGTGTCTTCTTTGCCTGAAGTTCACATTCTTGAAAATCATTGCTTAACGTATGTTGTCTGTTTTGTTTTTGGTTGTTTCAGGTAAGAAGGAAGATCAGTACCTGTTGCTCCCTCTTGGCTAGAAGTGGATCGCAGCAGAGCTTCAGCACATGCCGCAGACTGGCTAGAATGCCTTTCTTCCCCCTTTGCTTAACCTTTCCATCCTTCATTGCTCAGGGTAGCCATCTCTTCCTCAGAGAAACAGGTCAAATTCTCTTATGTGTTCATAAAACTCTTTTCTCTGACAACATCTATCTGGATTTAAAATTGTTATATTTGTTGTCTTTATCCTTCACTACACTTGAAGCTAACAAGAGCAGAGGTCTTGCCTGTTTCATTGCAGAACTTAGCATAATGTCTTCCACATTGTAGGCAATATATATTTATTCAGGGAGGAGTGACTGAATGCTAAAATGCAGTTTTTTATATCCAAAAAGTACTCATTTATCTGATGTCTATCTTGTTTTCTTTCTGATACAGATCCTGTTAACCTACTGAAAATTCAGGATGCCATTCATTCATGGGAAAGATCAATAGAAGTTGAAAAAAATCACTGTAAACTACTTACAGAAAAAATGAAAAAAATGGAAAATGAGGTCCATGTACTACAAAAGGAGTTATCTGAAACAATAGAAATAAAATTACAGTTAGAACATCAAAACGATGAATGGAAACGAGATTTCTACAGTTTGAGGCATGGCACCCTAGTTTTAAAGAAATGGCTGAAGTATTTCCTTTATGCTAAAAATATGTAGAAGAATTCTGGTATTTACTGACTTACCTTCTGGGGCCGAACAGGGGAGAGAACTTCTGAGCCTTCTGGAGCATGAAATTCTTTGATATAATATAACAAGTTCTTTACTGTGAATGCTTACTCTTTTAAATCATCATTTTTATGACTGTATAGGAGTTTACCATATGGCAATCTCATCATTGATTTAGCAAATTGAATTGAGGGTTTTAAAGTTTTTTGTGTTTAAATAATGTTGCAAGGAACATCTTTTTATACAAATCTTTTTCTATATTTTTGGCTATTTACTTTGAATAAATTCTTCAATATAGATTTTTTTTGTTCAATTATAAAAACTTTTAACAAATGGTCTTTGATCAATATTTCTCAGTTGTTCACAAGAAAATTTATATTAGCTTACAGTGTAGCCAACACGGTATGAAATGTCCATTTTTTAAAAAACTCAGATTAATTCTTTTAAATTTATAGTTTTATTCTTACTATGCATGAAATAAAAGTTGAAATGGAAAGTGATTTCTGATTCGTTTATTCAACATCTCTCACTTTTCCACATATAAAATTAATTCAGAGTTCTATGTGAAAAACACATACTGTCCAAAGTGTCACCCATAAAAGAAACATCAAAAGTGTGGGGTAACCGGTTAGACTCCTTGGCCTAGTCTTGCATTATAGCGATCTGCTGATACATGTGTGAAAAACAGATGAGGGTGCTCTTTTACACTGTAAATCATTTTTAGAGATATCTGCACTATTTCATGAAGATGAACATTTCTAGTGAATTTATAAACATGTTTATAAATGGCAACTTCTTTTTAATTAGCTAACTCTAAATAACTTTCTCTAATTGAGGAGCAATTACAACTGTATAGGGGAAAAAATTACTTTTCTACCTGTAGTGTTGGTGAATAATTTCCAATATCCTTTTCTATAATATTCGCCAGAGTTACTAGGAACAGAAACTTCCCAATTACCAGAATGTTCTTTCCTCCTTACCTTTCAAGTATGCATCATTTGGAAGAGATGGAAGTAAGAAATTGGAAATATAAGAACTAGGAAGGAAAAACATTCACAAGTGTAGACATTTTACTAAGAAAGCAACCAACATATGCAGAGCCAGATCACAAAATGAACTTATTATTTTCTAATGAAACTAATATTAAGATAAACATATTTCACTGCAGATCTGCCTTAAGACAAGAAGAAGAGAAGAGAAAAAATGCCAACACATTGTATGAAAAAATCAGGGGACACTTAAGAAGAAAAGAAGAGCAGTACATGAAAGAAGTTGAAGCGAACAAACAACTTCAACTGACTCTGAGAACACGAGATATGGAATTGAGGACAGTAGAAATAATTTGAACCAGGTAAAATCATCTTTGGTAGAAAGTTTCCATTTCTAATTTTACTTCATCAGTATTACTTATAATATCCCTTTGTTTTAATAACTTACTTAGTCTTAAAAAATCAAAAATTAAAAATAAACGATGACATTTATAGCTAAAGTTATTTATTATATCCTTGGTATCAAATAGATGCTCAGTATGTTTTCTGAGTGAAGGGTACGTTGAGTTTGATCACTAACATAAATGTTCCGTTAGGCATTTTTAAGTTAAAATACAGGCTAAATAGCTTTAAAACTGTATTGAAACTAGTTAAATATTTTGCAAAGAAATTTTACCTCACCACACTGTATCTGCTTGTATTTAAAAACTGTTTTTGCTCTTTGATGAATTTAGGTGTTACTTATACTATTAAAGCTTGTGTAATTCTTCAAGGAAAAAGGTTCTTGTGTTTTGTTTGTTTGTTTGTTTTTTTTTGAGATCGAGTCTCACTCTGTCTACCAGGCTGGAGTCCAGTGGCGCCATCTCGGCTCACTGCAAGCTCCGTCTCCCGGGTTCAAGCCATTCCCCTGCCTCAGCCTCCCGAGTAGCTGGGACTACAGGCGCCGCCACCGCGCCCGGCTAATTTTTTGTTTTTTGTTTTGTTTTGTTTTGTTTTTTAAGAAGAGGTGGGGTTTCACCGTGTTAGCCAGATGGTCTCGATCTCTTGACCTAATGATTCGCCCACCTCAGCCTCCCAAAGTGCTGGGATTACAGGCGTGAGCCACCGCGCCCGGCCGGTTCTTGTGTTTTGATAGGCTACTTATTAAAGAGTTTTTTTTTTTTTTTTAAAGGTTCTGCTCTCAATGTTTTAGACTTTTCAATGTTTATTAGACCAAAAATCTAATGTATCTCTAGGTTGTACAAGAGCTGAGTGACACCCAGAGGCAACTTTCTCGAGAAAAGAATGCCAGAATATTACAAGATGAAATCCTGACCAATCACCTTTGCAAACAAAGGGAGATAGCACTGGCTCGAAGGAAAAGGAATTCTCAGGTATTTCCTTTCAGTCATTTTCAAATACGTGTGCGTATACATGTTTGTACGTGTATATATATTTTAAAATCCAACTATATGGAAAAGGAATTCTCAGGTATTTCCTTTCAGTCATTTTCAAATACGTGTGCGTATACATGTTTGTACGTGTATATATATTTAAAATCCAACCATATGTATCTTGGCAAATAGAGAATATCTTAAAACCATTCATGTGTGTCTGTATTGTTGGGGGTGGTGGTAGTGGTGGCATTTCTGGCCGTTGGATAAAGTCATGTTTTAAATTCAACTCCATCTGAGTGCAGTGGTTAAGCAGTGACTCTCATGACGGCCTCATCCTAAGGAGAGGCTTTTAATATTTTCCATAGGAATCGATGATCTCCCCATTATCTCCAAACCCTTGCTACTAACAATAGATGTTCTAATTTTTGGAAGTGATTTCATCCCCTTGATTTGTTATTGGAGAAGTTAATTATTTGCAAAAAAGTACAGTCAATTCAGAGACCATATTTTGAATGTGATTCTCCTTACTTTTGAGAGTAACAGTTTTCTCCAAGTGGTATCTTATTTCAGTACAAAAAGCTTTTCGAAACAATACGATACCATAACGTATACTTACTTTTGTTCCTAGTGAGATAGTTTAGTGTTTTCTCCTATTTCACATTTAATACTGTTTCCAACATTGTGAAGGAAACAAAAGTTATTGCAACAGCAAGTAATCTCATGATTTTCTAAGAAGAGCTCTGTACATTTCATCTTATTTACCTTTGGCGTCTTGGAGAAATAAGCTTCTTTTGTATTTACATATTTACACCACAGAAGGATCTGTGATTTGGGGGAGGAGCACTAGAAGTGGAATCAGAAGACCTGGGGAAAATCTTGCAGCTTGCTTCTATTTGTAACCTCTCCTTTTTAGAGTTGTGGTAAATGAGTTTATTGATGTATATAGAAGTGCTTAGTACAATGACTTGATGGATCATATATCAATAAATGTAACTATTACAACATTATAAAAATGATAGAAAAGTAGAATACCTATAGAATATTAAATGTTAGAAAAATAGAATATCTATAGAATATTCTCAGGAAAATGCACTTGAAGAACTTTGGGAAATTTCATCTATCCAAAGATACCCAGAGCTAAGGCTCTTGCTATGGGGTGGTGTACAGGTTAGATATCAGAGCGTAAACCCAATTTTTTAATGGATTCAAATTTATTAATATTTTATGTTATACCTTTGAATTTTTTGTAATTTAGGGAAAAACTTCTCTTATTGTGAGATTCTTAAACGTTCTCTAGAGGTTTAGTTTTTACTTTCATGAATCTGTGGTCTTCAATAAACTTTTGAACATTGACGAGTTTATGTTTAATAAGGTTTCAGGTTTATGTTTAATAAGATTTCAGATGCAAAGCCCACAGTAGTCACTGAGTAAATGTTTTCTTTTAATGTTTTAAATAGGAAGACTCTTTTTTACATTGATTGGTTTTAGATTTTGGGTGCACTGCGGACACATTCAGAAATGCTTATTTAAGTAATTTCTCTATTTCTCAAAGATGCTTTCTCTTTAGCTAAATGTGGTTATATGGGTACATCCAAGCTAAAACAACATTTCTAAATGTTTGATTTTTTTTCATGGCGGAGCATTGTGTCTCAACTGAGTGAGTTGCGTTTCTTCCTGACTAAAAAGAGGCCTGTTTGCATCACGAAGGCAGTGCCTGTCTACTCTGAATTTTAACTCCAATGAAACTATCATAATAGTTATGCTGTTTACTCTGGATACAAAGGCAGTGTTTGATTAACCTTTTGTTATGTCATTTATATATGTTCTATATAATTCCTTCTGCCTGCACTTTTTTTTTTTTTTGAGACGGAGTCTCGCTCTGTCGCCCAGGCTGGAGTGCAGTGGCACGATCTCGACTCACTGCAAGCTCCCCCTCCCGGGTTCATGCTGTTATGCCCAGACTGTTTGTTCCCTAAAGAAGACCACCAGAGTCCAGAGTCAAAGCCAAGCGGCAAGGATCTTTACTACAAGTTCGAACTTGGTCCCTCCTTTACACAGTATACAAGAGGGCCCTGAACAATGCGAGCGTTTGCTTTTTATAGCCCGAAAGTTGTAGGGGAACAAAGAAATTATTTTGGCTCCTGCGCTTTCAGTAACCTTGAACGGCTGTCCCCTTATCGGAGACTTTCCAGGTGGTGTTTATACTGGGCTCAGGGAGTTTGAGAGATATATGGTGGTGGGATGGGAGGATGGGATGTGTTTGTGCTAGGCTCAGGGAGTTTTGAGCCCGGGGCTGAGGAATGTGCCCAGCTCCTTTCATTCCCCCCTTCTCTTCAGGTATCTTTAGAGCCAATCTTGGGTCTTATAAGTCTGATTCTGTTTCAGCGTTTACAGGTTGGTATTGGGCTCTGAGGACCATGAGTTGTACAGTGTTAAATCTTTCTTTAACAAATTGTAAAATTCTGTTAATAACACAAGGTCCTACGGTAAGCAGAAATAGTAGACTTAGCAGGGGTCCAAGGAAGAGGGCTAACAGAGAAAACATAGAGGAATTCTACCATTGGTCTGCAGCTGAAGTAAACTGCCGTGTTTTTACTTCAGTGCTTAACTTGCGTAACTGTTGGACCCGGTCTTCTACAAGTCCTGATTTATTTATGTAGAAACAACAGTCTTCTTTTAGAAATATACATGTACCACCTTTTTTTGCAGTGAGTAGGTCTAGGGCTCTCCGGTTCTGCAAGGTTACCTGAGCTAGGGACGTGAGCTGCGGCTGAAGGGAGGCAAGGGACTCAGCCGACTCCTTTATAGCAACGGCAAATTGTTGGTATAACTTGTTACTTTCTATGAGGGTGTGACCTAGGGCTCCCCCCGCCAGTCCGGCCGCAATGAAGGATGCGGTGAGGGAGATTCCTGCAATGAGGGGGAGAAATATGGCTCGTGCAGGTCTTGGTCTAGGGTCTGGGTGAATAACAGCACTAGTCCAGTTACCGGTATACCTTAGGAACTCGCCAGCAGTTAGTAGAGTCAACCGGGGAACTAATGTGACAGGGAGACACAGTAGGTTATTAACAGAAGGACTAGGTAGGTTCTTAGATAAGGTTCTATTACACCAGAAGAATATGCCTGATGGAGCCCTTAAGGTGATATTAGGGGGCGTTGCAGTGATGCTGCAGAGGCTGGAATTGGTTCCTGAGAAACAGTAGGGAAACTTCTCCTGACTGGGGTTTAGGTATAGGGGCACGTTCAGGATAGGAGCATACGAGAGGTTTCGGAGGTTGTTAGCTTGGGTAAAGGTAGAGGATCCCCATGGCAGAGGGACAGTGGTTAGCGGTGGACGTCCTAGAGTGGCGCACAGAAAGCAGCTAGACAGGCCATGAAGTCCTGTAAGGTTAGCAAGTTCTAGTCCTTCTTGTAATAACTTTAACCAGGAGAAAGGACGTAAGTCTTGTGTTAGTCTGTTTTCCTGTCGTTGGATATTCCCGTGGACCAGGGGCAGTACTTGCACTAGGCCTCACCACAGATAGAGGTGACTGCTAGGCCATGTGGAGGAGGGGGAGTAGTATACAGCCCCATGTTGAGGTGTGGTCCAGCGGGAGTTCCAGGGGTCTCTAACTATTCATGTATATGAAAAGTCTCTATCCTGTCTACGATGGAAGGGCCATTTAGGGTCTAACTGTTTTCTCTCTCTCTAATAACGGGGTCTATGGATGTTACAATAGTTATAAGGACAGCCGGCATTTTGGTGCCACCAATAGTGTTTATAATTGTATTTAGTCTGATCAAACTTAAAGCATATTATTGGTGTCATAGGTTTGGCTATTTGAAAACCAGTAAAAATTTTAGTAGAATTGGGCTGTTGCACCCTGAGGAAGGGCAATCAGCACTGGCCAATAATTTTCCGGGCTTATGAGGTTGCCCAGGGTGGGTTCGGTTTTCATAAAGCCAGAATCTTCAGACAAAGGGATTATGAGCTGGTTTTGTGATTTCCCCAGCGGCCACTAGGGCGACTAACGTTAGGGTTAGACTACCTAACTGCATGTTTGCAGTGAGTTATGCTGCCGGCGCAGGGTGAGTTTTAAGGGGTTGTTTCTAGCTCTGTCCACAGTCCACGCGTCCGGTGTTTCAGCCGCCGCCGTGATTGGTCCCAGAAGATCGGAGGTTGGGTCCACTGGCTTGACGTGGGTGTAGTGGATCTACGATGCGATGCCTTCTACTTTCAGGGCGGTGGGTGTGGTTAGGAGTACCTGGAGTGGTCCTTTCCACCTGGGTTCTAGGGTCTCTTGTCGGTGTCGCTTGACCAGGACCCAGTCTCCTGGCTGGTACGGATGGGGTGTCGGTGGGGGACCGGTCTCATATAGTTCTTTCAGCTTGGGCCAGATTTTTTTATGAATTTTCTGCAAGGCTTGTAGGGAAAATAAGAGTTCAGAGACATTTTCTGTTTCGGACTTGAGCAGATCATCTTTTAGGCCGGGAACTAAGGGTGGGGGTCTGCCATACATAATTTTATAAGGAGTAAGGCCTAGTCTGTAAGGGGTATTACGGGCCCGGAACAGAGCGTAGGGGAGAAGGACCACCTAATTAGCGCCAGTCTCCATAGTCAATTTAGTTAAGGTCTCTTTTAAGGTCCGATTCATTCTCTCTACCTGTCCTGAACTCTGGGGCCTGTAAGCGCAATGTAGTTTTCAATTTGCCCCAAGGATGGAAGCCAAATCCTGACTTACCTTAGCGACGAAGGCCGGCCCATTATCTGACCTTATCTGGACGGGGAAGCCATACCTGGGGAGGATATCTTCCAGGATTTTCTTTGCTACAACCTGAGCAGTTTCTTTCTTGGTGGGGAATGCTTCAGTCCACCCTGAAAAAGTATCTACAAAGACAAGTAAGTACTGATACCCATATTTTCCTGGCTTTATCTCAGTAAAATCTACTTTCTAGTAGATACCGGGCCTGGTTCCCCTGAGCCTTGTTCCCGTTGCAGCCTGGGATTGGGGATAGGCGTTGTTAAGCTGGCAGACTTTGCAACTTGTCACGATGTTGCTGGCCATCTCGGCTGTATGTCTGAATTTGAGCTTAGAGCGTTTGATCAGGTCTATCATCCGCCGAGCACCCAGGTGGGTGGTTCGGTGGATGTGTTTTAACACTTGTTGTTTTAATTTTTCTGGTAGGATGGTTTGGTCATTAGTATCAGTCCACTACCTATTCTGGATCTGTTTCAGGGGAAGCTTGTCAATCCACTGGAGATCTTGTTCTGAATAATCAGGGAAATATGGCAAGTCCTGGGGGTCCGGGTCAGGGAGCTGGAGTGCAAGGAGTTGGCTGGGAGCCTTCGCTACCTTTCTTGTAGTTTGGTCCGCCAGAAAGTTGCCTTGAGTAGTTGGAGTAGTTAGTTTTTGATGCCCTGGGCAATGCATAATGGCTAACTTTTCTGGCCTCCATAGGGCTGTTAGCAGGGCTAGGATTTCTTGCTTGTTTTTTATCTTTTTTTCTTTAGCCGTCAGTAACCCCCGCTCCCTGTAAATGGCCCTATGTATATGCGCTGTTGCAAAAGCATATCGGCTGTCTGTATATACCGTCAGCTTTTTTCCCGCCCCTAAGGTGAGAACTTGGGTGAGCACTATCAATTCGGCCTTCTGGGCCGATGTCCCTGGGGGCAGGGGTTCCGCCCAGATTACCTCAGTCTCTGAAGTCACTGCCGCTCCAGCGTACCTCTGGCCCTGATGCGTGAAGCTGCTCCTATCAGTGAACCAGACGAGGTCGGTGTCAGGAAGTGGGCGATCCTGCAGGTCTTCTCGAACTCCGTGCACCTGAGCTAGTATCTCGGTGCAGTCGTGGAGTGGGGCGTCCAGGTCCGGGTTGGGCAGCAGCGAGGCAGGGTTTGAGGTCGTTGGGGGCAGGAAAGTTATCCTAGGTCTTCATGGAGGGCCTCATCGAACAGGGTAGGAGAGTTTTTGAATCCTTGCGGCAGTCTGGTCCATGTCAGTTGGCCACTTATGCCCTTATCAGGGTCATTCCACTCGAAGGCGAAGAGCTTTTGGCTCTGAGGGGCTAAAAGAAGAAAGCATCTTTTAAATCTAAAACAGTGTACCATTGATGTTTAGGGTTTAGGGTACTCAGGAGGGTATATGGGTTAGGCACAGTTGGATGTATGTCCACAACCTTCTTATTGATTTTTTTTAAGTCTTGTACAGGTCTGTATTTTCCACTATTAGGTTTTTGTACCGGCAACATTGGAGTATTCCAGGGTGAGTGACATGAGCGGAGGACCCCTTGGTCAAGGAGCCGGCGGATATGCGGGGCAATTCCTTTCTTGGCCTCTAGGGGCATCAGGTATTGGCGTACCCGCATGGGGTCTGCCCCAGGTTTAAGTTCAACAAATAAAGCAGGACGGTGTTTTGCTAGTCCTAAGCCCCCCGTTTCCGCCCAAGCTTCTGGATATTGCTGGAGCCAGGTTGCTATGTCCTGGTCAGGGGCCGTTTGCTCCTGGTGGAGCCGGTACTTATCTTCTAGGGTTATAGTTAGGACGGATACGGGTTGATTGTGGGAGTTGATCACGATGGGCCCCTCAGGGAGGAAATGGATCTATGCTCCCATTTTAGTTAGCAGGTCTCTCCCTAATAGGGGACAGGGGCTCTCAGGGATAACCAGGAAAGAATGGGTTACATTCTTGGCTCCGAGGTTTACTGTTCTTTGTGTTGTCTATGGGTATTTTTTTTAACTCCTGTGGCCCCTTGTACCCACGAGGACCTGGAGGATAATTTTCCATTAGTTTTAATTAAGACTGAGTGCTGTGCTCCCGTATTGACCAAGAACTGGACCGGGGACCCCTCTACTTGCAAAGTTACCCTAGGTTCGGGGAGGGAATCCGAACCCTGTCTTCCCTAGTCTTCATCTTGAGTGACTAGTACGGGTGTAGACCTAGGGGGTCCCTGTCCTCGTTGTTTCTTTTCGGGGCAGTCTCTTACCTAGTGGCCAGCCTCCTTGCAGTAGGCACATTGGTCTTTTTTCAGATTATCATGCCTTGGGGGGCCGCCTGGGTTGGGTGTACTCTGGCTGTAGATGCTCTTTCTGTACTACTGCTGCCCAGGACCTTGGTCATTTTTCAGTGGCCTTAAATTGCCTTTCTTCTGGAGTATCTCTGTTATTGTAAACCTGCTGGGCTATCTGAAGGAGGTCCTGAATCCGCTTTCCTTCCAAGTCTTCTAATTTCTGGAGTTTTCTTTTAATATCTGGGGCTGCCTGATTTACGAATGACATTACAATAGCTGCCTGACTTCCTGGAGCCTCTGGATCTATGGGGGTGTACTGTCTAAAAGCTTCCATTAATTTTTCTAAGTAGGTGGCTGGGCTCTCTGTCTTTTCTTGCAGAATAGAATATACTTTAGCCAAATTAGTGGGCTTGCGAGCAGCTGCCCGGAGACCTGCCATTAGAGTCTGGCGATAAAGGCGTAGCCGTCCCCTACCTTCTGCCATGTTGTAGTCCCATGCCGGCCTGGTCAGAGGAAAGGTCGCGTTTATGAGGTTGGGGTTGGCAGTCGGTTGACCGTCGTCCCCCGGGACCAGCTTTCTAGCTTCTACCTGTATTTTCTCTCGCTCCTCTGTGGTAAACAAGATTCGGAGGAGCTGCTGACAATCGTCCTAAGTGGGCTGGTGGGTGAACATGACACTATCCAGTAAAGCCAGTAGATCTTTGGGGTTGTCTGAAAACCGAGCACTCTGAGTTTTCCAGTTATACAGATCACTGGTGGAGAATGGCCAGTACTGGAGCCTGGGGATTCCTGTGTCATCTGGGGGCCCTATTTCCCGGAGGGGTAAAGCCACCGTGGAGTCAGGCGGCTGGGGGGGGGGGCTAGTCCGCGAAGTACGCCTTTGCGTCCGCCCCGCCGGCCCCTCAAAGTTACTTTCCCTTTCAGCAGGCCCGTGAGTGCCGGCTGCCTCCCCTCCGCCTGCTCTCTCCTGCTCTTTCATTCGCGCGCGCTCTCTCTTTCTCTCTGTCATCCCGTGTCCTTTCTCCTTCACACTCAGTCTCTTTTTCTTTCTGTCTCTCTCTCTGACTCTCCACGTCTGCCGTTTCCTCCCCTTTCTCTTTCCGATTTCCCTTCTCACTTTCTCCCTCTCCCGTCTCTTATGGTCTCTCTCTCACTCATTCTCTCCCTCTCCTGTCTCTTATGGTCTCTCTCTCACTCATCTCTCCCTCTCCCCAGTCTCACTTTCTGTGTCTCTTTTTGTAAAGGAATGTGGGTTAGAATCCCTGTAAAGGAAATCTGCGCCGGAAGCCGGGAGCCCGGGGACCGGGGCAATTCAGACAGCGAGCATGCACCCGGGGACCGGGGCAATTCAGACAGCGAGCGCGCACCCGGGGACCGGGGCAATTCAGACCGCGAGCGCGCAACCCGGGACCGGGGCAATTCAGACAGCGAGCGCGCACCCGGGGACCGGGGCAATTCAGACAGCGAGCACGCACCCGGGGACTGGGGCAATTCAGACAGCGAGTGCGCACCCGGGGACCGGGGCAATTCAGACAGCGAGCGCGCACCCGGGGACCGGGGTCAGATTCAGCTGTTGCCCGGATCGCGAACGCGCTCCGGCAACTCAGATCGCAATTTAAATCAGAAGAGAGCCAGGGGACGTCTCCCACCGGTCTCCACTGGCTGTCCTATAGCGCGTCCGCCAGGACTGTGCCAGCTTCAGTTTCAGACCTCGCGAGTCACAGATTCAGATTCAGAACAGACACTCAGACACAGACAGACAAACGGAGACGAGCCAGCTCACCTATCAGTAGATCGATCTTAGCAGATCCGTTGACCAGGGGTCTGGTGGGCTTGGGGAATCCCGGACGGGCCCCCAGATGTTATGCCCAGACTGTTTGTTCCCTAAAGAAGACCACCAGAGTCCAGAGTCAAAGCCAAGCGGCAAGGATCTTTACTACAAGTTCGAACTTGGTCCCTCCTTTACACAGTATACAAGAGGGCCCTGAACAATGCGAGCGTTTGCTTTTTATAGCCCGAAAGTTGTAGGGGAACAAAGAAATTATTTTGGCTCCTGCGCTTTCAGTAACCTTGAACGGCTGTCCCCTTATCGGAGACTTTCCAGGTGGTGTTTATACTGGGCTCAGGGAGTTTGAGAGATATATGGTGGTGGGATGGGAGGATGGGATGTGTTTGTGCTAGGCTCAGGGAGTTTTGAGCCCGGGGCTGAGGAATGTGCCCAGCTCCTTTCAATGCCATTCTCCTGCCTTAGCCTCCCGAGTAGCTGGGACTACAGGTGCCCGCCACCATGCCCAGCTAATTTTTTGTATTTTTAGTAGACATGGGGTTTCACCATCTCGATCTCCTGACCTCGTGATCTGCCCACCTCGGCCTCCCACAGTGCTGGGATTACAGGCGTGAGCCACCACGCCCAGCCTCTGTCTGCACTTTATTGTACTTTCTTAGTCAAATGTCCAGTACTCATTTTATCCTTTGAAAGTTTCAGGCAATCTCTCACTTTCTTCCCATTCTTTCTCTTCACTTTTTTCACAAGGTCTTTAAATACATGTGTGGCTCTGTGCTGAATCCTTTAGCTCCTCAATCAGCAGACTGTTCCCCACTTATTTTCTCTGTGACAAAATATATGTATTTCATAATTACAGATGGACGAATATCATTTCTTCCATTCATTAGCCTATTTAAATTTATGTTGAATTGCAGTGGTTTAAATGGGCAAACATATTTGATTCTAATGCACTTGAGTGCATGTTTACTTTTACTACACTTGAATGGTCCTTAAAATAGAGAATGCTGTCACAGTTTAATTTGAAAACATCAAAAGTTACTGAAAATATAGTAGCTATAAAAATGTGTGTTTGGTGTGCATGTATTTATTAAATCAGTCTCGAAAAATGCTGCAGTGTTTTCCAGCCAGTGGATCTCAAGTGTTAATTGACAGTAGCCTGTACTATACACTATTGTTGAATGAATGAACTATATATCTGTATTTACTGGGATTTCCCATTGCTATTGATTTCACTATATTCCTTTTTCTAAAATTTTCCTTTCGACTTTTCTCCTCTTAAAGTTGGGTGTGTTGGAGAATGTACAGTAAGAGCATGTAACTGAGGAAGAAGGAAGCATTGGTATACGTGTTGTAAGGTCAGCTTTCTTGCTAAGGCTGTGGGGAGGTAAGCAGCAAATCCCCTTTGAAGTTGAGAACATAGGAGTCAGACAGATGAGCATCAACATACTAGCTTTTATTACTGACTCCCAGTAACTAATGGGGGATGTGGCTCAGATGTGCGGGCACAGTGGGCTTCTGAACACTTCATCCCAGGTTAGGCATTCACACACACAGTTGTAAGTGGAGAAAGCTTGATACTCATCCCCAAAGCAGGCTGCCTGCTGCAGAGATGACAGCTGACTTGAATTCATGTCACTGTGGGCAGACATATCATTTCACAGGAGAGACACAGAACCAAGCAAGCACAAATTCACCCTTTTGGTAAATCTTCCCACAAGGAAGGTAGAGAGCGTGTTAGTCCTCATGTGGAAATGTGAGGTCAGGGAAGCCAAGGTTCTCCTATCACTTCTGCCTGAATTTAAATTGTAATTGAAATTAAATCCATGTCTTTGTAATGATGAGGAGGTGGACAGAAGTGTGCTAGATGAAAAAGATAAATCTGTTTTGCCTCTTCAATTTTGCTATAAATAACCCACAACATGGATAACTGACTTGATTGATTGATTGTGGTAAACCATGTTTTATTTGGAGAAAATTAATAGTCCTTTTGAGGAAGAATTTTTCTCAGCTTCAGCTTGCTTAGTTCACCTAAAGGCTCTTTATTTCATGTTCCCTGTCCTGTGACTTAAAAAAAAAAATGTTCTTTATACATTGAGTACATTCACTGCTACTAACAAAAGTTCTGACGTTAATTGCTGTTTCTAATTTTTTTCATAACTTTCAAACTTACAATTTAGAGAAGTAGTCTTTTCTGTATCGTGCCTAAACATTATTGAGCTATGTGACAGTTTTACATGTGCATTTTCTGAGTTATATTTTAAAATCTATGTCCGTTTTCTGAATAAGAAGGAAGCAGCTGGCATAGATCTCCAGGCTCAGTAAGGAGACCTGAAGCCCATTCCTGGCCTGTATGTAGCTAATTCACTATGTGACCTCAGGCAAGCTACAATCTCTCTGAGCCTGTGTTGCCTCCTATGAAAACTTAGGGATTTTAACTACACTGGTGGCATACCTTAAAAAATTGAAGAATAGCGCTTTCCTTTTTAAGAAAATGTCTATGAAACTGTGTTCTGTAAAACAGAAGTTCAGTTGTCTGGCTAAGGGAAGGATGGGAGCTCTAAACTGTAACTTCCTTATCTTTTAATCCTGCAGTGTCCTGTGTGGAACCTTAGATTTCTTTGGGACATAGTTTGAAAACTACCGGTTATGAGAGAATGTTTCTAATTAGCTAAAATTTGCTGGTACATTGTTCTCCTGTGTATAATTTTGTCACCTACTGATTTTTTAAATGAAAAAGTACAGATGAAGTTTCAAATGTGTTCCCCTTATTAATGTTGGACTTGAAGCCACCTCCACCATCTGAAACATAATCTCCACCTGGAAATAAACAGAAAGACCACAGAGAAAGGAAGAATGTGTTTAATGAAAAGTTTACATATTTTAATTCATTAGGAGCTAATGTAGCTTTTGATTTGGTTGGTATATTGCATAAAATGAAGATGAGCAGTTTACTAAGCTTTTTTTATTTCCTCTGACAATGTTCAGTTTCTCCTAAGCTGTTGCTCTACACACTTCCAAAGCCATTGATGCCACCTTTGTCTCTAACTGAATAGGACAGTGATTAATGTCACCAAGATGCTTTTCTCTCCATCTTCCTTCTATAACCTGTACCAGGCACTGTTTTAAGTCATTCAATGGGTGACAACAGTTCTGAATTTCTATTAAGAGAATTATTTGGAAAATATATTATTTAATGGTAAAGCAAGAATAAAATGAAAGAGATTTTGAAAAGTCATTTCATATTTGCCAGTTTTCACTGGTGAATATGGGCAGAACTACCCCTGCCTGCCACCAGCCAGGATAAAACTGGGGCCATCAACCCTTCTGACAGCTCTTGGAATCCCCTTTCAGAACAGTTCCGTCCCTGTGTTCTGGTCTGTCCCTTTTCCCTCTGACCCTTCAAATCTGAGCTGGTATCTCTTTCCCAAAGGCAGTTGCCCTCAGCGTCATTTGTGTGGTAAAACATTCAAAAGTCAGCAAAAGGCTGGAAGAGGATTTATGTAGGGAGGGGCAGCTTCAGGATACAATTACTTCTACCCTGTAGAGTTCGGAGGGAAAAGAATGACCTTTACTTAAATCTGTTATACAGAAAGCATCCTCTATCTAGAGAGTTAAGACTTCTTTTTTTTTTTTTTTTTTTTTGACGCGGAGTCTTGCTCTGTGCCCCAGGCTGGAGTGCAGTGGCGCGATCTCGGCTCACTGCAAGCTCCGCTCCCCCGGGTTCACGCCATTCTCCTGCCTCAGCCTCCCGAGTAGCTGGGACTACAGGCGCCCGCCACCTCGCCCGGCTAATTTTCTTGTATTTTTAGTAGAGACGGGGTTTCACCGTGTTAGCCAGGATGGTCTCGATCTCCTGACCTCGTGATCCGCCCGTCTCGGCCTCCCAAAGTGCTGGGATTACAGGCTTGAGCCACCGCGCCCGGCCAGTTAAGACTTCTTGAGGATAAAAGTAAGAAGCCTATCAAGAAAAGTATTTGATTTGTAATCTAAATAACATGTAAGTATTATGAAAGTATTTGTAACTGCGGTATCATGAACTAATAAAATATATTACACAAAGGAAGTATTTAGGAGAAGAGCTTCTGGAAGAAAAGAAAATAATAACATTACATTAGTAGGTTGTTAGCCGAAGTCATGTAAAACTGCACATTTTACATAGTGTTAATGAATGATAATGTAAGATTTCTTTGATAAACGCTTCTCCCTTTATCTGGAATTGAGTTTTTACTTTTACAAGGCCTGGCTAGTAATGATTTTGTCATGTTACCCATTTTATAAAGTCTATCTATAATGTTGTGCACATGTACCGTAAAACATAAAGTATAATAATAAAAAAATTTTTGAAAAAAAGTCTATCTATAATGTTATTTTCACAAAAAAAGTTATAGAAAACTGTCTCTCAAACTATTCCTAAACCTGTTAGTCAGAAAAATGTCTTTATACCCCAAATTTGTGAAGGCATTGGCTATCATGTTATCATTATCACTGTGGGGGAAAAGAGTCAAACTCTGTAAAATATTTGAAGAGATTTATTCTGAGCCAAATCTGAGTGACTGTGGCCCATGACACATCCTCAGGAGCTGCTGAGAACATGTGCCCAAGGTGGTTGGGATGCAGCTTGGTTTATATATTTTAGGAAGGCATGAAACATCAATCAAATACATTTAAGAAATACATGGGTTTGGCTTAGGAAGGCAGGACAACTGAAAGCGGGGACTTCCAGGCTATAGGTAAATTTAAACGTTTCTAGTTGACAATTGGTTGAGTTTGTCTAAAGACCTGGGATCAATAGAAAGGAATGTTGGGTTAAAGATAACCTAGATTGTGGATGGCCTAGATAGATAACCTAAAGATAACCAGGATTGTGGAGACCAAGTGTTAATTGAGCAGAGGAAGCACTTTGATAGCACACTTTAGAGTCAGCAGGTTATAAATTGTTTTTAAAAGGGTGCCTGGCTATTGGTCGATTATCTCCTGGTTCTGGAAAGGAAGGAAGGAAGGATGGAAGGAAGGAAGGAAGGAAGGAAAGAAGGAAGGAGAAGGGGGAGGGGGAGGGGAAGGGGAAGGGAAGGGAAGGGAGGGAGGGAGGGAGGGAGGGAGGGAGGGAGGGAAGGAAGGAAGGAAGGAAGGAAGGAAGGAAGGAAGGAAGGAAGGAAGGAAGGAAGGAAGGAAGGAAGGAAAGAAAGAAAGAACAAAGAGGCAAGGGGATTCTCTATAGAATGTGGATTTTTCCCATAAGAGATTTTGCAGGGCAATTTCAAGGTATGGCAAGAAATATATTTTGGGGTTAATTTTTTTTCCATGTCTCATAATGTTATGCCAGAGTCAGATTGAAAGTTAAGTCACAATATATAGAGTTAAATAAAACCCATCTGATGAGAATGTGTGGTTTCTAGGGCATGACTCCCCAGACTCCTAGGTAGGAATTTGGATAAGATAAAAATCAGAGCTTAGTTCTTATCACCATGATATAGTTGTTATTTTTAATATATCAATTGTACTTTTTATCAGATTAATCTAAACAGCATAACACATATATGTTCTCTGTTATCTAAACTTAAAATAAGTAGGAATTTTATTTATGTGGTTATTGTTTATTTGAGCAATTCTCAAATTAGACCTAGCCTTTGAAATTATTATATAAAAGGCTACATTTTTGTAAGTGATGTATCATTCTCATAATAATGTCTCTTGTTTAACTTAAACATTATAAATTATATTTGACGTATTTCAGATGCTGCAGGAGTTTCAAGACAGTATAACTGGAGAGCTACAAAAAGGTATCTTGCCAAAGTTTATGAATTAAACTTAATTCATTGATTTCTGAAACAAACTACAAATAGTAAATAGCATCCTTTTCCATAATTTGGTTAACAGGTAATATGTTAAATATTTTTTCATACACACCACTAATGAAAGATGTGAAAGCATTAACATTTATAATTAAAAGTATACTTAACCCGTCATTAATTCATCATGTACCATAACTTCAGAGAAATCTCAAGAAATCTGTCTTTTTTTCTCTGGCTTTACACGTCCTTCACTTCTGCCATCTCTAGGGACCTGCCAGCCAGCACACTGAAACTGTTCTCAGACAACAAAGGCATCATCGATTTCCTGGGTTTATGGTGGTGATTTAAGGCCAAGAGACAGACTCCAGGCTCATCTAGTAACACTCAGTCAGGCTACTCCAGTTCAAAGGCAGCCACGTGACACGTGACATTTTAAATCTCCAGTCATTTACTTTGTCATTGGGTTACTTTTGCCCCCAGGAAAGGTTCCAGATTCCTAGCATGGAGTAAAAACACCCAAATCAGTTTGGCTCCTGTCAAGTTATTCAGCCTCATCTCTCATCACTTGCCATACTCTGTCCCATCGCTCTAGCATCTCGCCAAAGTCGGCTACGCAGAACACAGGGACCTTCCTCAGCTCCAGCTCTCTGCACGTGTTCTTCCCTCCATCAGCTGTTCTTCCTTCTTGTCCTTAAGCTATTAACCTACATATTGTCTCCAGCAAACAGCCTACAATATTGATATGAAACTGAGATACATGTCTTTTCTGTGTGTTCCAGCAGTGCTATGTTTAATACCTGCTATGGTGTCCGTGACTGTCTATGGAAATTGCCTGTGTGTCTGTTTGTGTTTCAGGTTGACTACAACCTGCAATGTTGAGGGGTGGACTATATCATCTTCATCTTGTAATTTCGGTGCTTGTCCTAGTTCCTGAACACATGGTTGTTGAATAAATGAATGAAAAAATGAGAAAACCAGGAACTCTGATACTTAATCACAATGATAATTCAATCTGTGACTATGACCAAATTATATTTCATAGTAATTTTGTATTGTGATTTTGCATATGTATTTTTTATTCTTATTAGCATGGATAAAGTTCTCGCCTCATGTTACTGACTTACACTTAGTTAACTATGGAATATTTGAGATAAGTAATTCTTTCTTTTTCTTTCCAGATGCTGGTGAATTTGAATTGGAATCATATGTGGTTCCTCATCTAGGACCTACTAATGAGTCAACTATAAATTAAGATATAGTTTGGAAATATTAAGAAATATGTATTGATTTTAACCAGAAATATCTGAAAGATAGCAAAATGTCATTATTGGTCTGTTTACCTGACATTTTGCTTCCCATTATGTATATGACATGTGAAAATCTTTATTAAAGGAAAATATTTTTGTATCATGCATGTCTGTTGAAAACTTATATAGTATTTAAAATCATGTTTCTTGGTCCTCTTGACTAACTCTCAAGTAGATCTTACAAATGAAAATTAGTATTATTGGCCAGGCGTGGTGGCTCACGCCTGTAATCCCAGCACTTGGGAGGCCGAGGTGGGTGGATCATGAGGTCAGGCGTTTGAGACCAGCCTGACCAACATGGTGAAACCCTGTCTCTACTAAAAATATAAAAATTAGCTGAGTGTGGTGGTGCGTGCCTGTAATCCCAACTACTCAGGAGGCTGAGGCAGGAGAATTGCTTGAAGCCAGGAGGCAGAGGTTGCAGTGAGCCAGGATCATGCCACTGCACTCTAGCTTGGGCAACAGAGCAAGACTACATCTCAAAAAAAAAAAAAAAAAAAGAAAAAAAAAAAAAAAAACAACCAACCAAACAAAAAATAGGAAAGAAGAAAACTAGTATTATTGAGTTTTACATACTCAAACTTTCAAAATGCCATCTGGTTAAACAGCCAAACAGCTAAGTTGTCATTAATACTTCAGTGGAGTTAATTGATGGTTTATTCTTATTTTGTAATTTTTATATGGTGATAGATTTTGATTTAGACACATCCTTTTGACATATTGGTACTGTGGTCATTGTCAACGTTTGGATGTATGTCAATTGTTGTAGTGCCATCAAACTTACGTATTCTTGATTTTAAGCACTGGTGTATGTAGATCTTTTCTCCTGGAAATATATGAATTGCTTTAGGCTTTTCATCTTTTCTATCTATTTATTTTTATTTTTATTTGTGAACTTTTGGGAAACACTCTTAAAATTATAGAAAAGTTCCAAGTTATACTACAAATAATTATCCCTCTGAACCATGTGAGAGTAAATTACTGGCATTAGGCCAGCACTCCTGACTACTTTAGTAGGTATTCCCACAAGTCAGGACACTCTACATAACTACAATACAATCTTAATAATCAGTAAGTTAACTTTACTACATCGTATCATTCAATCTTCAGCTTCTTTTGAGCTTTGATTGTCTGTCATGTCCTTTATAGCACACGGATCCCATTCAGACCCATGGATTGCATTTAGATGTGTGTCTCTTACACTCCTTCAGTCTGGAACAGTTCCTCAGGTTTCCTTGACTTCATGACTTTGAATCTTTTGAAGAGTAAATTTCAGAGTATAGAATATCTCTCAGTTGTCTTTTCCTGGTGTTTCATTATGATGAGATTTAGATTGTATTATTTTTGGCAAGAGTACCTCAGCGATGATCCTGGGATCTTCTCATTGCATCCTACCATATAACCTATAATTTTCATTTGTCTTATTACTGGTGACATTAGCTTTGACAATTAATGATGGTATCTGCTGGATTTCTTTTCTGCAGTGTTACTTTTTCATCTTGTAATTAATTGATATATTGTGGGGAGGTAATTTAAGACTATGTAAATATCTCTGTTCCTCATAAAATCTTCAATTTATTCATTTACTTAGATCAACATGGTTGCATGGTTTATTTCATGCAATGGGATATAATTTGTTGATATTTTTAAAAATTTGTTTTTCTTCTTGGACATGTTTTGTTTTGACAATTTCAGACTTAAGGAAAAATTATAAAAATAGTACAAAGAATCCTTGGGTCTCATTCCCCAAATGTTAACATTTTACTGCATTTGCTTTACTTATTCACCCACTTTTCTTCTTCTCTTTCTAAATAAATATAAATGTAGGTACATAATATATATTTCTCTTCCTGAACCATTTGTTAGTCACAGACATGATGCCTCTTTATTTCTAAATACTTTCCTATTTCCTAAAAAGAAGAAATTTTCTTACATAACTATGATTATCATTATCAAAATCAGAAAATTGAAATTGATTCAATATTAATATCTAATTGACAGACCTTATTAAGATTTTGCCAGTTTCCCCCATAATATCCTTTATAGCCAAAGAAAATCCAAGATGGGGGATTTTCACATTCAATGATGTGCTGGGTCCAATTGTCCTCTTTCTTTGTTCTCCTTTAATCTGGGACTGTTTTTGAGCCTTTCTTTGATTTTTGTAACATTCATGCTTTTGAAGAGTATGGGTCAATTATTTATGGCTTTTCTCTCTGTTTGTGTTCATGTGATGTTTCCTCATTATTAGATTAAGATTATATTATTCAGGCAGGAATGTCACACAGGTGATGCTGACTTCTTCCCAATACAACTTATCTGGAGACTTATGGAGCATATCTGGAGGCTGTCAGTTGGTTTCATTGCTGGACAGTGTTGACTTTGCTTCTTTGGTTAAGGAGTATCTGTCAGGTTTGTCCATGGTAAAGTTACTGTTTACCTTTTGTATTTCACTGATATCTTGTGTGACAATACTTTGTGGCTCTATAAATATCTAGTTACACCTCAAAATTTCACCCACTAGATTTAGTATTGCATTGATGATTTTTTTTTTCTTTTTCTTTGCTGTTCTTTTTTTTTTTTTTTTTTTTTTTGGAGACAGGGTCATGCTCTGTACCCTAGGTTAGAGTGCAGTGGCACAAGCTCAGCTCACTGCAGCCTCAGACTCCCTCCTGGGCCCAAGCGATCCTCTTATTCAGCCTCCCAAACAGCTAGGGTGTTGCTATTTGCCTAGGCTGGTCTCAAGCTCCTGGGCTCAAGGGATCCGCCCAGCCTCAGCTTCCCAAAGTTCTGGAATTACAGGCATGAGCCACCACACCTGGCTGCATTGATGGTTCTTGCTTGAATTTAATTATGATGAGTGATGCTGGCCTGATGGTGGCTGCATGATGATTTCTTATTCTTTCATACCTTCTACATGGATTAAAAAATGAAACAAAACAAAACAAAACAAACAAACAGGAGAGAAGGGAAAACATTATTTTGGTGTTCAAATACCCCCAGACTTGGCCAGTGATAGCCATTTCAGGCTGACTTCATGTCTTTCTGATGTTTTGCCATTATTCTTTAAGCGTTTCTTTATTTTATGCCACACAGTCTTCCAAGCTTATCATCTGCTTTCTCTTCCCCAGGCCTGAAATCAGCCATTTTTCTGGCAGACCAGATTTTTTTTAGGGGAGAATGATATTTAGAAACCAAGATCTGGCCACTAGTTGAAGCAGATGTGTATATGGCTGTGGGGGTTCTCATTGCTCACAGGCTTCCTCCTGGAACAGAGCAGAGAAATATATGCATATACATAAATACACATACATACATGCTTACATTAATCCAAATTTCAGTATCAAAATATGTTGAAAATCCCAAGTTCTTACTGACACTCTCCATTTCAGTCCAATCCCACATGGTTCATTCTAATGTTTTCCTTTCCTTTCCTCTTGAACAATGTGGGGTGTAGGGGCATAGTAGAAAATTCACATATAAATTTGGACTCCCACAAAACTTAACTACTAATAGCCAACTGTTGACCAGAAGCCTTATTCATAACATAAACAGTCAATGAACACATATTTTGTAGGTTCAGTGTATTATATACTATATTCTTTTTTTTTTTTTTTTTTTTTTTTGAGATGGAGTCTCGATCTTGTTGCCCAAGCTGGTGTACAATGGTGCAATCTCAGCTCCCTGCAACCTCTGCCTCCTGGGTTCAAGCCATTCTTCTGCCTTAGCCTCCTGAGTAGCTGGGACTATAGGCGTGTGCCACCACAGCTGGCTAATTTTTTGTTATATACTATATTCTTACAAAAATAAGGTGGACAAAAGAAAATGTCACTAAGAAAATTATGAGGAAGATAAAGTGTATTTTCAGTACTGTACTGAATTCATTGGTAACATAAATTTACTTCATATGTTTCTGAGATGAATCATCTATCTGAAATGGCAAGCAAACAAAGATGCAGACCTCAATCTATGATACATATCAAGTATCACGGCTTTCTCTTACAAGGTTATGGTATTTCTCTGCTTCTTGGGAGCACTTTATGCATCACTTGTGGTACTTTCTTTGGGTTCTGTGGTTCACACTATTTCACTAAACATGAAAAATACAAGAATTTCTAGCTAGAGCTTTCAGATAAGAGAAAGAAATAAGGGGTATCCAACTGGGAAGAAAGAAGTCAAATTATTTTTGTTTGAAGTTGATGTGATCCTATATTTGAGAAACCTAAAGACTCCTTCTAAGAACTGATACACACATTCAGTAAAGTTGCAGGATGAAAACAATCAACATACAAAACAGTGAACAATCTGAAAAAGAAATCAAGAAACTAACGCCATTTACAATAGCTACAAATAAAATAAGATACCTAGGAATGCACTTAACCTAAGAAGTGAAAGATCTCTACAATGAAAACTATAAAACATTGCTGCAAGAAAGTGAAGAGGAGACAAAATTGGAAACACATTCCATTTTCATGGATTGGAAGAATTCATATTGTTAAAATGTCCATACTACCCAAAGCAATCCACAGAGTCAATGCAGTCTCTATCAACATACCAGTGATATTCTTCACAGACGGGAAGATGATTATGTGAACTGTGGTATATCCAGGCAATATATTATTACACTCGATAAAAGTATAATTAACACTATGTGGCAACAGAGAACAACATGTCTTACAATCTTAAGTTTTAACAGAATACATGATTATAGCAAGTAAAAGATACAGGCCAGGAGTGGTAGCTCACACCTGTAATCCCAGCACTTTGGGAGGCTGAGGCAGGTGGATCACCTGAGGTCGGGAGTTTGAGACCAACTTGACCAACATGGAGAAACCCCATCTCTACTAAAAATACAAAATTAGCCAGGCGTGGTGGCACATGCCTGTAATCCCAGCTGCTTGGGAGGTTGAGGCAGGAGAATTGCTTGAACCCGGGAGGTGGAGGTTGTGGTGAACTGAGATCGATTGTGCCACTGCCCTCCAGCCTGGGCGACAAGAGTGAAACAGTTTCAAAAAAAAAAAAAAACCTAAAACTAAAAAAGTATACATGGAATGTTTGTAATGCAGAGAAATGATACATGCTTGAGGTGATGTATATACTATTTACTCTGATGTGATTATTATGCTTTGTATGCCTTGAGCGTAATATCTCGTGTGTGTGTGTGTGTGTATATATATATATATATACATATCTCTCTACTATGCACCCATAAAAATAATTTTAGAAAATACCCCGAGAGATCACTTTTCACTGTGAAACATGATTTACCAGCGAGTCCAACTGCTCCTGTGGAGATGACGAGCATCACCCGGTGTTTTACGTGGATACTTGCAACACTGGAGCTGACTGCAATAGCAACAGGAGGTGACTATGAAATGGATATAGTAGTAAAGCATGTAATACATTTAATTGTATGTAGTTATGATTTATATTTTATTTTTTAATAAGGGACTTTAATTTTTAGAGCTTTTTTAGGTTCTCAGAACAGAAATTCAAAGGCTCTAGTGTCCTCCAAAAGAATGAGCAAGGCACCTTTAACAGTCCTTGCTCCTGTACCCTGTCAGAAAACGGAGAAGCTATAGCCAAGTGTCCTGAAGAGGTGGTTCAGCAGTTTGAGAAAAGCAAGATATTTCATATATTCTGTCAGTTCCAGCTGCTAATTACAATTATATAAGGGATCCAGTGTGCAAAGATGTTAAAGAGAGCATTGGGAATTTGGGGAGGATGAAGCCAGAAATGGAACTGATTTCAATAACAACAGGAAAAACAGCTTGTGAAGATTTGACTCCTGGCAAATATTGATACAGAAACATTCCAGAGCCAGTTGGTTTCATCCAGGCTCTCACAACTGCAGCCAAATGAGGGGAAAATGTCATGTTTGTTGAAATAGCCCCTAAGAGAGCCCTCCATAGAAACATCAGGTAAATCACAGGTGAAGAAATCTACATTTTCTCTTTTCTACAACCAAATAGTATGAGACTGTTTTTGATTTGGTATAAACTGTCTTTGAATATGGACACAACCTTAACTGGCTATGCTTTTGTGAAGGTTTGTAAACAACACGTTACCTGAGGTATCAACTTGATCACAAGAATCTTAAGACTTATTTAAAGAGTCGTTAGTTGCAGAAAAAAATAGCTTACTCCAGTCATCCTATCATTAGTATTACAAGTGACAACATAGATTTCAGTTGCTTCAGAACTCAGGATACAGCACCCCATGTTTTTGAGCACAAAAACAATGAAACTACTTAGGTTCCTGGTTCCTGTTTTGTGGAGCCTGGTTTGGCATGTGTGATGGATAGTATAAAACCCAGAGCACCTCTGAGTACATATCAGGTAAGAGTTGCTTTTTTAGCTTCCTGTGTGGTGAATCAAAAGTTTTTAGATGATCTCTAAAGACGCAGTTGGAATCCGGAGAAACAGAAAGGAAATTTAAAATATTTTCTCATTAGTAGTTCATGCAATGCAAGAAGTTAAAAACATTTTTTAAAATCTTTGAGTGAAACAACACACTTTTCTTGGGAGCATTTTTCAAAGGTACAAGTTGACTTTGACCAGTGATGAGGTTGCTGAATAACTCTTTCATGTTGGTTTCCAATATTGTACCATTTTAAAACAGTTAAAAGACATTTCATTTTGCGATGAACTAAAGGAAAGCAGAAAAACAAAGTCAGTGAGGATCTTCAGAGAGACATCTGTGAATATCATGTCCATCTGGTGCCTTTAGATTGTTTCTTGCAAATGGCATTTGTCATGACCATAAGAGACAGAAAGATTGGAGGAAAAGCTGGTTTTCCATCAGAGATAGACAAATTGAGTTTTCAGAAATCAGAAAGGGGAGGTGAATGTATATATAAAGGCCATCAAATGTACAGAAAACTACTTTGAAGTGTGTAGGTTCTTTACAAACAAATATAGTTCAATTTTAGCAAGACTAGAAGACACTGTGTTCATGTATAGTAGACAAACATAATCTGATGATAACTTTCTCCTTGAAAACATGCAGAAACAGATATCAGCTTCAAATGCTTGGGAACCCCAGTGAAGTAGCTGTTACTTGTTCTGGCTGACACATTACATTAGCCCAACAGCTTAAAAATTCTTTGCTTTATGACTCCAAGCGTGTTGGGTTTCAGAAATGGACAATGAGATTTTGAGACGAGAGTATGTGATAAGATGAAAAGTCCTGAAATCCAGGACTTCCATTATGTTTTATTAACGTGCAAAATTCAAAATCTAAATAAAGACATCCCAGGAACACTTCTTCAATAACTGACAAAGTGCTATGAGGCATTGTGTCAATTTATTTTGCCTTTAAAAGACTAAAATGCTGATTGGTGTGTGACAGTGTTCACCTACAGAACAATAAGAAATGTGGATCATCTCAATCCAGGATTTGTTCTGACATGACAAGAGCCTCTTATATAAGTGCAAGTATAGTATAGTGCAAGCCCCTTATACTGCTGCTAACTCTTTCCTGGACATCTTCTGCCGCTATCTCAGGAACTGGGTTTCTGCTGTACAGTCAATTAATTGGGGAGCCTTGACTCTTGAATTACTGCTAAACAAACACCATCTTCCAAGCGTTTTAGCCATCAGAGAAATGCTATTCAAATATCCAAAATCCGTGAATATCTCTAAACATGCTTAATTCTGAATAATTCTCAACAAACTATAGTCAGATGTAATTCAGGTAAATACAGAAAACCTTCCCCAAGTTCCATGTCAGAATTCATTTCTCCAAAGAATCCAAGATGAATTCAGTTTTCTGGAAGATTCTTACATGGCTTTTACTTATTCTTCATCTCGGATATCATCAGATGAGTACCCCACTTCTTTGGCTAATGTCTTCGTGGATAGAAACCTTGAAGACGTTACGATGTTCACATTGCTTACATCATAAGGCACAGACTCCATGCCAACTATGACAAGTCAAAAGTAAGCTCTTTCATGATCTAAAGGTTCAAGTTCCTCTAATCGGACTGCTTGATAGAGATACAACTCTGCAAACCTTAAAATTGTTTCTGACAGAACAATCAAATATTACCTGAGAGGAGCGGAACAGCCACAACCACATAAAGCTTTTTAAAAAAATTCATGCAGTATGCTGAATCAGAATAAAAACAGGCACAAGATGATAAACAGGATACAGTCTGCCTTCTCTTAAACTTACCTGACATTTTATATATATATATTATATATATTGTTTTTCCTGAAAAATTTAGACAACTTTTATTGATATTAAATCATCATTCTAAATTAACAATTCATTTGAATTTATATATGTTAGTGAACATTCCCTATATTAGCTGACTTTATTATCCAAGGCTAAATCAAAAAATCTTTAAATAAATAAAAAATTAGTCTTCACTGATCAAAAAATAAGGTTTGTTAAATTTATCACTCTCCCAATTAGTTTGGTCATTATTGATTTTTTTATCTGGGGAATCTGTTCAGAATTCCACTACAAATAAATACCTTTCCATTGTTTTGTGAGGTAATGGATATTACAGGTAATTTCTGTAATGGATGTGTACTTTTTAATTTTATCCATGAGATAGGGGAAATACTATCTTATATTTTAATAGACAGTTTGGCCATTAGACAGATGAAGCAGCTTTTCATTTGTTTATACACAATTTGTCTTTTTCTTCTGTGCAATTCCTCTTAATATTCTTTGCCCATTTTCTCATTGGGTTTTGCAAGTTCTTACTTATTGGAATGAACTCTTTGTATATTCTGAATAGTATCTTTTTATTATATATATATAGTAAACATTTTCTTTCAATCTTTCACTTATTTTTTTAACATTATTTACCAATACATTGCTAACAAAATGATTTGATCATTTTGGTTAGTAACATTTGTCTATCTTTTACTTCATAATATTTGCATTTCATGTCAAGTGTAAAAGGAATAATTTACTGCAATAATATAAAAAGTTATATTACTAATTTTATTTTTCTATTGATGTCTTGATGTTTTTTGAAATTTATACTTTTGGTTTTTTCAAGTTCTAAATAATATACAACTTTCTCAAAACAATTCTGTTCTCTACTGATTTCAAAGGCTGCATTTCTCATGTCTTAAATTCTTATATGTAATGTAAGTCATGACTGACTATCATGCTGATGCCATGGGTGTGTTTTGTATCAGCACAGTAGTCTAGGATTATAATATGTCCCGATGTCCAGTGGGAGCTGACCTCCACTCACTATTGGAGAAAAAAGTAGCTACTATTAGATGGCATCTTTGCTTTATGAACTTTAAAACTACTTTATTAATTCACATACACACTGACATCTGAAATTTCCATCTTTAATTTTTTTTTTTTTTTATAATTTCAATAGTTTTGGAGGAATGGGTGGTGTCTGGTTGATGAATAAGTTCTTTGGTGTTGATTTCTGAGATTTTGGTGTACCCATCACCCAAGCAGTGTACACTGCACCCAATGTTAGTCTCTTATCTATCACCCCTCCACCCTTTCCTTTTGAGTGCCGAAAGTCCATTGCGTCATTCTTATGCCTTTGCATCCTCATAGCTTATCTCCCATTTATGAATGAGAACATACGATGTTTGGCTTCTAGACTTTAGCTACTTCACTTACGACGATAGACTCCAATCTCATTCAGGTTGTTATGAATGCCATTATTTCATATCTTTTTATGACTAAGTACTCTTCCATGGTATACCTATATACCACATTTTCTTTATCCACTCGGTGATTGATGAGTGTTTAGGCTGGTTCTATATTTCTGCAATTGCGAATTGCGCTTCTATAAACATGTACGTGCAAGTGTCTTCTTAAATTCTTTTCTTCTGGGTAGATATTCAGTAGTGGGATTGCTGGATCAAATGGTAGTTCTAATTTTAGTTCTTTAAGGAATCGCTACACTGTTTTCTATAGCGGTTGTCCTAGTTTACATTCCCACCTGCAGTGTAAACGTGTTCCCTTTTCACCACATCCACGCCAATATCTACTGTTTTTTTATTTTTAAATTATGGCCATTTTTGCAGGAGTAAAGTGGTATCTCAGTGTGGTTTTGATTTGCATTTCCCTGATAATTAATGATGCTGAGCATTTTTTCATATGTTTGTTGGCCATTTATATATTTTCTTTTGAGTATTTTCTATTCATGTCCTCAGCCCACATTTTAATGGGATTATTTGTTTTTTTCTTGCTGATGTGTTTGAGTTGCTTGTAGATTCTGGATATTAGGTCTTTTGTTGAATGCATAGTTTGGGAATATTTTTCCCCACTCTGTGGGTTGTCTGCTTACTGTACTGAATATTTATTTTGCTGTGCAGAAGCTTTTTAGTTTAATTAAGTCCCATCTATTTACCTCTGTTTTTGTTGCATTTGCTTTCAGATGCTTGGTCTGAACTCTGCCTAAGCCAATGTCTAGAAGAATTTTTCCAATGTTATCTTCTAGAAATTTTATGGTTTCAGGTCTTAGTTTTAAGTATTTGATCCATCTTGAGTTGAGTTTTGTATAAGGTGAGAGATGAGGATCCAGTTTCATTCTTCTACATATGGCTTGCCGATTATCCCAGCACCATTTGTTGAATAGGGTGTCTCTTCCCCACTTTATATTTTAGTTTGCCTTGTAGAAGATCAGTTGGCTGTAAGTAATTGGCTTTATTTCTGGGTTCTTTATTCTATTCCTTTGGTCTATGTGCCTGTTTTTACACCAGTACCATGCTGTTTTTGTAACTATAACCTTGTAGCGTAAAGTTGGGTAATGTGATGCCTTCAGATTTGTTGTTTTTACTTAGTCTAGCTTTAGCTATGTGGGCTATTTTTTGGTTCTGTATGATTTTTAAGATTTTTTTTTAGTTCTGTGAAGAATGATGATGGCATTTTGATGGGAATTTCACTGAATTTATTGATGGTTTTTGGCAGTATGGTTATTTTCACAATATTGATTATATCCATCCATGGACATGGGATGTGTTTCCATTTTTTGATGTCATCTATAATTTCTTTTGGCAGTGTTTTGTAGTTTTCCTTGTAGAGGCTGTTCATCTTGGTTAGGTATAGTCCCAAGTATTTTATTTATTTATTTATTTATTTATTTATTTGCAGCTGTTTTAAAAGGGGTTGAGTTCTTTATTTGATTCTCAGCTTGGTCACTGTTGGTGTATAGCAATGCTACTGATTTGTGTACATTGGTTTTGTATCCTGAAACTTTACTGTATTCATTTATCAGTTCTAGGAGATTTTTGGATGAGTCTTTAGGGTTTTCTAGGTATATGATCATATCATTGGTGAACGGCAACAGTTTGACTTCCTCTTTACTGGTATGGATGCCCTTTGTTTCTTTTTCGTGTCTGATATTTCTGGCTAGGACTTCCAGTACTACGTTGAATAGAAGTGGTGAAAATTGGCATTGTTATCTTGTTCCAATTCTCAGGGGGAATGATTTCAACATTTCCCTACTCACTATAATGTTGACTATGGGTTTGTCATAGATGACATTTATTACCTTAAAGTATGTCTCTTCTATGCTGATTTTGCTAAGGTTTTAATCATAAAGGTATGCTGGATTTTGTCAAATGTTTTTTCTGCCTCTATTGAGGTGATCATGTGATTTTTGTTTTTAATTCTCTTTATGTGGTGTACCACATTTTTTGACTTGCATAAGGTAAACCAACTCTGCACCCCTGATATAAAACCCACTTGATCATGGTGTATTATCTCTTTGATACGCTAATGAATTCAGTTAGCTAGTATTTTGTTAGGGATTTTTGCATCTATGTTCATCAGGTATTTCAGTATGTATTTTCCTTTTTTTGTTATGTCCCTTCCTGTTTTTGGTATTAGAGTGATACTAGCCTCATAGAATGATTTAGGGAGGACTCCCTCTTTCTCTCTCTTTTGGAATACTTTCAATAGGATTGGTATCTCTTCTTCATTGAATGTCTGATAAAATTCAGCTGTGAATCCATCTGGTCCTGGGCTTTTTTTGTTGGCAATATTTTTATTTCTGTTTCAATCTTGCTACTTGTTATTGGTCTGTTCAGAGTTTTTATTTCCTCCTGGTTTAATCTGGGAGTGTTGTATATTTCCAGGAATCTATCCATCTCCCCTAGGTTCTCTAGTTTGTGCGCATGAAGGTATTTGCAGTAGCTTTGAATGATTTCTCTGGTATTGGTCGTAAATCTTCCATTTCATTTCTAATTGAGCTTCTTTGGATCTTCTTCCTTCTTTTCTTTGTTGCTCTCACTAATGGTCTATGGAGTTTGTTTATCTTTTCAAAGAACCAGCTTTTTGTTTCATTTATCTTTTGTGTTTTTTCATTTTGTTTTGTTTCAATTTCATTGAGTTTTGTTCTGCTTTTGGTTATTTCTTTTCTTCTGCTGGGTTTGCCTTTTGTTTGTTCTTGTTTCTCTAGTTCCTTGAGGTATGAGCTTAGATTGTCTATTGTGCACTTTCAGACATTTTGATGTAGACATTTAATACCATGAACTTTCCTCTTAGCACCACCTTTGCTGCATCCTAGAGGTTTTGATAGGTTATGTCACTATTGTTGTTCAATTAAAACAATTTTTAAATTTCCCTGATAATCTGATGACTGTGTGCCTAGGTGGTGATCTTTTTTGTGATCAATTTCCAGGGTGTTCTTGGAGCTTCTCGTATTTGGATATCTAGATCTCTAGCAAGACCAGGGAAGTTTTCCTCTATTATTTTCTCAAATACATTTTCCAAACTTTTAAATTTCTCTCCTTCCTCAGGAACACAAACATTCTTATGTTTGGTTGTTTAACATAATTTCACATTTCTTGGAGGTTTGTTTATTTATTTTAATTCTTTTTTTCTTTGTCTTTGTCAGATTAGGGTAATTTGGAAACCTTTTCTTCAAACTCTGAGTTTCTTTCTTTTATTTGTTTGAATTCTCTTCTTGAAACTTTCCACTGTGTTTTGCTTTTCTGTAAGCGTGTCTTTCATTTCCAAAAGTTGTGATTGTCTTTTCTACCTGATATCTATTTCTCTGGAGATTCTTTCAACCACATGCTGTACTGTTTTTAGTTGCTTTATTTTTAAATTTTTTGTTGTCATAGGTTTTTGGGGAACAGGTGGTATTTGGTTACGTAAGTCCTTTAGTGGTGATTTGGGAGGTTTTGTTGCACCCATCACCTGAGCAGTATACTGAACCCAATTTGTAGTCTTTTATCCCTTACCTTCTCACCATTTCCCCCGAGTCCCCAAAGTTCATTGTGTCATTCTTATGCCTTTGTATCCTCATAGCTTAATTCCCACTTATAAGTGACAGCATAGATGTTTGGTTTTCCATTTCTGAATTACTTCACTTAGAATAATAGTCTCCAATCCAATCCAGGTTGCTGCAAATGCCATTACTTCATTCCTTTTTGTGACTGAGTAGTATTCTATCATATCTGTATACCACAGTTTCTTTATCCATTCATTGATTGCTGGGCATTTCGGTTGGTTCCATATTTTTGCAATTGCAAATTGTGCTGCTATCAACATGTGTGTGCAAAATCTTTTTCATAAATGACTTCTTTTCCTCTAGGTAGATATCCAGTAATGGAATTGCTGGATCAAATGATAGTTCTACTTTTAGTTCTTTAAGAAATCTCTACACTGTTTTCCATAGTGGTTGTACTAGTTTAGATTCTCACCAGTAGTATAGAAGTATTCCCTTTTTACTGCATCCATGCCAACATCTACTATTATTTAGTTTTTCTATTATGGCCATTCTTGCAGGAGTAAGGTGGTATCACATTGTGGTTTTGATTTGCATTTCCCTGATCATTAGTGATGCTGAGCATTTTTTCATATGTTTGTTGCCATTTGTGTATCTTCTTTTGAAAATTGCCTGTTCATGTCCTTAGCCCACTGTTTGATGGGATTGTTTGGTTTTATCTTGTTAATTTCTTTGAGTTCATACAGGATTCTGGATATTAGTCCTTTGTCAGATGGGTAGATTGTGAAGATTTTCTCCCACTCTGTGGGTTGTCTGTTTACTCTGCTGACTGTTCCTTTTGCTGGGCAAATACTCTTTAGTTTAATTAAGTCCTACCTATTTATCTTTGTTTTTATTCCATTTGATTTTGGGTTATTGGTCACAAAATCCTTGCCTAAGCCAATGTCTAGAAAGAGTTTTCGGATGTTATCTTCTAGAATTTTTACAGTTTCAGGTTTTAGAGTTAAGTCCTTGATACATCTTGAGTTGATTTTTGTATAAGGTGAGAGGTGGGGATCCAGGTGCACTCTCCTATGTGTGGCTTGCCAATTATCCCAGCACTGTTTGTTGAATAGGGTATCCTTTCCCCACTTTATGTTTTTGTTTGCTTTGTCAAAGATCAGTTGGCGGTAAGTATTTTGCTTTATTTCTGGGTTCTTTATTTGTTCCATTGTTCTATATGCTTATTTTTATATGCATACCATGCTGTTTTGGTGACTATGGCCTTTAGTGTAGTTTGAAATCAGGTAATGTGGTGCCTCCCAATTTGTTCTTTTTGCTTAGTCTTGCTTTGGCTGTATGGGTTTTTTGGTTTTTTTTTTGTCCCATACAAACTTTGGGATTGTTTATTCTGGTTCTCTGAAAAATGATGGTGGTATTTTGAAGGGAATTGCACAGAATTCCTAGATGGCTTTTGGCAGTATGGTCATTTTCACAATATTAATTCTACCCATCCATGCACATGGGATGTGTTTCCATTTGTTTGTGTCATCTATGATTTATTTCAACAGTGTTTTGTGGTTTTCCTTGTAGAGGCCTTTCACCCCTTGGTTAGGTATATTTCTAAGTATTGTTTTTTTTGTTTTGTTTTTTGTTTTTTTGCAGCTTCTGTGAAAGGGGTTGAGTTCTTTATTTGATTCTCAGTTTGGTCACTATTGGTGTATAGTAGAGCTACTGACTTGTGCACATTGATTTTATATCCTGAAGCTTTGCTGAATTTGCCATGTCTAAGGTGACATATGGCTCTCACCTTCACATGTCTAAGGTTGACCAGATGGCTATTGCCTTGCCATGTCTAAGGCAACCAGATGGCTCTTGCCTTCCTATGTCTAAGGTCAACCAGATGACGTTGCTCTGTTCTGAGTAAGATAGATCAGATGGCTCTTGCCTTTGTAAGTCTAAGGCTGACCAGATGGCTCTCCCCTTGCCATGTCTAGGATGGACCAGATGGCTCTTACTTTGCCATGTCTAAGGTTAACCAGATGGCTATTGCCTTCCCATGTCTAAGATCGATGAGATGGCTCTTGCCTTCCCATGTCTAAGGTGGACCAGATGGCTGTCACCTTCCCATATCTGAGGTCGACCAGATGGCTCTCGACTTGCCATGTCTAAGGTCAGTGAGGTGGCTGTCACCTTCCCATGTCTAAGGTCAACCAGATGGCTCTTCCCTTCCCATGTCTAAGGTTGACCAGATGACTCTTGCCTTGCCATGTCTAAGGTCAACCAGATCGCCTTTGCCTTGCCATGTCTAAGGTCGACCAGATAGCTCTTGCCTTGCCATGTCTAAGGTCAACCAGATGGCTCTTGCCTTCCCATATCTAAGGTTGACCATGTGGCTCTCGCCTTGCCATGTCTAAGGTTGACAAGATGGCTCTCGCCTTCACATGTCTAAAGTTGACCAGAAAGCTCTCACCTTGCCATGTCTAAGGCCGACCAGATGGTTCTTGCTTTCCCGTGTCTAAGGTTGACCAAATGGCTTTCACCTTCCCATATCTGTCAACCAGATGGCACTCGCCTTGCCATGGTGATATGATTATATACCTAGAAGACTGTAAAGACTCTTCCAAAAAGCTCCTACAACTGATAAATGAACTCGGCAAAGTTTGTACTGATTTGTGCACATTGATTTTGTATCCTGAAACTTTGCTGAATTCATTTATCAGTTCTAGAAGCTTTTTGGAGGAGTCTTCAGGGTTTTCTAGGTATACAATTATATCTTTGGCAAGCAACAACACTTTGGCTTCCTCTTTACTGATAATGGATACCCTTTGTTTCTTTCTTTTGTCTGATCGCTCTGGATAGGACTTCCAGTACTATGCTGAATAGTAAGAGTGGGCATCCTTGTCTTGTTCCAGTTCTCAGAGGGAATGCTTTCAGCTTTTCCCCATTCAGTATAATGTTGGGTGTGGTTTTGTGTGTTTTGCAGTTCTTATAGTGCTGGCTTGGTAGTGGTGAATTTTCTCAGCATTTGTTTGTCTGAAAAAGACTATATCTTTCCTTCATTTATGAAGCTACAATGTGAGAGCCATCTGATCCCACTTAGACATGGCAAGGCAATAGCCATCTTGTCCACCTTAGACATGGCAAGGCAAGAGTCATCTGGTCCACCTCATACAAAATTCTTGGCTGATAATTGTTTTGTTTAAGGAAGCTGAAGATAGGGCCCCAGTGACTTCTGGCTTGTAGGGTTTCTGCTGAGAAATCTGTTAATCTGATAGATTTTTCTTTATAGGTTACCTGGCGCTTTTGCCTTACAGCTCTTAGGATTATTTCCTTCATCTTGACTTTAGATAACCTGACGACAGTGTGCTTAGGTGATGATCTTTTTGTGATGAATTTCCCAGATGTCCTTTTGGCTTATTTTATTTGAATGTATAGGCCTCTAGCAAGGCTGGAGAAGTGTTCCTTGATTATTTCCCAGAATATGTTTTCCAGACTTGTAGGTTTCTGTTCTTTCTCAGGAACGCCAATCATTCTTAGGTTTGGTCACTTAACATAATCCCAAACTTCTTGGAGGCTTTGATCAGTTTTTCTTATTCTTTTTTCATTGTCTTGGTTGGGTTGAGTTAATTCAGTAACTTTGTCTTTGAGCTCTGAAATTCTTTCTTCTGCTCTGAAATTCTTTCTTCTGTTTGTTTGATTCTAGTGCTGAGAGTTTCCAGAACATTTTTCAATTCTCAAAGTGTATCCTTTATTTCCTGAAGCTGTGATTGTTTTTTATTTATGCTATCTATTTCACTGAAGATATCTCCCCTCATTTCTTGTATCATTTTTTGGATATCCTTAAATTGGACTTCACCTTTCTCTGGTGCCTCCTTAATTAGCTTAATAACTGAACTTCTGAATTCTTTTTCAGTTAAATCAGGCATTTCTTCTTGGTTTGGATCCATTGCTGTTGAGCTAGTGTGATTTTTTGGAGGTGTTAAAGAACCTTGTTTTGTCATATTACCAGAATTGTTTATCTGTTTCCTTCTCATTTGGGTAGGCTATGTCAGAGGGAAGATCTAGGGCTCAAGGCTGCTGTTCAGATTATTTTGTCTCACAAGCTATTCCTGTGATGTAGTACTCTCTCTTTTTTCCTAGGGATGTGGCTTCCTGAGAGCGGAGCTGTAGTGATTGTTCTCTCTCTTCTGGATCTAGCCACCCAACAGGGCTGCCAGGCTCCAGGCTAGTACTGGGGGGTGTCTGCACGGAGTCCTGTGATGTAGACTGTCTGCAGGTGTCTCAGCCATGGATACCAGCACCTGCTCCGGTGAAGGTGGCAGGGGAGTGAAATGGACTCTGTGAGGGTCCTTAGTTTTAGTTGTTTAATGCACTATTTTTGTGCTGGTTGGCCTCTTGCCAGTAGGTGACGCTTTCAAGAGAGCAACAGTTGTGATAGTATAAGGAGAATAGACAGCAGGTGGGGCCCTAGAACTCCCAAGTACATGTCTTTTGTCTTCAGCTACCAGGGTAGGTAGGGAAGGACAGTCGGGTGGGGGCAGGGCTAGGCATGTCTGAGCTCAGATTCTCCTTGGGCAGGTCTTGCTGCAGCTGCTCTGGGAGATGAAGATGTGGTTCCCAGGTCAATGGAGTTATGTTCCTAGGAGGATTGCTGCCTCTGCTGTGTCATGCAGGTTGTCAGGGAAGCTGGGGAAAGCTGGCAGTCACAGGCTTCACCCATCTCCCATGCAACCCAAAAGGTCTCACTCCCACTGTGCACCCCCACCAACAGCTCTAAGTCTGTTTTCAGGAAGTGAGTGAGCAAGGCTGAGAACTTGCCCCAGGCTACCAGCCTCCCAGGTGCAAAAGCAAGCAGGGCTTTCATGCTTCCCCACCTGTTGAGTCTACACACAGGATTTGTGCCCTCCCCCAGGTTTTGGCTAGGAGACTTCACATTCAGTTGGAATTGTTACAACGTTCAGCTGGAGCTTTCCTTCTCACTGTGGTATTTTCCCAGTAACTCTGGCAGCTCTCCCCAAGGACACCTGTGAGACAGGTATTAAATAGCTTCCCAAGGGACCCAGAGAGCCCACAGGGCTTTTTCTGCTGCTTCCTTTACCCCTGTGTTTTGCTCAGATCTCTAAATTGACTCAGCTTCAGGTAAGATTGGATCCTTCTCCTGTGATCTAGACCTTCAGGTTTCCCAATGAGGGTATGTGTTCAGGGGCAGATGCTCCCCGTTTCTCACTTTCACAATTTGGGCACTCACAGTATTTGAGCTGTTTCCCTGGTCCTGCAGGAGCAATCCACTTCTTCAGAAGGTCTGTGGGTTTTCTTGACTTTCGTGAATTATTCCTGCAGTAGTTCTGGAGCAAAAATTCGTGATGCATGTCTCCACACACTGCTGTCTTCGTCTGAGTGGGAGCTGGAATCTAGTCCTGCTTCCCATCTGCCATTTTTCTCCTCAGAACTTGTTTTTAAAATTTAAATTGGTTTTCACCTTTCTCTGGTGCCTCCTTGAGTAGCTTAATAATTAACTTTCTGAATTCTTTTTCTGGTAATTCAGAGATTTCGTCTTGGTTTGCGTCCATTGCTGGAGAGCTACTGTGATGTTTTTGGGGTGTTACAGAACCTTGATTTGTCATATTACCAGAATTACTTTTCTGATTTCTTTTTATTTAGGTAGACTGTTTCAGTGAAAAGATCTGGAACTCAAGGGCAGTTGTTCAGGGTTTTTTCCCCACGAGGTGATCCCTTGATGTGGTATTCTCCTTTTTCTAGGGATAGAGCTTCCTGAGAGCCAGACTTCACTGATTGTTACTGCCCTTCTGGGTCTAGCTACCCAGCAGTGCTACCATCCTCCAGAGTGGTACTGGCGATGTCTGCAAAGAGTCCTGTGATGTGATTTGTCTTCGGGTCTCCCACCCGTGGATACCAGCACCTGCTTCAGTGGAGGTGGCAGGGAAGTGAAGTGGACTCTGTGGGAGTCCTTGGTTGTAGTTTTGTTTAGTGCACTGGCTTTCTTGAATGCTAGTTGTGCTAGGAGTGAAGCTGATTGGGGACACAGCTCTGGTTATCTTCTTTGGAGCAGGATTGTTCTGGTATGAGTTGCTGTAATAGCTTGAGTTGGTTGGCCTTCAGCCGGCAGGTGGCACTTGCAAGACAGCACCAGCTGCGGTAGAAGGGGGATGTAAGCTTGCCCTAGATTGGCCAGGATAAATACTTGGGTTTCCCAGGTGATGGGTGGGGCCATTGAGCTCCCAAGAGTTTATGTCATTTGTCTTTGGCTATCAGGACGGGTAGAGAAAAACCATCAGGTGAGGACACAGGTAGGTGGGTCTGAGCTCAGACTCTCCTTGGATGGTGCTTGCTGCAGCCACTGTGGCATATGGGGTAGTGGTTCCCAGGCCAGTGGAGTTATGTTATTAGGGAGATTATGGCTGCTTCTACTACATCATAAAGGTTGCCTGAAAGTGGAGGAAAGCTGGTTCGCCCAGCTCCCCCACAGCCAGCAAGGCCATCTCACTCTCGCTGTGCCCCAGTCACAGCACTGAGTTTACATCCAGGCAGCCAGCAAGCAGGGCTGAAATCCTGCCCCAGGCTATAAGCCTCCCCACTGAGAAAGAAAGCATGGCTCCCAGGCCTCACCTCTCCCCATCTGCCTGCACCTTTGGCTGCAACTTCTGTGCTGGTATCTGCACTTCCCATTGGCTCCCCCACCCCAATTCTGCTCAAGAAAATTTTTGCTCAGTGGAAATTATTATCAGGTTCAACTAGGAGTGTCCTTCACTCTGTGCCCCTCCCTAGTTTTGCTGGCTGCCGTCCCCAAGGACCCCTGTGAGACATGGCCAGGAATGGCTTCTCTGGTCTTGAGCTGGGGACAGTGAGTGCCTACAGGGCTCTCCCTGCTGCTTCTTCTACTTGTATATTTCACTTAGCTACCTAAATCCATTTCAGCTATAGGTAAGGTCAGTTCCTTCTCTCATGACCTGGATTTTCAGGTTCCCCCATGGGGATGTGTGTTCAGAGGCTGACTTTTCCCCATCTCACACTTTGGGAGCTCTCAGGTTCTCAGCTGTCTCTTGGAGTTTGAGGCAGCAAGATGCTGCTTTCAAAGGGTCTGTGAATTCTTTTCTGGAGTTGTTCTTGAGCAAAAGTTCACAGTGTGATTCTGCACACACTGTTCTGTCCATCCAGGTGGAAGCTGCAGGTTGGTCCTGTCTCCAGTCCACCCTTTTCCTCTGACTCCCTGAAATTTCCGTCTTTTTAGATAGAAATTTCGGGACTAAGATTATCTTCTTTTTTTTTTTTTTTTTTTTTTTTGATGTTTCACACTCAGGATTTAGATTTAGATTTTTCTTTTTTTTTTTTTTTTTTTTTTGAGACCGAGTCTTGTTGTGTCTCCCAGGCTGGAGTGCAGTGGCGTGATCTCGGCTCACTGCAAGCTCCGCCTCCCGGGTTCACGCCATTCTCCCGCCTCAGCCTCCCAAGTAGCTGGGACTACAGGTGCCCGCCACCACGCCCGGCTAGTTTTTTGTATTTTTAGTAGAGACGGGGTTTCACCATGTTAGCCAGGATAGTCTCGATCTCCTGACCTCGTGATCCACCCACCTTGGCCTCCCAAAGTGCTGGGATTACAGGCTTGAGCCACCGCGCCCGGCCAGATTTAGATTTTTCATAAAAGATTTGCAGTTTGCTTAAATAAGTGCATCTTATTTATTTTTAGTCCATTTCTATAAATTTAATAACTACTTTTTCCTATTGTGATTGTAATCTACTTTTCTTTTGTGATTTGTTATGGCAAAGTAAGGAAAGCTATTGATACTTTGAATACTTACTTTATCTGCAGTCATGGTCATGTTAGTCTTTTTGTATGAGTTTTAAAATGCTCCATCTTTTTCTATGCTCTTAAAATTAAAGTAACATGATTTCTTTCTTGAACTCTGGTAGAACTCACGAATAAAATGGATTACTTGAAGTTCCTTTTTAGGATACATCTTAAATTTTTAAAAGTAAAAAGAAGAGTTTTTATGATACTTTTAAGCTTATTAAATTTGGAAAATGCCAAAACACATCTAATTATTTTCTTATTCGTTCAATTTATAGGCAAAAGGGCAAAATTTTGTGCCACCTGGTGGTCATTTCAGCAAATCCAATGATAATATAAGCATAAAAAACATTTGGGTGATTTTATTATTGAAAATTTAGGGCCAAATACAGGAAACACAAAGTTAAGAATAATTGCTAGGTGAAGCAGTCATGATGTAAGTCGTAGTTGCATAAACAAAATACAGTTATTATAAGTAATATTTCAAAATAATCAGTAGCAGTGATCTTTATCTATTCATTTTAGAAAGTAAAAAGAAATATTTGTCAAAACCATGTAAGAGTTTATCATAAATCAAGAGAGTTGCCATACTATTTTGTTGTTAAATGGGAAACTCTTTGAGCACATAATAGTTTGGTCACAATACTAAAGAAAACCCCAAGTCTACATCTACTCATTTTATGTATACTCGATATAATAATTTTTAGTTAAGGTTTTATAAATCAGCCTATTAGAAATGAATAAAAATCACTAACATTGAGTTTACCATAATATTTCTTCTTCATCTACACAGGCATTACAAAATTTATTTTAATAGACTATTATATGTGTTCAGACATATATAAACTCATAAGAATGTAAGTGGATAATGAATTTAAAAGTTGAACTTTAATTTTAAGATATGATTCATCTTACCTGAATTTAAGTAAAAATACATTGTTATGTTTAAATTACTCCCTTTAGTAAACCATCTTCTCTTACCATTACCTTTCACTGTTTACATATTAAAGTTTTGTAATTAGTATACAACTATAGTCTTAATTATTTCTGTATTACCACCTTTATTTAAAATAGCTAACTCTTGTTTTCTTCAGACACGGAGAAAACTTGAAAGAAGACAGGAGTCCAAGGACTGCCTAGATGATATTTTACAAGTACACACTTCAGATTACCTTATTGATATTAAGATAACAAAACAAATATGTATTAAAAATCAGCCAAAACTTTGGACATTCTGCTAATATGTAAATCATTTGATAATGCATAAGAATAGGAAAAAATTGAAATGTGTTTATGACTAAAGTTTTATATTTGTAGTTATGTTAAAATATATTGTTAAATATGTTAAAATTATTTCAATTATTTCATTTTTTCCCCTTTGAGAGGTAAAGCCTAATGCTTCTCCCCTTGAATATGGGCTAGACTTATGAGCACATTTCTAATGAACAGAGAAAGTAGATGTGATAGTGTGTGTCTTAGAAGACTAGATAATATCAGAGATGAACGTGATGGTGAAAAAAATAAAAGAAGAAAGCTAGGTAATACAAGGCACCATTGTTTCCTCCTCTTCCTCCTCCTCCACCTCTTTAACTCTCTCTCCCTCTCTCTCTCTGATCAACAGCTCTAGCAAAAGCCACCTGCTGTGTGGTGAGGACTTTCAGGCAGCTTTGTGGGGAGCTACATGTGGCAAGGAACTGACAGGCCTTCAGCCAAAGGCACATGACTGAGTCATCTTGGAAGTGAACCTTCCACCTATGAGATGACTCTAGTCCTGGCTGACATCTTGACTGCAACCTGCAAGCCTTTAGGAGGGCTCCAGAAACCAGCAGTAACCCAGGCAAGTGCCAAACCAAGAACAGCTGCATTCGAATGGATGAGAAAAGATGTTGTATTGTACCCATGATATAGCCCTTTTCTCAAGTGGGCATAGTTTGGTTTGATCAGGAGAAAATGTTTAACTCTTGGCTTCTCCCTCAGGAATAGAAGTTAAGAAGGGAACCTAAGGCTAACATTCTGGCTTTTCAGGGGGCGACCTGAGGGACCGAACTGCGTGTTGTATGACGTGGAGTGCTGACCGAAAATCCCCCTACTTTTAAAAACTGGGGGCCATGGAGAACAAAGAAGAGTTCAGTATCTTGTCGCGGTACCAGAGAGCCTGCAGTAGTGCAGGCAGGCACCAGAAGGAGCAAGAGATTATGAGAATCTGAAAAAGTGGCAAACCTCTGGAACTAGAAAATGACATGCACAAGACCAGAGAAGATGTGTCCCCACAAAGGTTAGAGAGGCCCCCAGAATATCTAGCAAGGCCCATTGGTGCAATTCTGCCCCATATGAAGCCGGGGAATGAATCTCCAGAAACTGACCCTAATGTCCATGGAGAATGTGAACAGGTGATGTAGTGATGTTTCGTTTCTGACAATAGTAATCTGTGTCCTCTCTCTTTTTTTCTAAGTTAGCTCATTGGTTTTTTTGACCTTTTCAAATACCTAGCTTTGGTTTTCTCTCTTGATTTCCTGTTTTGAATTGTAATGAGTCTCTTCTAAATGTAATTATTTCTTTTCTTCTGCTTCCTTAAATTTTATTTGCTCTTCTTTTCCCTTTTTGTGCTGTGGAAGTTTAGATTATTGGTGTTAAAACTTTCTTCTTTAATATATGCATTCATTGGTATACATTTCTCATGAGGTACTGCTTTTTCTACCTCCTACAATTTTTGAAAAGTTGTGTTTTCATTTTCATTAAATTTTCTTTTGAGATTTCTTCTTTCACCCATGTGTTGTTAGAAGTGTGCTCCTTAATTCCCAAGTATTTGGGGATTTTCAGCTACCTTCCTTTTATCGATTTCTAGTTTAATTCTGTTGAGATTTTTGTTTTTGTTTTAGTGATATCATCCTAATATTTTGATTTTTGGTTTAGTGATATCATCCTAATATTTTGATTTATCCACAATACATGCATGAGTCTCAAATTATCAATACTACTACATATAATTACTATGAACAGTTTAGACATTTTCTCCAAATTGTTTTGTGTTTAAATAAAAGCACAAGGAATAGCCCCTCTGTGAGTACTTGTGACACCAAGTGGATATGAGTTTATTTTATTTTCAAGTTTTAGAGATTACTCTTTTAGATTTAATTTTGTCTTGTGATTATGCGGAATATTTACATAATGTCAAAATCAATCTGTAAAACAAGTATATTCAAAGTAGTCTAACTTGTAACCTCTATCTCTTGTACCGTATTTCTTTTTCTTATTTTAGTTTTTGTGGGTACATAGTAGGTGTATGTATTTATGGACTGCAGGAGATACGTTGATAGAAGCATACAATGCATTGTAATCACATCAGGCTAAATTCATCACCTCAAGCATTTATCATTTCTTGGTGTTATAAACATTCCAATTACACTCTTTCAGTTATTTTTAAATGCACTATAAATCATTGTTGACTATAGTTACCCTGTTGTGCTATAAAGCAGATCTTATTCTATGTAACTATATTTTTATACCCATTAACCATCCTCACTTCTCCCTGACCCCCAATCCCCTTCCCAGCCTCTGATAACCATCATTCTACGCTCTACCTCCACGAGTTCAAGTGTTTTAATTTTTAGCTCTCACAAATGAATGAGAGCATGGTAAGTCTGTCTTTCTGTGCCTGGCTTATTTCATTTAACATAGTGTCCTTCAGTTTCATCTGTATTGTTGCAAATCACAGAATCTCATTCTTCTTATGGCTGAATAGTAGTTCATTAGTGTATGTGTACCACATTTCAAAAATCCATTTGTCTGTTGATGGGCACTTAGATTGCTTCTACATCTTAGCTATTGTGAATAATGCTGCAATAAACATAAATGTGCACATTTCTCTTTGATATACTGATTTCCTTTCTTTGGGGTATATACCTAGCAGTGTGATTGCTGGATCATATGGTAGTTCTAGTCTTAGGGTTTTTTTAGGCACCTCCACACTATTATCCATGGTGGTTGTACTCATCTACATTCCCACTAACAGTGTATGAGGATTCCATTTTCTCCACATCTTCACCCCACAGCACAGCCTCCACTGCCCAGCCTGAGCATTTTATCAAAGGCCTGGGAGCAGTTTGGACCCTTGGACAGTCATTGTTCAACCCCAAGGGGCCAAACACAAAACTGCAGGCTTTGTCTCAATGCCCCAGGAGTCAAGCACACTGTGTAGGGGTATTGGGCTGAGATCTGTGACCTGAGCTCAAGCACGGGAGAAGCCCCCACTCTCAGAACACTGAGAAGACTATGGTATGAGTTCCTGTGCTGGTGTGGCAGCTGGGCGCCCCTCCCTTTGCAACACTGGTCCAGAGGGGTTGTAGCCTGTTAGCCAGATGCAGCTTCTTCCCCAGGGAGCTCAGTGGCCCAGAACACAGGGAACAGCCCTGCATTCTGGGCACAGAAAGCTTGAAATGACCAGTGTCTCTTTTAGTTTCCACAGCCATGGAAATAGGTGATGTCTAAACTCCCTTGACTTTACATTCTATGTAATATATCAGAGAGAAGTGACCATGATATAAAGAAAGCAAAGATCTGCTCTGTATGGCATTCATTAAGATGGGGATGGGCCCGGCATGGTGGCTCATGCCTGTAATCCCAACACTTTGGGAGGCCAAGACGGGTAGATCACTTGAGGTCAAGAGTTTGAGACCAGTCTGGCCAACATGGTGAAACCCCGTCTCTACTAAAAATACAAAAAATTAGCCAGGTGTGGTGGCGCAAGCCAGTCATCCCAGCTATTCAGGAGGCTGAGGCACGAGAATTGCATGAACTTGGGAGGCAGAGCTTACAGTGAGCCGAGATCATGCCACCGTACTCCAGCCTGGGCGACAGAGTAAGACTCTGTCTTAAAAAAAAAAAAAAAAAAAAAAAAAAAATGGGGTCTTGAACTAGTGGATGTTTACAATCAACGGGAAAACACAAATTAGTAAAACTACCAGACTCATTTAAAGTGCTATCATCCCACAGTGGAAAAGCCGTTCACTTCTCCCTTTAGGTCAGGACAGGTACTCTTCTTTTGAACATCTGAGGTGTGCGCAGATAGATGTGTTTCAGTTTCTGTGGGTGGAGACCAGGCTTTCCGTGGACAGGAACAAAGCTAGGTCTGAGTCCTGAGGATAGTTTGCAGGCATCAAGAGTGTGGATGGCAGAATGTGGTCCCAGCATGGAAGAACAGCCAGGCCATCGCAGGGCTGCAGTGAGGGCCATCGGGGCATTTTGGAGGCTAGAAAAATGGTCACAGGTGTTGAAAGCTACTGAGCCTTGAGTAAGTCTATGCTGGCTGTTCACAACTAAATCCAAAAAACAAACAAACAAAGAAAACATTCACACATCTGAAGAATGCCTGAATTAAAAACATAGTTTAAAAAATATTTTCCCTGTGGTCTCCTTGATAAGTATGAGAAGTATGGGAAAAAAGGAAGCTGGCTTGATGAACAATTTTGGACTCCAAAGAAGATGACAGGCAAAAGAATACATAAAATTAGATAAAATTAAATAAATAAACGCATGAACCCCATGTCTAAAGCGGACTGTTGGACACTGCCTGCCCAGGTGGATGGACGATCCCAGTGTGCAAACTAGTGCCTACCTTGTGTGGTGAGGTGGCTTCAGCACGATGCATGTGTGTTGTGCACATGAAAGCCTTAGAGATACAAAGAGCCCTGAGGCCACGGGCCAAACATCTGGCCTGAGGCCTGGACCTCTGCAAGCTTTCTGGCCGGGCTTTGGGTCCCCTCCTGTAACTGAAGTGAGAACAAAAGGCCGCTGGAGTTCTTCCCGGCAAGTTCTGTGTGACCGTATTCCCCTGGCAAAGAGCAGGTCAGCAATTTCAAACAGACCAAGCCAAAGGGCTAACATTCCTCGGTGGGAAAGCTGTCCACCTATCCTGAACCTGTAAGTCAGGAGACAGGGTTTTCTACTGGACACCAATGGTGGGGCAGACAGTGGAGAGGCAGCAAGGCTTGGTCTGAGTCCTCGGGGTATGTTGGGGACATTGCAAGTGTGGGAGACAGAACCTGATACTGGGAAGGTAGGCCAGCCAGGCCAGGGAGATCTGCACTGAGGGTTACTGGGGCCTTTAGGGTCAGAAAAATGGGCCCAGATGCTGATGTCTACCCAGTCTTGAGTAAGCCTGTTCTGGTTATTTGTAGCCAAATCTACAGAAACCTACAGACAGACCTGAAGACCACCCAGATAGAATATACCTGGGGAGCTAGGTTCCTGGGGCCTCTTTTTAAAATATAATCTTTTATCTTTTATTTTCCTTTCAGTGGTACATGTGCAGGTTGGTTCTACAGATAAATTCTGTGTTGAGGGATCTGATGTACAGATTATTTTGTCGCCTAGGTAATAAGCATAGAATTTGATAGGTAGATTTTCAATCCCTATCCTCATGTCAGCCTCCAGCCTCAAGTAGGCCCTGGTGTCTGTTGTTCCTTTCTTTTTGTCCATGTGTACTAAGTGTTTAGCCCCCACTTAGAGGTAAGAACATGCAATGTTTGGTTTTCTTCTCCTGTGTTAGTTCACTGAGAATAATGGTCTCCATCTTCATCCATGTTGCTGTGAAGAGCATTAGCTCATTCTTTGTAATGGCTGGAAGGATTTCGTGGTGTATGTGTACCACATTTTCTTTATCTACTCTGCCACTGATGGGCATTTAGATTGATTTTCTGTCTTTGCTATTGTGAATAGTGCTGCAAGGAATATACACATACAGGTGTCTTTATGGTAGAACAATTTATTTTCTTTTGGGTATATACCTAGTAATGAGATTGCTGGGCCAAATGGTAGTTCTAAGTTCTTTGAGAAATCACCAAACTGCTTTTCACTGTGGCTGAACTAACTTACATTCTCACAAGTAGTATATAAGCATTCCCTTTTTTTCTGTAGCCTCACCAGAACCTGTTACATTTTTTACTTTTCAATGATAGCCATTCTGACACATGTGAGATGGTATCTCACAGTGGTTTTGATATGCATTTCCCTGATAATTAGTGATGTTGAATATTTTTTTCATCCATTTGTTAGCCATTTGTGCATGTTCTTTTGACAAATGTCTCTTTGGATCCTTGATTTAATCTTTAATTAGATTATTTGTTTTGTATTATTGTTTGAGATTCTTGTATATTCTGGATATTAGTCCCTTGTTGGATGACTCATTCAAAAACACTTATACCTATTCTTCAGATTGCCTCTTCACTCTGTTGGTTGCTTCCTTTGTTTGCAGGTTTTTATTTCACTGTAGTCTCAATGGTCTATTTGGGGGGTTTTGCCTATGCTTTTGAAGTCTTAGCCATAAAACCATTGCCTAGACCAATGTTGTGAAGCATTTATCCTGAGTTTTCTTCTAGTAATTTTATAATGTTGAATGCACCCATTTGGAGTGCATTTTGTATATGGTGAGAGGTAAGGACCCAGTTTCATTATTCTGCCTATGGATATCCAGTTTTCCCAGCACCATTTATTGAAAATGGTGTTCTTTCCTCAGTATATCTTCTTGGTGCCTTTGTTGAAAATCAGTTGGCTGTAAATATGTGGATTTATTTCTTAGTTTTCAGTTCTGTTTCACTGATGTATCTGTTTTCATATCAACACTATGCTATTTTGAGTATATGGCCTCTTAACATATTTCAAAGTCAGGTAATGTGATTTCTTCAGCTTCTTTCTTTTTGCTCAGGAGCGGTTTGGCTATTCAGAATCATTTTTAGGTTCCATGCAAATTTTCGGATGTTTTTTTCCATTACTGAGAAAAACAACATTATTCTGATAAGGATTGCATTGAATCTGTAGATTGCTTTGGGTTGTATGGTTATTTTAACAATATGATTTCTTCCAATTCATGGCCATGGGATGTCTGTCCATTTGTTTGTATCTTTTCCAATTTCTTTTATTAGTATTGTTTAGTGGTCCCCGTAGAGGTCTTTCTCCTCCTTGGTTAAATTTATTACTAGCTATTTGATCTATTTGTTGGTATTTTAAGTGGGAGTGCTTTCTTGGTAGTTGTTTGGCTAGTTCATTATTGGCGTATGGAAACACTATTGATTTTTGTATGCTGATTTAGTATTCTGAAACTTTGCTAATTTGTATATCTGTTCTAAATCTTTTTTGGAAGCATCCTTAGGTTTATTTTTTCTGTAAGATGAGGTCATCTACGAAGAGGGACCATTTGACTTCCTTTTTTTCCAATGTGGATGCGCTTTATTTCTTTCTCTCGCCCACTTGCTCTGGCTAGGACTTCTAGTACTGTGTTGAATACGAATGGTGAAAGTGGGTATCCTTGTCTTGTTCCAATTCTTAGAAGAAAGGCTTTCAGCTTTTCTCTATTCAGTATGATGTAAGCTGTGGCTTTGTCATACAAGACCTTTATTATGTTGAGGGATGTTCCCTTGTATGCCTGATTTGTGAGAGTTTTTCTCATGAGAGTATGTTGCATCTCATCACATGCTTTTCTGCATTTGTTGAGATACTTCTATGTGTTTTCCCTTTTATTCTGTTAATGAGATTTAGCAGATGTATTGATTTGAATATATTGAGCCATCCTTACATCCCAGGAAGAAGTCCCAACTTATCATGGTATATTAATTTTTTTGCGTTATTGGATTCGGTTTGCTAGTATTTTGTGGAGGGTTTTTACATCTATGTTCACCAGGGATATTGGCCTGTAGTTTTCTTTCTTTTTTTTTTTTTATTTTTTATTTTTTATGTGTTCTTGTCTAGTCTTAGCGTCAGGGTAAAGCCGACCTTACAGAATAAACTAGGAAGATTTTGGAATACTTTGAGAAGAATTGGTATTAGTTTTCAATGTAAGTAATTAGTAGAATTTGGCAGTAAAGACATCTGGTTTGGGACTTTTTTATGAACTTATTACTGGTTCAAGCTTGTTACCTGTTATTACTCTGTCCAGGTCTTCTAGATTTTCCTTGTCAAATCCTGTAAGTTACATGTGCCCAGGAATTTATCAGTTTCCTCTAGGTTTTCCAATTTGTTGTCATATAGTTTTTCATAAATGTCTCTAATAATCATTTCTATTTCTATGGTACCAGTTGCAAAATCTCCTGTTTTGTTTCTGGTTTTATTTACCTGGGTCTCTTCTCTGTTTTTCTTGTTTAGTCTAAGTAGCAGTTTACTAGTTTTCTTTATCTTTTGAAAAACCATTCATTTGGTTGATCCTTTGTATTTTTTGTTTGCCTCTATTTCATTCTGTTCTGCTCTTATCTTTACTACGTCTTTCCTTCTACAAATTTTGAATTCGCTTTGTTCTTGCTTTTCTTTTTTTTTTCTTTTTATTCTTTTTTTTTTTTTTTTGAGACAGAGTTTCGCTCTTGTTGCCCAGGCTGGAGTACAATGGCACGATCTCAGCTCACTGCAACCTCTGCCTCCCGTGTTCAAGTGATTCTCCTGCCTCAGCTTCCCAAGTAGCTGGGATTACAGGCATGGACCACCACGCCCAGCTAATTTTGTAGTTTTAGTAGAGACAGGGTTTCTCCATGTTGGTCAAGCTGGTCTCGTACTCCCAACCTCAGGTGATCCGCCCGCCTCGGCATCCCAAAGTGCTGGGATTACAGGCATGAGGCTTTTCTAGTTTCTTTAGGTGAATCATTAGGTTGTTTATTTGGAGTCTTTTTAGCTTTTTGATATAGGTGTTTGTTGATATAAATTTTCCTCTTAACACTGCTCTTGCTGTATCCCATAGGTTTTGGTATTTTGTGTTTCATTTTTATTTGCTTGCATTGAAGACATTTTTTGATTTTCTTCTTAATTTCTTCATTGAACGAGTATTGATTCATGAAAATGTTTAATTTCCATGTAACTGTACAGTTTCTAAAGTTGCTCTTGTTGTTGATATCTATAATTCTCTTGTGGTCTGAGAAGCTACTCTATATGATTTTGAGGTTTTAAAATTTGTAGAGCCCTTTACTATGGCCTAACATACGGTCCGTCACAGAGACGGGGTTTTACCATATTGGCCAGGCTGGTCTCGAACTCCTGACCTCAGGTGATCCACCTGCCTAGGCCTCCCAAGGTGCTGGGATTAAAGGTGTGAGCCACTGTGCCCGGCCCACTTGTTTATTACATAAATAAAACGTGGAGTGCCTTGTGATAGCCACTGTTCTAGGTGCTGGCAGTGTAGTCAAGCAGGTAGTTGGATTTATACCTAGGATTTAGAGCAACTGTCCTGGCTGGATTTATTAACATGATATTTTAAAGTCAAAGGACCAAACCTTGAACCCTAGAGTTCTCTAGTGTGTAGAGATTGGGAAGATCAGAAGAACTCAATTAACAACTGAGAAGGGAGCATTCATTCATTGGAATAGGGGCAAGAACCATCACACGGTGTCCTGGAAGCAAGGGAGGAGAGTATTTCAGGGAGGAAGCATTAGCATTAGCATTGATTGTAATTCATATATATCCTTTTTTCTTTTTTTTTTTTTTTTTTTGAGATGGAGTTTCAGTCTTGTTGCCCAGGCTGGAGTGCAGTGGCGTGATCTCGGCTCACCACAACCTCCACCTCCCGGGTTCAAGTGATTCTCCTGCCTCAGCCTCCCAAATAGCTGGGACTATAGGCACACGCCACCATGCCCAGCTAATGTTTGTATTTTTAGTAGAGACAGGGTTTCACTGTGTTGGCCAGGTTGGTCTTGAACTCCTGACCTTGTGATCCACCTGCCTTGGCCTCCCAAAGTCAGGCGTGAGCCACCACACCTGGCCTAATTAATATCTATTCTTATTTCCTTCACAATGCTATTTCTGTTTTCTTTCTTTCTTTTTCTTTTTTTTTTTTTTTTTTTGAGACGGGATCTGGCTCTGTTGCCCAGACTACAGTGCAATGGCCTGATGATGGCTCACTGCAGCTTCTACCTCCTGGTTTCAAGGGATCCTTCCACCTCAGCACCCCTCAAGTAGCTGGGACTACAGATGTGGGCCACCATGTCTCTCTAATTTTTAAATATTTTTATAAAGACAGAGTTTCATTATGTTGCTCAGGGTGGTCTCAAACTCTTGGGCTCAAGTGATCTGCCCGCATTGGCCTCTCAAAGTGTTGGGTTTACAGGTGTGAGGCACTGCACCCGGCCACAGTGCCATTTTTTAAAGGGTTCCTGTGGTCGGGCGCGGTGACTCATGCCTGTAATCACAGCACTTTGGGACGCCGAGGTGGGCAGATCACGAGGTCAGGAGATCGAGACCTTCCTGGCTAACACGGTGAAACCCCATCTCTACTAAAAAGATGAAAAAAAATTAGCTGAGCATGGTGGCGGGAGCCTGTAGTCCCAGCTGTAATTATGCCACTGTATTCCAGCCTGGGTGATAGAATGATACCTTGTCTCAAAAAAAAAAAAAAAGCTGTTTACCTTTTCTGTACCTTTTTTACTTTCTACGTGAATATATATGTAAATATCTGCCTTATATTTTTAATGGCCATATGATATTCTTTTATATGGGTATAATTAGTTTAGTTCATCCTCTTTTGATGACAATTTCTCTTTTCAGTTTGTTTTTAAAAGCAGTGCTGCAAAGAATATATATGCATGTATCAGAAAATTTTTGTAAAAATTTTTTTTTTTTTTTGAGATGGAGTTTCACTCCTGTTGCCCAGGCTGGAGTACAACGGCGATATCTCGGCTCACTGCAACCTTCCACCTCCTGGGTTCAAGCGATTCTCCTGCCTCAGTCTCCTGAGTAGCTGGGATTACAGGCATGCATCACCACGCCTGGCTAATTTTGTATTTTTAGTAGAGACGGGGTTTCTCCATGTTGGTCAGGCTGGTCTTGAACTCCTGACCTCAGGTGATCCACCCGCCTCAGCTTCCCAAAGTGTTGGGATTACAGGCATGAGCCACCACACCCAGCTGTAAATGTTGATTCTTATTGAACACACAGGTACCTTATAATAATAATTGTTTCATTTATACTTTACTGATATTTAGTCCTTTCTAGATTAAAATCCCATTACACTTAAAAAAAAAGGTTTTTTTTGTTTGTTTTTGTTTTTTTGAGGTGGAGTCTCACTCTGTTGCCCAGGCTGGTGTTCAGTGGCACAATCTCAGCTCAGTGGTACAACCTCCGCCTCCCGGCTTAAAGTGATTCTTCTCCCTCAGGCATGAGCCACCATACCCGGCTAATTTTTGTATTTTTAGTAGGGAAAGGGCTTCATCACGTTGGTCAGGCTGGTCTTGAACTCCTGGCCTCAAGTGATCTGCCTGTCTCAGCCTCCCAAAGTGCCAGGATTACAGGAATGAGCCACTATGCCTGGCTCCATGACTTTTATTTTTTTTTAACTTTTATTTATTTATTTAGAGACGGAGTCTCACTCTGTTGCCCAGGCTGGAGTGCAATGGTGCAATCTCTGCTTACTGCAACCTCTGCCTCTGCATTTCAAGCAATTCTCCTGCCTCAGCCTCCTGAGTGGCTGGGATTACAAGTGCACGCCACCACGCTTGGCTAATTTTTTGTTTTTTTTTTTTTTTTTTTTTTTTGAGGAAAAAAGATTAATTCAGTGTCATAAATCCAGACATATCAGAGGCAAAATAAAAACTGAAAGAAAAAGAAAGAGGAGACTAGTATTTTCAGAAAATAGAATTGTTAGATCAAAAGTTATACATTCAGTTTTCATAACTTGTGCAATATTAAATTGAGAAAACACTTTCTCACAGTCTAGCAAATCAAAATTTTAATTTGTTTATATTCCTTTTTTCTGCATCTGATACATTGAAATTATAGCATATGTTTTCATGTAATTTTATCATTAAATTTGTTAGGACAGCATTTTAATTAATTAATTAATTAATTAATTTGAGACAATCTTGCTCTGTCACCCAGGCTGGATTGCGTTGGCACAATCTCTGCTCACTGCAACCTCTGCCTCCCCGGTTCGAGCGATTCTTCTGCCTCAGCCTCTTTGACTAGCTGGGACTACAGGCGTGTGCCACCACGCCCGACTTATTTTTGTAGTTTTAGTAGAGACAGTGTTTTGCCATGTTGGCCAGGCTGGTCTCAAGTGATCCACCCGCCTCGGCCTCCCAAAGTGCATAGCGGGCGAAATTTGGTAGGTAGACATGGCACATATGGGATTTTTTGTTTGATGAGAAGAAGAATTGGGACAAATGCTGGCTTTTTAAGATTATTATTACATGTTTGAAAGAGTACAGATGGATAATCTGGTAGAGAAAAGATTCGTGTATACAGATGGATATAGGGATTTAGGAAAAGTTAGTAATTGGCAAGAATATATATATATATATATATATATATATATATATATATATATATTTTTTTTTTTTTTTTTTTTTTTTTTTTTTTTGAGACGGAGTCTTGCTCTGTTGCCCAGACTGGAGTGCAATGGTGCGATAACATCTCACTGCAACCTCCGCCTCCTGGGTTCGGAGGCCGAGGCAGCCTCCCACTTTGGTAAGCCACTGTGCCCAGCCAGGAAGGCATTTCAAAGTGTTATTTGGTTTAGTAAGTAAGTAATACTGTAGATGATGCCTTCATGTCTGTGGATGGCTTTGTTTTATTTTATTAAGAAAAATTCCCGAGTGTAATTTCCCGGATCAAAAGATAAAGACATCTTTAGTTACGTACTTTTTACAGTTTTTTCCCCTAGAAAGATATGATCATGCCAGTGTACAGATGTACAAGCTTTAGTGAAATTTCAGGAACTTTGGGTATTAGGAACTTTAAATAATATGTAATTTAGTAAGCATAAAATGGTAGTTTTAAGTTTATAGTTCTTTTAAGTATTAGGTAATTGTGCTTATTTGAGAATTTGATTGTTGGAACCTTTGAGCTAATCATACCAATGTTACGGGTAAGGTAATAAGATCTGAGGTTAAAAGCAGCTTTGTTAAATTGCATAGCCTGTCAGTCCTGGCTGCTGGGGAGGCTGAGATGGGAAGATCGCTTGAGCCCAGGAGTTTGAGGCTGTAGTGAGCGCCCATCATGCCACTGCACTCCAGCCTGGGTGCCAGAGTGAGACCCTGTCTTTGAGAGGAAAACAAAAAGATATTTACGGTTTTTTTTTTTTTTTTTTTTTTTTTTTGAGAAGGAGTTTCACTCCTGTTGCCCAGGCTGGAGTGCAATGGCTGATCTCGGCTCACCACAACTTCCGCCTCCTGGCTTCAAGCAATTCTTCCACCTAAACCTCCTGAGTAGCTCTGATTACAGGCGTGCGCCACCACGTGCAGCTAATTTTTGTGTTTTTAGTAGAGACGGGGTTTCTCCATGTTGGTCAGGCTGGCCTGGAACCTCCGACCTCAGGTGATCCGCCTGCCTCAGCCTTCCAAAGTGCTGGGATTACAAGCATGAGCCACTGCACCCAGTCAGGTATTTAAGTAATTCTTTTTTTTATTTTTTGAGACGGAGTCTTGCTCTGTAGCGCGGGCTGGAGTGCAGTGGCCGGATCTCAGCTCACTGCAAGCTCCGCCTCCCGGGTTTATGCCATTCTCCTGCCTCAGCCTCCCCAGTAGCTGGGACTACAGGCGCCCGCCACCTCACCGCGCCTGCCACCTCACCCGGCTAGTTTTTTGTTTTTTGTATTTTTAGTAGAGACGGGGTTTCACCGTGTTAGCCAGGATGGTCTCGATCTCCTGACCTCGTGATCCGCCCGTCTCGGCCTCCCAAAGTGCTGGGATTACAGGCTTGAGCCACCGCGCCCGGCCGTATTTAAGTAATTCTAATGAGCATTTAAGGTTAAGAAATTACGTTATAAAAGTTCAAAATAACTGCAGTCATGTTTAACATTTTTAAGATCGTTGAGTGTTTTCTCTATGAGCCTATTATGAGAACTACCTGGTCCCTGTCTCATATACCAAAACAGACTTTTCTTAGCAACATCCCCAAATGCATATTTTTAAGTTTTCTAGTTGAGTCTGATCAACTAGGTTTGGCATAATTTTTAGAAAGAGCTTTGGAATAAGGAGAGGTTTGGCCTGGCATCCCAGTTGAATCATGTAATAGCTGGGGCAAATTTATAATCTATCTGAATCCTTTTTTTTTGCATAATTTATAAATGTCTGTTTTTAATCTGTAAAATGGGGAGAATAATATGTACCTTGGTATGGTTATGATGCCTGTCTTGCTATTATTATGAAGTTTGGGTTATTGGTACCTTAGATTAACTTTAGCTATAGTATTATATAAGTCAACTGTTGAGTATAGTGATTTGTTAAGAAACATTCAATTAAGGTACTTTGTTCACTTTAAACATTTCAGATATAAAGAGAAAAGGAAAATAAAAGCAACCAGTAATTGTGCCATCCAGAGTATTTTAACATGTTATTATTTTAAAATATATGCATGTATACATACATAATTTTGTACAAAATCACAGACAAAGATTTTTAGCTTTGGAGATTTTTAACATGGAAAGTTTATACACTACTTCTCAGATGTGCAATACAAATGTAGTTTTCATTATCTTACTCTGGAACCCCCCCATTCTTGATATGGCAGGGATTGGTGATGGTGGAAATGTTTTTTTTGGTGTTGAAAAGTCTTGTTTATATCAGCATTTATCTTTGCTTTCTTCTTTGAAGAATTCTCTACTCACTTCTCCATAAGACATTGGCTTAGTGAGGGAGGAATTTCATGCTAATTGTGTTGCGAGGGAGGTTCCTTGGGTTTTATGTCATGACTCCTGTTTGGTCTGGTTCTTAAGTACTCTCTGCTGGTGTCTCTGAAGGCATGTGTTTGGGCTTTGCATTTGCTGCTGAAAACAATTACAATTTGTTATTTTGTTTTATTTTAGAGACAGTTCTGCTATGCAACCCAAGCTGGAGTGCAGTGACGCAATCTTGGCTCACTGCAACCTTCGCCTCCTGGGCTCAAGAGATTCTCCTGCACTTTAGCTGCCCAAGTAGCTGGGACTACAGGCGTAGTCCACCATGCGCGCCAATTATTATTTTATTTATTTATATATTTATTTATTTAGAGACAGAGTCTCACTCTGTCGGACAGGCTGGAGTGCAGTGGTGCGATCTTGGCTCACTGCAATCTCTGCCTCCCATATTCAAGTGATTCTCCTGTCTCCATCTCCTGAGTAGCTGGAATTAAGGCATGCACCTCCATACCCAGCTAATTTTTGTATTTTTAGTAGAGATGGGGTTTCGCCATGTTGGCCAGGCTAGTCTCGAACCCCCCACCTCAGCCTTGGCCTCCCAAAGTGTTAGGATTACAGCTGTGAGGCACCACATCTGGCCCTAATTTTTGTGCTTTTTGTAGACAGGGTTTCACCGTGTTACTCAGGCTGGTCTCCAACTCCTCAGCCGAAGTGATCTGCCTACCTCGGCCTCCCAAAGTGCTGGGATTACAGGCACAAGCCAGCGTATTTTAGTTTCTTGACATAAAGATGAATTTTTATTCATTTATTTGTATTTTTTGAGATGGAGTCAACTCACTCTGTTGCATTTGCTCTGTTGCATTTTATTTTAGAGACAGTTCTGCTATGCAACCCACTGTGTTGCCCACCTGGACCTCCCAAAGTGTTGCGATATAGGCGTGAGCCACCGCGCCCAGCCAAGAGTTTATTACGCTTTTTTCCCCAACAAGAATGAACTTGTTTTTGTGATGGAGTCTTGCCCTGTCATTCAGGCTGGAGTGCAGTGGCACAATCTCGACTCACTGCATCCTCCATCTCCCGGGTTCAAGGCTAAGCCTTCTGAGTAGCTGGGACTACAGGCGCATGCCACCATGCCCAACTAATTTTTGCAGTTTTGGTAGCATTGGGGTTTTGCCTTGTTAGCCAGGCTGGTCTCGAGCTCCTGGCCTCGAGTGGTCCGCCTCTCTTGGCCTCCCAAAGTATTGGAATTACAGGCATGGGCCTCCGCACCTGGCCAAGAATGAACTTGAATACTCTTTTTTATATACATGAAGATACGTGCTCAGAAAGGATATTTATTTGATTAATTATCCAGCTTACAATTTATTATAAAATGAGTAATATACCAATATATTGCCAGTGATAGAGAACTTCTATGCTTATTGGTATAAAAATATAGAAAGGGGAACTAAAAATATTAATGTGCAGTCATTATTTTATAGAACTAATGAGGCGTCAAGAAGAACTCAGACGCTTGGAAGAACTCTGAAACCAGGAGTTGCAAAAACAGAAGCAAATACAACTAAGGTAAAAGAAGATCAGTGTAAGAAACATGAATTGTACGTCTTATTAATAAAAACTCCCCACCACCTGTTACAAGTTGTATAAGTTGAGTATCATGGGAAAAATAGAAAAATTGCCCATTTTAACCACACACAGTGAATTACTTCATAATGTAGCATAATTCTTTGCTATTGTTAGTATTTTTTAACTGGTTAAGGGCACTTTGAAGTTAAGCAAGGGTTTTAGGTATTATTATATGTAATTTATTGTAAGAATATGCTGTGAATATCAACTTTTCCGGAGATGGATATATTTGCATTGCTCTTAGTTTTTATTTTTTTATGTTTATAACTCTACTATGAATATCTTTGTGTATCTTTATGCTTCTGATAATGTTTAAACAAGATTTCTGAGGCTAGGGGTGATGGCTCATGCCTGTAATTCCAGCACTTTGGGAGGCTGAGGTGGGCAGATCACATGAGGTCAGGAGTTCGAGACCAGCCTGGCCAAAATGGTGAAACCCTGTCTCTACTAAAACTAAAAAATTAGCCAGCTGTGGTGGCACACGCCTGTAATCTTGTTTACTCAGGAGGCTGAGGCAGGAGAATCACTTGAACCCGGGAGGCGGAGGTTGCAGTGATCTGAGATCTTGCCACTGTACTCCAGAGCTACAGAGCGAGACTCCATCTCAAAAAAAAAAAATTTCTGGAAGTTGACTCTGTGCTAAAAGGGGTTATGGGCATTTAAAATCTCAGTACATAATAGATAATCATGATGGTCAGCTTAAAATCTTTTAGGTTTCAGTAAGGATGTTTGGGAGAATGGTTAGTTCAAGATGTATAAACCCACACTGACAGCTTACCTTGTGCCTGTGGTATTTAATTGCAAAATATAATGGTATAAACATTACTCTTAAAAGGTTCAAAAATCATACTAGTTAGGAAATATTATGAACAAAGCTATGATAGATGAAGCAAAGTTAGAAATCTGTTTTTGAAAATAATATTTGTTTTAAAAATATAAAGTGCTTGTGGTAAGAAAATAAGGTATTCATGGGGAAGTAAAAGTAAAGAAAAAAGTGAAAAACCGTGAACAAATTTGAAGTTTCTCTGGTCAGCAAATAGGTGATATTCTGTATATTTTGATGTATTTTTTTCAAACTTTGTACCCGAGTTTATCAATTTATAAATATTTCTATATGATTTTGCTCTACCCAATTCATTCTTAAATCAAATTCCCTGGACAGACAGCATTAGCATTTCACTTAGGGAACTGTTAGGAATATAGTCTCAAGCCTCCCTGCAGAACTACTGAATGAGAAACAACAGTGGTGAGGCCCAGCCACCTGGAATCCTCCAGCATTCAGATATATCTGAAAGCTTAAGAACCACTGTTTTTTACAACTCTCAACATCATGAATGTGCCTTCCTCAGGAACCTTTTTAAAAACCTCTTTCTTTTTTTTTTTTTGGAGACGGAGTCTCACTCTGTCACCCAGGCTGGAGTGCAGTGGCGCAATCTCAGCTCACTGCAACCTCTGCCTCCTGGGTTCACGCCATTCTCCTGCCTTAGCCTTCCAAGTAGCTAGGACTACAGGCGCCCGACACCATGCCTGGCTAATTTTTTGTATTTTTAATAGAGATGGAGTTTTACCATGTTAGCCAGGATGGTCTCAATCTCCTGACCTCGTGATCTGTCCGCCTCAGCCTCCCAAAGTGCTGGGATTACAGGCGTGGGCCACCGCGCCCACCAAAACTTCTTTCTTTTTCCTTGTTATATAGACATGTTCGAATCTCTTCTACCAATTTTTTTTTTTTTTTTTTTTTTTTTTTTTTTTTTTTTTTTTCTGGAGACGGAGTTTTGCTCTTGTTGACCAGGCTGGAGTGCAGTGGTACGATCTTGGCTCACTGTAACCTCTGCCTCCTGGGTTCAAGTGATTCTCCTGCCTCAGCCTCCTGAGTAGCTGGGATTTTAGGCATGCACCACCATGCCCACTTAATTTTGTATTTTCAGTAAAGATAGGGCTTCACCATGTTGGCCAGGCTGGTCTTGAACTCCCAACCTCAGGTGATCTACCTGCCTCAGCCTCCCAAAGTGCTGGGATTACAGGCATGAGTCACCACGCCCGGCCAGTTCTTTTCTACTTTTAACAAAGACAAGGAAACCTCCTCTCCCCTAACATAAAGTCTTACCTGAATCCAGCTTTTTCTTCTTAAAACTTAGAGATGACAGCTAGACTTTTTGAAATTGTACCTACCCCTCATGTAAGCAAAATATAAATCATTAAGCCAAACAGAATATGAAGGGTGGATTCCAAAATAGGATACAAAAATACAACAAATTAACCTAATTGTCTTACAAATGAATAACATCATCACATTGAAAGGGGATAGGGAAGAGGCTGGGCACGGTGGCTCACGTCTGTAATCCCAGCACTTTGGGAGGCTGAGGCGGGCAGATCATGAGCTCAAGAGATTGAGACCGTTCTGGCCAACATGGTGAAACCCCATCTGTACTAAAAATACAAAAAAAATTAGCTGGGTGTGGTTTCATGTGCCTGTAGTCCCAGCACATGCAGAGGGCTGAGGCAGGAGAATCGCTTTAACCCGGGAGGCGGAGGTTGCAGTGAGCCGAGATCGCGCCACTGCACTCCAGCCTGGATGACGGAGCTAGACTCTGTCAAAAAAAAAACAAAAAAAAAACAAAAAAAAAAAAAAAAAAGAAAGAAAGAAAGGGGATAGGGAAGGAAACAAGGAACCTAAATAACTGGAAAATAGAATCTTGACTGGATATCATAATACTAATGATAAAAACCATACATAAATTCTGTAAGCTACTTAGGCGTATGGGCTAGTAGTTCTGAAACTACTTTGTGTGTATACTTTTTACATGAACAGATTAGTACATACAGTCTTTTGTATCTGTGGGTTCTACATCTATGGATTCAGCCAACTGTGGATTGATAATATCTGGGGGAAAACTGTGTATATACTAAACATGAACAGACTTTTTAAACTTGTCATTCTCTCAACAGTGCAGTATAACAACTATTTACATAGCCTTTACATTGTATTATGTATTATAAGTAATCTAGAGGTGCTTTTAAGTGTGTAGGAGGACTTTTTTTTACTTGTCATTCTCTGTAAACAGTGCAGTATAACAACTGTTTACATAGTCTTTACATTGTATTAGGTATTATAAGTAGAGATGCTTTTAAGTGTATAGGAGGATATGCATAGGTTATATGCGAATACTACACCATATGTCAGGGACTTGAGCATCAGTGGATTCTGATATTTGGGAGAGGTTCTGGAACCAATCCCCTGCACATACCAAGGTATGACTGTATAATGGGGATAAAGAGACTCAGGTTTCTCATTATTAGAGAAAGATGAACGGCTAAAATTAAAATCCTGCGTGAGTGTGATTTGAATCAGAGGTATGAACTCTGTGGTGTTTAATATTGACAAATACATACAGAAATATGGATGTGTGTTTATATATGGGTTAATATGTATACATATACTGTATTTTATTTTTAATTTTTTAAAAAAATATTTCTTTTAAGAGACAAGGTCTTGTCCTGTCACTCAGGCTGAAGTGCAGTGTCGCAATCATAGCTGACTGTAACCTCGAACTCCTGACCTCAAACAATCCTGCCTCAGCCTCCCAAGTAGCTGGGACTATAGGTGTGCACCACCACACCCAGCTAATTTTTAATTTTTATTTTTTTGTAGAGATGGGATTATGCTATGTTGCTTAGGCTGGTATCAAACTCCTGGCCTCAAGTGATCCTTCCCACCTCAGCCTCCCAAAGCACTGATATTACAGGCATGTGCCACCATGCCTGCCCCATGTGCTGCATTCTGTGGCTTTTTCTACTGAGAGGCCCTAGAAGCAGTGATGCTTTAGTAACAATGAACATAGCTGGTGCCTCGATTTTTAATAATAATTGTTACAGACAAGCTTTTTTGATGGATGCCAAAGTTAGTGGGCAGAAACTTGAGAAACAGGGTTTTTGCATAGTCGCAAATTTGTATTAAGTACAAATGGAAAAAATATTAAAGTGGAGAAACCCAGTAGATACCACCATAACCAAACACTAAATTTCGTATCACCTGTAATAAGACAGTTGACATCAGGAGCCCCTTGATACGATTCACTGAATGGGATATAACACATTTCTGTGATATTTTTGCCAGATACGTATAATCATTCCAGTCATGAGAAAATACCAGACAAACCCAAATTCAAGGACATTCTACAAAATAATCATCAGTTCTCTTTAATAGTGTCAGGTTCATGAAAGATAGAAAGACTGAACTGTTACAGACTGGTGGAGACTAAGGAGAAATAACAACTAAATGCAATGTGGGATTCTGGATAAGTTCTTGGAACAGAAGAAAGGTGTTAGTGGGCCTGTAGTCCCAGCTCCTTAGGAGGCTGAGGTGGGCGGATGGCTTGAACCCAGGAGTTCTGGGCTGTAATGCACTATGTCGATTGGATGTCTGCATTAAGTTTGGCACCAATTTGGTGACCTTCTGGGAGCAGGGGACTACCAGGTTACCTCAGGAGGGGTGAACCGGCCCAGGTCAGAAATGGAGTAGGTAAAAACTCCGTGCTGATTAGTAGTGGGATAGTGCATGTGAATAGCCACTACACTCCAGCCTGGGAAACATGGCAAGAACCTGTCTCGTAAAACAAATAAACAAACACAAAGAAAAAACATAGTAAGGCCCTGTCTCTTTAAAAAAAAAAAAAGATTAGTGGGGAAAGTGGTGAAATTTTAATAATGTCTGTAGTTAATTATAATATGGTGCCAGTATTCATTCCTGGTTTTCATAATTTTATACTATGGTTATACAAGGGGTTAATATTAGGGGAAGCTCGTGAGGCATGTAGAGGATAGGTTGCTGATTTAACCATAGGCTGAGATATGGAATGCTTATTGCATACTTGGTAATTTTTTATTGCATGATTTTTTTATTATGTAATCTCAGTATACCAGGGCATCAGATTCAATTTAAAATTCAATTAACTGACAATATTTCCATATGAGGTGATAATTTGATGAGTAACCTTTATGTTTGGCTAAATTCTAGTAAATACAGGCAGTGATAAATCTGTTACCATCTTAGTGTTGCCTGGTGGCTGGGGAGTTTCTTTTGAAATTAACTGTAAGAATCTTGATTTAAGACGTGTGAACAACTTGCCTTAAAATTGAGTAGTTTTGCAGTATGTATAAAGGAAAGAAAAAAGATTATGTCTAGGGACTCATATATATTTGCAAGATGGAGCAAATGAAGAAAATTGTCACAATTAAACTGAAGAGATTTATCCGGCTGAGGCTGCTACGAGGTAAGATAGCTTTAATTGTTAACAAGTCAAATAATCTGAGCTCTGCCTTTGCGTTTTACTTTAGTTGGAAGATAGAAAACTTGGCCTAGGACAGTACATTTTGAGAGAAATGTATTTGGAGTATACAAGTTTCTGGTTTTGCTTTCAATGCTATAAATAAATTATTTGGTTTTTCATAGGTAACTTAATTCTTCAGAGGCTGTGGCAGATACTGAAGGAAGACCCGGATGAAGGGCTTACATGAACTGGTTCAGCCTGTGACTTGACCACTTAGTAGTTATTCCTTTGTTTTGTTCATTCACTTATTCCTTCATTCCTTCTCTTTCTCTCTTTCTACCCATTTACTCACCTACCCACTTCCTTTTGTTTTTTGTTTTTGTTTTTTTCTTGAGACAGAGTTTCGTTCTTGTCACCCAGGCTGGAGTGCGGTGGCACGATCTCTGCTCACTGCAACCTCTGCCTCTTGGGTCCAAATGATTCTCCTGCTTCAGCCTCTGAGTAGCTGGGATTACAGGCGCCCACCACCATGCCTGGCTAATTCTTGTATTTTCAGTAGAGACGTGGCTTTACCATGTTGGCCAAGTTGGTCTCAAACCCTTGACCTCGGATGATCAGCCCACCTTGGCCTCCCAAAGTGCTGGGATTACAGGCGTGAGCCACTGTACCCAGCCCCACTTCCTTCCTTTCTTTTCTTTTTTTTTTTTGAGACGGAGTCTCACTCTGTCACCCAGACTGGACTGCAGTGGCGCCATCTCAGTTCCCTGCAGTCTCCGCTTCCCACGTTCAAGCAATTCTCCTGCCTCAGCCTCCTGAGTAGCTGGAATTACAGGTGTCCACCACCACGCCGGCTAATTTTTGTTGTTGTTGTTTTTGATAAGGAGTCTTTCTGTGTCACCCAGGCTTGAGTGCAGTGGCGTAATCTCGGCTCACTGCAACCTCTGCCTCCCAGGTTCAAGTGATTCTCCTGCCTTACCCTCCCAAGTAGCTGGGATTACAGGCGCCTGCCACCACGCCCGGCTAATTTTTGTATTTTTAGTAGAGACAGGATTTCACCATGTTGGCCAGGCTGGTCTTGAACTCCTGACCTCAGGTGATCCGCCTGCCTTGGCCTCCCAAAGTGCTGGGATTACAGGCGTGAGCCAGTGCGCCTGGCCCCCACTTCCTTTCTTAAGTCATTTAGCAAATTATTATAACGCCCTTCTTATGTCTTGGACTCTGTGTCGGATGTGGAGCCATAGTGCCGAACAATAACAGCGAGGAAGTTTTATCCAGTAGGCATCTTTCAGAATCCTGCAAAAGTATTTGAGACCTGATAATAATTAATGGGCCTCAAAATAAAACAAATTGTAAAATTGAAATTTTATTAGTTTCCAATTAAATGTAGTGTGAAGGATGTTAAAATTTGTAATAATTATTAGTTCTCCTCTCCTTAGTAGTTCCATTTGTGAATATAACCTAGGAAGTAATAATCCTTGTCCCAAAGAGGTAATTTATATAATTATAAAGGTGGTCATTAAAGCATTTATGGAGTAGAAATAATTGAAAGCAAACATACATGGACAACAGGAATGTTTCCATCTGCTGTCATTAAATTTAGCTTATAGGATCATCTGTGTGGTATAATTGCAAGGGCAATGCTCCTGTTCCCCTCATCATTTCCAATGTGGTATAAACTTTTTCATACCCTCTTCTCTGGTTATAAAAATGATTTTTATTTTATTTTTAGACAGAATCTCACTCTGTCACCCAGAGTGGAGTGCAGTGGTGTGATCACGGCTCCCACAGTCTCAACTTCTGGGGCTCAAGTGATCCTCCCACCTTAGCCTCCCTAGTAGCAGGGACTGCAAGCCTGTGCCACCATGCCTGGCATATATATATATATATATATATATATATATATATATATATAGAGAGAGAGAGAGAGAGAGAGAGAGAAGAAAGACAGAGCCCTGCTCTGTCGCCCAGGCTGGAGTACAGTGACATGATCTCAGCTCACTGCAACCTCCACCTCCTGGGTTCCAGCAATTCTCCTGCCTTCACCTCCTGAGTAACTGGGATTACAGGCACACGCCAACACGCCTGGGTAATTTTTTTGTATTTTTAGTAGAGATGGGGTTTCACCATGTGGGCCATGTTGGTCTTGAACTCCTGCCCTCAAGTGATCTGCCTGCCTTGGCCTCCCAAAGTGTTAGGATTACAGACATGAGCCACCGTGCATGGCCCTGGCTAATATTCTATTTTTTGTGGAGAGAGGCTGTCACTCAAGTGATCCTCCCACCTTCACTTCTGCCTCCGCCTCTGAAAATGCTGGGATTACAGGTGTGAACCACCAAGTTCGGCCATAAAAATGATTGTTAAAAGCAGTAACAGGAATACCATTCTTTTACTTGCAGTATGTATAAAGGAAAGAAAAAAAGATTATGTCTAGGAACTCATATATATTTGCAAGATGGAGCAAATGAAGACAATTGTCACAAACTGAAGAGATTTATCTGGCTGAGGCTGCTACGAAGTAAGATAGCTTTGTTAACAAGCCAGATAAGCCTTTTTCCTGACATTTGCATCGCAGACATGCTTTCATGCCAGTAGATAGTAATCTACCTCTGCAACAGATGTGTTTCTTGGTGTCAGTGAACCTTGTCTCCCACTTATAACTGATTAATGTGTCCTTGACCTTTGGCTTTTATAAATAATGCTACAGTATATATATCTGTATACATATGTCCCTGCACATTTGTGCATATATTTCTGTTTATGGGAAATGGGTTTGTTTGTTTAAAATTATGTGGGAGAAGTTGGCCCCCAACAAGATCATTGTGTCTACAATATTGTCTTTGCAATTCAGAAGCTCTGAGACTAAAAAGATTTTTTTTGTTTTCTTTTTTCTTTTTTTTTTTTAAGTGGAGTCTCGCTGTGTTGTGCAAGCTGGAGTGCAGTGGCACAGTCTCAGCTCTCTGCAACCTCCGCCTCCTGGGCTCAAGCGATTCTCCTGCCTCAGCCTCCCCAGTAGCTGGGATTACAGGCACACACCACTGTGCCCAGCTAATTTTTGTATTTTTAGTAGAGACAGGGTTTCACCATGTTGCCCAGGCTGGTCTTGAACTCCTTACCTCAGGTGATCCACCTGACTTGGCCTCCCAAAGTGCTGGGATTACAGGCGTGAGCCACCGCACCCGGCCAAAAGTTTTTCTATGTATCCTTATTCAAGTGGCAATCTGATGTGAATCCATTTGCTGGCAAAGGTTGATCTGAACTCCTGTTATGTGAAACCTTTATTATCTCCAGAGTGTGAATATTTTATCTTACTGCAGAAATATTAATGTGGGATGATTGTGGAGTGCTGCCCCAGATCCCACTGAGCATATAAGTAGTATTAGTATATTATTAGTATATCGATCCTTTTTATAAGTAGTATTAGTATACTGTGAGTATATTGACCCTTTTTAAAATGAGAAAAACTGAATTTCAACACATTTGGCCTTATTGGATCTTCCTGTCCCCATCCCCACCCATGAATGTGAAGTATTTTCTTCACTGTAAAATGTATGAAATGTGTTAATATCCAGGAAAAGGATTAACCAATTTACTTGAAGATTATTAAGGATTATAATAAGAGTTATATTTTAGAGAGCAAGACAACAGTCTTAAAATAGTCCAGATTTTGCTTGAAATCCCTTAGGAATGTTTTTGTTCATGTGGTCTGACATGAAGTTCTGAATTTTTTCTCTGGCAGTGGAAGAAATCACCATATCTTTTAATCAGTGGACTCAGATTTAGCAGGAGTGTTATGCAACTAATAAGAACAAGGTATCTTGAAATTTGAGAAGTTGCAATTCTAAATGTAGGAAAAGTGCGCTATAAGAGAATGTACTGGAAAACGAGACCTAATAAGGGGGCATCTTCATTAGGTCCTTTTAGGTCCTTCACTATTTAAATTACTGTTACAGTTTTATTGGTGGGTGGGCATACATGTTGAGTATCCATTATGGGAAATGTTTAACACCAGAAGAAGCATTTTGGATTTTTTCACATTTTCAGTATTTGCATTGTGTTTACCAGGTAAACATCCTAAATCTGAAATGCTCCAATGAGCAATTTTTTAAACATCCCGTTGGCTATCAAGAAGTTCCAGCCGGGGCGTGGGGGCTCACACCTGTAATCCCAGCACTTTCGGAGGTTGAGGTGGGCAGATCACTTGAGCCCAGGAGTTTAAGACCAGTCTGGGCAACATGGTATTACCCTGTCTCTACAAAAGTACAAAAAATTAGCTGCGCGTAGTAGCACGTGCCTGTAGTCCCAGCTGCTTGGGAGGCTAAGGTTGGAGGATTGCTTGAGCCTGGGAGCTCAAGGCTGCAGTGAGCCAAGCTGAGATTGGGACACTGTACTCCAGCATGGGTGACAGAGTAAGACCCCGTCTCAAAAAAAAAAAAAAAAAAAAAAACCCAAAAAACCCAGATTTTGGAGCATTTCAGATTTAGAAAGATTCAGAAATGCTTTCAGATTTTTGGATTGGGAAAACTCAACCTGTGTATATTTGAATTTGCATTGGTTTAAATGCCAATATAATGTGAGTCTGTTACTTCAATATTACTATATAGGTTTTTCCTCTTAATCATTTATAACTTCATTACTGATTTAATCGTAATCCTGCTATATGTAGGTAGTGATTTTCCTTTGAAGACACCTGTAGTGCAGGGGTCAGCAAACTTTTCCTGGAACTAGATATTAAATATTTCAGGCTTTGTAGGTTAGATTGCCTCTGTCTCAGCTACTCACTGCTTTAGCCCCAAAGTAACTATAGACAGTAATGTACATGTTTATGCTATAACACTTAATTTCTAAAAACAGATTGTGGGCTGACACCTGCTTCAGGGGATTTCTTTTAGTGGGTTGATGAAAATGGGTAGAGAAGAGTTGGTAAGGCTTCCTTTTGGAAATAGGATTTTTTTCTAGGCATTGTGGTTTTTTGAGGTGACTTATCTCTGGATATGTTCTGAGTACCTTTAAGAACTGTGCAATGCCAGTGATAGATCAGTAGATCTCAGACTTTTTCCTTTCTTTCTTTCCTTTTTTTTTTTTTTTTTTAGAGACATCTGGAGTGCAGCGGTGCGATCTCCGCTCACTGCAACCTCTGCCTCCTGAGTTCAACCTATTCTGGTGCCTCAGCCTCTCGAGTAGCTGGGATTATAACACACCTGGCTAATTTTTGTATTTTTAGTAGAGATGGGGTTTCACCATGTTGGCCAGGCAGGTCTTGAATTCCCAACCTCAGGTGGTCTGCCCACCTCGACCTCCCAAAGTGCTGGGATTACAAGTGTGAGCCACCATGGCTGGCTGAGATATTTTCCTTTTTATAGTAAGAGAGTACATGTTTGAGCCTTTTTTTGACTCTCAATTTCTTGAATATACACAAATAACTGTCCTAGTTATGATTTTACTTTGTTTTTCTGGTTTACCTTAGCTAAGTTACTTTATGTCTTTGGCTTATTTGATTTATTAAAGACTCGGAGCGACATAGAAGGAAGGTAAAATTTAGGGTGCTGTGGCCAGTCGTGATTACAGGTTTAGCATAATGTGATTGCATAAATGATTTTATTTTACATGAAATAAAATGTCCAATGACAGCTCACATGTCACGATGCTGAAATTTTTATTTAAAAAAGTTTCAGACATGAAGAGGAGCATGGGCGGCGTGAGGAAGAAATGATCTGACACAGAGAACAGAAGGAACTGAGGCCACAGCAAGAGGGCTTTAAGCCAAACTACATGGAAAATGTAAGTAAACTACTAGTTAACTAAAATGATTTTATATTTTCAGGTTTATGATGTATATTTAGAATTCTTTAGATTTTGGTTTATACAGTAGTCTTTTCTAATCTTTCTAAATTCATCATGTTTGATAAATTAGTGATTAATGATTTTCTTTTCTTTTCTTTTTTTTTTGAGACGGAGTCTTGCTCTGTCGCCCAGGCTGGAGTGCAGTGGCCGGATCTCAGCTCACTGCAAGCTCCGCCTTCCGGGTTCACGCCATTCTCCTGCCTCAGCCTCCCGAGTAGCTGGGACTACAGGTGCCTGCCACCTCGACCGGCTAATTTCTTGTATTTTTTAGTAGAGACGGGGTTTCACCGTGTTAGCCACGATAGTCTCGATTTCCTGACCTCGTGATCCGCCCATCTCGGCCTCCCAAAGTGCTGGGATTACAGGCTTGAGCCACGGCGGCCGGCCCAATAAATTAGTGATTTTCTTAACCTGTCATGGGTGGTAAAGTAAAACTAGTTTCTGAATATAACATTTATGTTTTATGAAGTGGGTGTTATATTTTCTCCTATTATTTTAGTTGATCTTTAAAAACATATGCTATTAAATTAGAAATATTGATATGTACATCATTTCCACTTGACTGATTTTCACTATATAGTAATATTGAAACATCTTTGTTTTGGAAGATTTCAGACATGTACAAAAGGATTCTAGTGTGTACACATCATCAGCCATAACACTTATAAACATATGGCCGATTTTTTACATCTTTAAGTATAACCACTTTATTTCCCAATTTATGTTATTTGAAATACCTGATTTCATATAATTTTATTATTTTCAGTATGTATCTCTAAAAGATGAGGACTTTAAAAAAAATCTTTATCATATTTTAAAAATGGCAGTTCTTTCGTTTTAACTAATTAAAGCCCAGATTTGCACAGGTCTTAATTTTTTTTTTTTTTTTTAACATTTGGTTTCTAATTGGCTGATATATTCAGGCTCTTTTAGTCTATAGGTTTTCTCTTCCTGTCTTTAATTTTTTACTAACCATTTTTTTTTTTTGAGACAGAGTCTTGCTCTGTCGACTAGGCTGCAGTGCAGTGGCATGATCGCAGCTCACTGCAACCTCTGCCTCCAGGGTTCAAGCAATTCTCCTGCCTCAGTCTCCCAAGTAGCTGGGATTACAGGTACGTGCCACCACACCCGGCTAATTTTTGTATTTTTAGTAGAGACGGGGATTCACTATGTTGGCCAGGCTGGTCTCAAACTCTTGACCTCAAGTGATCTGCCTGCCTCAGCCTCCAAAAGGGCTGGGATTACAGGTGTAAACCGCCACGCCCGGCTGACATTTCTAAAATAGATCATCTATTGTTTCATAAGATTATGCTCATAGAAAAGCATTAGGTGACAATATACCTTCTTTTCTAGTAGCTTCTTAACGTGTGTATCGCATACTTGAAGCATCATGATAAAATTAGTTTGGCTAGAGTGTAAGTTGGCAAGCTGTAGCCTGGGACCACGGCCTGGTTTTTATTACTCCACCACAGAGATATTGATGGCGTTTATGTTTTTAAAGGGTTATTGCAAAAGAAAGAAGAAGATTAGAAATGATTTGTGACCCACAGTAACTTAAAATATTTGCTTTCTGATCTTTTTATAATGTCTGTGGAAACCTGGGCTGGAATATTTATTTATTTTTTTTTTCATTTTAAAATTAGTATTGATGGTAGATAGACCACAAACTTACTATGCTCTTAACTTTTTGGAGTATCCATGTTTCAAATAGTATGTAAATGAGGTATGATAATTGTGTAACACTGACTAGTGTTCTATTAGTTTATTTGTGACTAGAAATTATATAAATCTGCACAAGGTTTTCATTATTTTGCTGTCAGTTTTATTTGGTTCCAAGCTTCACAATGCTCCTTGTTACTATAAACTTAATCAAGCACTAAAAGCAGTATGAATGAAAGCTCTACCTATCTCAAATATTTTGTGTTAATAGGAATGTAGTAATAGGAAAACGTTGTATTAAGAATGCATTGAGGCTATTCTGTCAGTTGTTCTTCATTTACTTTGAAAACTGTCTTTGGAGAAAATTATTAAACAATTTTAATGTGTGTGTGTGTGTGTGTTTTAAGCTTTGAAATTAGGCCCTCTTATGTGCTTTCTCTTATTTAACTGTTCAATTTAAAGGGAGGAATCAAATGGTAAGTGTTCAACTTGTCCAAGTAATGAGTAAAGTTGATTTTCTTCGTCAATTTTAAGATGCCACCTCTCTCTTCTTGTCTTCCTAACTGAAATACTTCAACACAACTAAGGGTTATGGAACTTTTAAGTATAAAATAAATATTCATTTACGTATTTCACCTTTTAAATAATAATTTCATGTAACAAAGAATGACAGAAAACACATGTCATATCTGGTCATCTTTTTCTTTGTCAGCCTTCAACTTGACCATAATTTTATGACACATGGGAATATATTTTTAAGAGTTTCAAGGATATAAGCCAGTACTTCATCAATATCAGTTGTCATTTTTATTTAATACTTTATTTTTCCTTAGAAGATAAACTTTTTGATAATTGTTGTTGAAACTATAAATTAAACAACATTTTTTACTCATTTATGATAACATTCAACTGCCTTAAGAATGAATACATTTTTATATGTCTTAATTGCATTTAGGTTTGCCTTTACCATAATATAGAGTGTGTTTGATTTTTTTTCCAGGCAGTATTTACTAAGTGGAAATTTTCTACTTATCACAATTTTTCGACACATTAAAAGCTATTATTCTGGAAGCAATGAGAATTTCATGAGATTATTTTTTATAATTGTCTTGTGATTGTTTTCATATTAGGTTACTCCACCACCTGTAGATTAAGTAGTTTAAACACTTCAGTACTTACCAGTCTTTATTTATGGGAAAAATTGCATTGGAGTAAATGACAGATTTTAGTTCTAGCATTTTGTTGATGCAGTTTCTTGGAGTAACATTGCTTCTTGGGAAAATGTTAATGTCATAAAAATATCCAAATGTCCATCTTATTTTAGCTTTAGTTTTTGTATCATGTAGTTATGAAATATTTGAGTTAGAAAAATTGGGGTGATGTTTAAATTGTATGTTACTTGGTTTTAAAATCTGAGAAGTTTCTTTTTTTTTTTTAAATTTATTTGTTGCAACAGAGTTTCGCTCTTGTCGTTCAGGCTGGAGTGCAATAGGACGATCTCAGCTCACTGCAACCTCTGCCTCCTGGGTTCAAGCAATTCTCCTGCCTCAACCTCCCGAGTAGCTGGGATTACAGGCGCCTGCCATCATGCCCTCATGCCCAGCCAATTTTTGTATTTTTGGTAGAGATGGGGTTTCACCATGTTGGCCAGGCTAGTCTCGAACTCCTGACCTCAGGTGATCCACCCACCTTGGCCTCACAAAGTGCTGGGATTACAGGCATGAGCCACCATGCCCAGCTGAGAAGTTTCTTTTTCTTGTATGGTACATATTAATGTTCGCCTTTTCAATAAAGAAAAGAATAATTCTTCATTTTCAGGTTTCCTGTGTTCAACTAAATATATACCTGACTTGCTATTAAAGCTTATTAGTCCCATTTGAGTAGTTGGGAATAGCCCCGGATATTTCAGCACAGTTTATTCAACACACATAATAAACTTGAAAATAAAGGGATGTTATTCTAAGGCAACAGCTTGACTCAGTTGTATTTCTTTGCTTGTCAGAGGTGTTCCATTGTAGCACCCGAGGGACTGTGAGGCCAGAACGATTAAGGGAATGTTGGCAGAGGCTAACAGTGTAGTGCTTCTTCCAAAGACAGTGTAAATTTTTTTTTTCTCTTTTAGAGATGGGATCTTGATATATTGCCCAGGCTGGGCTCAAGCAGTCCTCCTTCCTCATTCTCCTGAATGGCTGAGACAACAAGCATATGCCACTGCGCCCAGCAGAACAGTATTTTTCCAGTGTACATAATAAACACTCAAGGAGCTTTTAAAAAATGTGGCTTCCTAGATCATACTTCTAATAATTGACTTGTTTGGTGATCCAGGTAGATTGTAATACATTGATCTTTGATGACTTTTTTTTTTTTTTTTTTTTTTTTTTTGCTAAATCTAGTAGTTTTCAACGTTGCAATATATTTGTGGAACTTAAGGAAAAATGCCTGAGATTCAGTCCACCAAGTATTTGGATTCAGTATGTCTAGGTTGGTGCCAGGGGATCTACGTGTTAAAGAAAACTCTACACCTTCCTTATTTCTTTTTGTCAGCAAAGATTCAAAACTACTGGCCTTGTATTGAAATGAGACATATTGAAATGAAAATAGCTGAATTTTTCATGGGTCCTGGGAGTGTTAGTGGAAGGCATGCTTGATGTGGTTTAACATGGTGTAAGATTTATATAGGACGCAGTTTGTTTTTTTATTGATGGTGTCTTGCTGTGCTGCCCAGGCTGGAGTGCAGTGGCTATTGACAAGTGTGATTATAGCACACTATAGCCTGAAACTCCTGGGCTTAAGTGAATCTTCCTGCCTCAGCCTCCCAAGTAGCTGGGAGAGTAGGCATGCTGCTGCACCCAGCTTTCTTTGTTTTTTTCTTTCTTTTGATTGTGTCTCCCTTTGCTACGCAGGCTGGTCTTGACCTCCTCGAGCTACCCTCCTGTCTCAGTCTCCTGAATAGTGGGACTATAGTTGCCTACCACTGCATATGGTTATGTATCCATCTTTAGAACACGGTTTAAACAATATGACATTCTACCCTGCAGAATTTGGGTGTGGCAATCTTGATTTGGGCTTTCAGACTATATGTGCAGGACATATTATCTCAAACTATGCATTAATTTTTCGTGCATAGTTCTAATAGTTTTAATTGTCCCATCCAGACCAGGGGTTGACAGCCTAGAATAGACCAGGCTCAGTTCACATGCTGCCTATTTTTGTAACACTTGTCTTTGTTTTATGACTTCTTTGCCCTACAAAAACTGATTTGAGTAGTTGTGACACAACTATATGAGACTGTATTGAGACTACATGGCCTGCCAAGCCTAAAAAATATTTACATCTGGCCCTTTACCTGAAATGTTTGCTGACCTCTGATTTAGAGCCAATCTGAGAGTTGAAGGGAATCTATAAAAAGTGGCTCATGTTAACCAAACTCATAGAACTTGGGAAGAATAATGCAAATCTATTCATTTATATATTCTTTTCCAATGTTTTTAGGAGGCTCACTGAGCACAGGACCTCATATTCCAGATCCAAGGATTCCTGAGGAATCCAAATTAGTATCCAGAAGGTTCATTGGTAGTCATGGTTATAAACCAGAGCAGAAGTTATGGGAAGAAATGGTAAAGAGTCACTGCCTTGCAGCTGATACCTGAGATTTTAAAATATTTTGTTTTTTGAGACGGAGTCTTGCTCTGTTGCCCAGCCTGGAGTTCAGTGGCGCAATCTCAGCTCACTGCAACCTCTGCCTCCCGGGTTCCAGTGTTTCTCCTGCCTCAGCCTCCCAAGTATCTGGGATTACAGACGGAATCTCGCTGTCTTGCCAGGCTGGAGTGCAGTTATACAATCTTGGCTCACTCCAAACTCCACCTCCCGGGTTCAAGTGATTCTCCTGCCTCAGCCTCCCGAGTAGATGGGACTACAGGCACACGCCACCACGCCCGGCTAATTTTTGTATTTTTAGTAGAGATGAGGTTTCACCATGTTGGCCAGGATGGTCTCGATCTCTTGACCTCAGGTGATCCGCCTGCCTCAGCCTCCCAAAGTGCTGGGATTACAGGTGTGAGCCACCACACCCGGCCCACGCCCAGCAAAGTTTTGTATTTTTAGTAGAGACGGGGTTTCACCATGTTGGTCAGGCTGGGCTCGAGCTCCTGACCTCATGACCTGCCTGCCTCAGCCTCCCAGAGTGTTGGGATTACAGGTGTGAGCCACCGCAACCAGCCAAAATCCCTTTAGTTCTAGTCAGCAGAGGTGTAAAGCACTGTTCTTTCAAATGTTAACCCCTCTTGGTCAGTATTGTTGAATTTGGCCATTCTTTAACCAGTCAGCCTCTTTTCCTGCCTCCTGCATGGGATTTTTGTTTGTTTGTTTGCTTATCTATCATCTCTTGATTTAATCATAACCTAACTTTCCCTGATGTGTCATGTGTAACACTCAAAAACAGAAACTATCCAGTAAAAAAAGAAATTCCATTAATGTATGCTGTCAGAGAAGAGTGATCGCATTGTTATTTATTAATGAATAGGTACAAATTTATTTTCTGAAATGGTTTGTGAAGATTCCAGAGCAGAAGTTACAGTTTTGTGGTTTCCACATGGCCGTCCCTCTTTTTCTACAGTTTTTGAAGCTCTAATGAGTTGTTTATGTTGCTTAAGAAGATTCATTTTTTGAAGTCTAAACTCCTGAAGCATTCACACAAAAGACACATTTTACAAGGGATTTTGATGGCCTCTTCATTCACTTATGGAAATAACTAAAGAATTATTTGCTGAAGGATTTGATGTCAGATTTAAGTGTGACCTGCTGGGCTGGTAGGCTTATTTCTGGTATAATGATGGCCTAGTCCCAATGGTTTGGACATGTTGGTGAAAATCAAAATGGATAATAACAGACATTGCAACGGTCTCATATGTAATGTTCTAGTTGTGACTAGTTTCGGTTGTTAATGTTTTTACATATTCATTAAAATAATTTATTACAAGCCAAGGATTTTTCTCAATATTTGGCATGGTACATAATTGTAACTTGACTTAGACTTTTGTGATCAAATAAAAACAAAAAGATATGTAAGTTTGTAATGTTTACACATATTCTTGGAATTGATTTGTAGGATTTTGCTGATTTGGGATATTTGGGTTGAAGGTATGTGTCAGTTTTAACCAGGTGTTGAGTTATTTGATCACTCCTCCAAAGGATTATTTAATAGTTTTAATAATATCTAATGATGTGTGGGAAACCATAGAATTCCCACTGGGACAAGTGAACATGGATACTATTAAAATACTTGCTACAACAGGCATCAAATGGACTTTCTTAGGTGAACCAGGAGGTATGGTTAGCCTAATCATATGCTATGATTATTAGTAGTGGTTTTCTGTGTTTTATCATTCATATTTGTAAATCTGTTTTGAATGACTACTTGGAAATGATGACTGAATCTCTTATACTGTGTACACACTTCATCAGAGGACCCTTCATTGTATTGATTAACAATTTTTTGGTCTTACCTTCCATTAGAGTTTCAGAGAGGTTCATAATCCAGAAAAATTATCATGTTTTCTTTTTTCCCTTTGGAGAATATCTGTTCAGACTCAGGTCATGTATTTCTTCTGACTCCTCACCCCAGCTGTGATCCTTTTCATTAAAATAATTTAAAAGAAAAATTTTTTTTAAGGATGGAATCTTGCTCTGTTGCCCAGGCTGGAGTGCAGTGGCGTGATCTCGACTCACTGCAACCTCTGCCTCCTGGGTTCAAGTGATTCTTGTGCCTCAGCCTTCCAAGTAGCTGAGATTATAGGTGAGTGCCACTACATCCGGCTAATTTTTCTATTTTTAGTAGAGACGGGGTTTCACCATGTTGGCCAGGTTGGTCTTGAACTCCTGACCTCAAGTGATCCACCTGCCTCAGCCTCCCAAAGTGCTGGGATTACAGGCATGAGTCACTGTGCCTGGCCAGAACATTTTTTGTTTTGTTTTTTGAGATGGAGTTTTGCTCTTGTCACCCAGGCTGGAGTACAGTGGCGTGATCTTGGCTCCCTGCAACCTCCGCATCCCGGGTTCAAGTGATTCTCCTGCTTCAGCCTCCCGAGTAGCTGGGATTACAGGCACCTGCCACCATGCCCAGCTAATTTTTGTATTTTTAGTAGAGACAGGGTTTCATCCTGTTGGCTAGGCTGGTCTCGAACTCCTGTCCTCAGGTGATCCACCTGCCTCGGCCTCCCAGAGTGCTGGGATTACAGGCGTGAGCCACCTCGCTCGGCTGAAAATTGTTTTAAGACAGGCTTTCGCTGTGTCACCCACACTGGAGTTCAGTGGCATGATCATAGCGCCCTGTGACCTTGAACTCCTTGGCTTAAGTGATCCCTCTGCCTCAGCCTCCCACATCCCTTGGGACTACAGGTGTGTGACACCAGCCCCTCCTAATTAAAAACATTTTTTTGGTAGAGATGGAGTCTACGTTCTCTAGGCTGATCTCGAAATCCTGGGCTAAAGTAATCCTCCTGCCTCTGCCTCCCAAAGTGCTGGGATTCCAGGTGTGAGCCACTGCACCTGGTCCTTTTTATGTTTAATATAGTTTATTCTTAATACTCGCCAAGTTGTATTCTAATTTTGTTCTAACTGTGTTCTCCGAATTTTTCGAGGTCACGAACTTTATGTTTGTCATCTTATGTTACTGAGACGTAAACTGAGAGAATTAAGTGGCTGTTTGAAGTCTTGTTTTTCCAATGCCAGTGCAGCTCAGTTATGGTTTTCAGTCTGTATGCATCACCAGACCTTGGCATTTATTGAATATTAATGCCTCAGATATTACACAGTTGGTACTTTGGAAAACCTAGGTGGCATTGAGGTACAACTGCTAATACAGTTTTATAGACTTCATACGTGATTAAATAATGAAGAGTAATTTTTAAAAGCAGCCAAATGGCCGGGCGCGGTGGCTTACGCCTGTAATCCCAGCACTTTGGGAGGCCGAGGCGGGCGGATCACGAGGTCAGGAGATCGAGACCATCCTGGCTAACACGGTGAAACCCCGTCTCTACTAAAAATGCAAAAAATTAGCCGGGCGTGGTGGCGGGCGCCTGTAGTCCCAGCTACTCGGGAGGCTGAGGCAGGAGAATGGCGTGAACCCGGGAGGCGGAGCTTGCAGTGAGCCGAGATCGCGCCATTGTACTCCAGCCTGGGCGACTAAGCGAGACTCTGTCTCAAAAAAAAAAAAAAAAAAGCAGCCAAATAAACCATTTTTTGTGGGCTTGGTTTTCTTTTTCTTTTTTTTTTTTTTTTTTTGAGACGGAGTCTCGCTGTCGCCCAGGCTGGAGTGCAGTGGCCGGATCTCAGCTCATTGCAAGCTCCGCCTCCCGGGTTCACGCCATTCTCCTGCCTCAGCCTCCCGAGTAGCTGGGACTACAGGTGCCCGCCACCTGGCCTGGCTAGTTTTTTGTATTTTTTAGTAGAGACGGGGTTTCACCGTGTTAGCCAGGATGGTCTACGATCTCCTGACCTCGTGATCCGCCCGTCTCGGCCTCCCAAAGTGCTGGGATTACAGGCTTGAGCCACCGCGCCCGGCCGTGGGCTTGGTTTTCAACACACCTAACTTTTTACTTCAGAGTGTTAGACTTACAGGAAGGCCAGGAGGTTTGCATTTAGGAAGAAAAATGTGTTCACTATTTCCCGTATTCAAAACGTAGTGCTGAGCACTGTAGAGGATACAGAGGATATTAAAGGATTTTAGGTGCTGAGTACTTATACAGAGTAATGTTAAAAGAAACAGTTCAAACGTTCTGAGAGTTTAGAAAATGAAATTCTCTACTGAAGGTGTCCAGCCTGTCATTAAATAGTCTTGGCACTATTGTGGTACTTCTGTGTGTGTGTGTGTGTGTGTGTGTGTGTGTTTATAAAATGATGTGGTTTGTTTATTATTACTGCTGTGTTGTAGGAATACCTCATGTCTTGTCATTTGAAATGGTTAAGTTCTTCTAACAATTTTTGGTTCAGAATGGTAAGATTTTTTAGCTAATGTTAACCCTTTTTTGAGCAATTGGAGAAGAGAATCAAGACCAGCAAATAGACATAGTTAACTAATGTAAACATATCTTGTGCGTTGTCTAATATATAATACAACTAATAATAATTTTAATTATTAAATAGTTTGAATTTGTAACAGAAGATCCTCAGAAAGCATAAAAATTTAACTTGTTACTTCTGCTTTGTGACTCGTTTAACGTATTTTGAGCCACCTTACAGTGCTTGTTCTACATAGTGACAATAAATTATATTTTAGGCTAGTCAGTATCTAAGATCTTCTATACTTCATATTGAGGATAGTATCTCTGTAGTATCATCTAAAATGTTAGAACTTTATACTAAAACTAAAAAGTTATAATGTCTATTTATGTTCAGTATTAAGTAACAACTAGTGAGAAGTAGGCTGTAGGAACTCTGGTTTGTAAGCATCTTCTACTGATGAGATGCAGTTATATGAGTTAGATTGGTAATTATTATAATTACAAACTTTCAAAGGCTTTTACTTGAGTTAGATTATAATTATTATAATTACAAACTTGCAAAGACTTTTACAATTTAAGGTAACTGAAAGTTTATGGGTAAGTTTGCTTCTTTTCTGAATGGTATCTTACACTATATTATGCACTATTTCAAACCCTGGCTTTTCTGTTTGTAAGTTTACCGTACTTTTCTTAAGGTAACTTCTTCATTTGGTCTATTATCGTATTTTCTATATTTGATTTTAACCAATTGATATGATTATTATAGTAGTTTTTTTATAATGGCAAATTTTAAATAATTTTTATTTTGGTACCACTTAAATGTGTAATAAATGACTATGTATTTGAACCTGTAGCTTTGAGTTAGCTACTTAGAAGAAAACATGTATTAACTTATCACAATTTCAAGGCGTCTGGTAAATTATTAAGATGATTTATCTAATGCCTAATATCACAAACATAAATGGATACTCTCCTGTATAAAATGTGTACTTAACTCATCATGCATTGGCCTTCTTTGCCTTTTCTTCTTTTCTGCTTTTTTCTGTTGATGGGACCAGTTTGGAAGTGCTGCTTGCGCAGTTTATTTTGTTCTTTTGTTTCACCTTTCATACCTTGACTGAGCCAGTTATGATAGTTTTACTTTGGTAAGGAAATGCACTGGATAAGAAAGAGGTTTGGGATCAAGAAATGCAAACCAGTCACCAGTATTAAGTGAGCTTTGGTAAGATTTTATTGCTAGTATTGTTTGTCTTACAGCTGATATCCTTGCTCTTTTTTTTGGGGGGGGGAGTTCTGTATAAAATAATTAATTTGAAGAATAATTAAATACTATTCAATTTTAGGTTTTAAAAGCACCTCTTCAGAGTGAGTTTACAGTGACAATTGAAAATGGTAATCTTGAAAATGCTCTCAGGTGTATGCATTATAAATAAAATTCTCAGGAGTAGTGTTGTGTACCTTGTAGTCCCAGCTACTTGGGAGGCTGAGGTGGGAGGATCAGTTGAGCTCACGAATTCGAGGCCAGCTTGGGCAACATAGTGAGAGGCCTGTCTCTTAAAATCTCAGCCAAATAGAAGCTTCTTTAACAATTAATTTATGTACAATACTTATTTCCTTCTGTCCCTTGATGTATGCTAGATTGTGTTTACATTTAATTGATCTTTGGTTAGAAAGCCACCCTATGTATTCAAAAACAGCCATTAATTTTGCTACACATTCAGTTGAACTTGACAGTAATATCAGAGCAATCTATTCACCCAATTTCCTGAACGAGGCTTTCAAAATACATTGTTCAATGTGTTTGGTTTAAGAGGCACATGCCAAGTTAATGAACACAGTAAGTTTCCATACTTCTATTTGTTGTTGCCTCTATTTCTGATTTAGTATTTAACAAGTAACAACTACTTTTTGTTTGATGACTAAACCTTGCAGTATAAATTAAGATGTAATTAGCTGGGTGCAGTGGCATGGTTGTAGTCCCAGCTACTTGGGAGCCTGAGGCAGGAGGATCAGTTGAGCCCAGTGAGTATAAGTCCAGCCTGGGCAACATAGTGAGACTTGTCTTTTTTTTTTTTTTTTTTTTTGATGTAATTGATAATTCAAAAAGATTCATTTTAAAGTTTCAATATTTTAGTAGTCTTTTTCAAAAGAGCTTTAGGTTCACCGCAAGATTGTGTGGAAGGTACAGAGATTTCCCGTCTACTCTGTGCCACATACATACAGCTTCTCCTGCTATCAAAATGTTTTACCAGAATGATACATTTATAACAATTTCTGAAGCTACATTGACATGTTCTTATCAACCAAAGTCTATAGTTTACCTTTAGATTTGCTCTGGGTGTACATTCTGAGGGTTTTGTCAAATCTATGACATGAACCTATCATTACAGTATCATACAGAGTATTTTCACCTCCTTGGAAATCTTCTGTGCTCTGCTTCTTTATCCCTTCCTCCTACCCCTTGGCAACCACTGATCCTTCTATCATCTCCATAGTTTAGTTTTTTCTAGAATGTCATATAGTTGGAATCATACAGTATATAGTCTCTTCAGATTGGCTTCTAGTCACCTGGCAATGTGCATTTCAATTTCCTCTGTGTCTTTTCATGGGTCGATAGCTCATTTCTTTTTAGCACTGAATAATATTTTGGTTGTACCACAGTTCACCCATTCACATACTAACGGACATCTTGGTTGCTTCCAGGTTTTAGCAATTATGAATCAAGCTGCTATAAATATTCATGTGTAGGTTTTTGTGTAGACATAAGTTTACACCTCCTTTGGGTAAAAAGCAAAAAGTGATACTGCTATATCAGATGGTAAGAGTATATTTAATTTTATCAGAAACTGCCAGCCTGTCTTGCAAAATGGTTACACCTGTTTGTATTCCCTTCATCAATACGTTAAAGTTCTGGTTGCATCACATCTTTGCCAGCATTTGTTTTGTCAGTGTTTCGGATCGTCACCATTCTAGTAGGTTCTGTAGCACTATCTCATTTTAATGTGCAGTTCCATCAATGTAATTTGCAATTCTGTCCATGACATATGATGTAAAGTTTCATTTTAACAGTCACATAACTGAGGAATATTTTCCCAAATATTCATGGGTGAAGATATTTAGGAATGCATGTATTGAGGGGAGAAAACCCGCCTTTGGGTATATATATAGAAAGATATTGTCTTATGTTTTTTAAACTACCCCTTACTAACTAGCAGCAAATAATATAGCATATTCGAAATTAATTGTTTTTAATGGCCTGAATTTAAAATGTTAAGTTTTCTAAGCATTCACTATTGGTTAGGTTGGAAAGTTTACATGCTATTGAGTTGTATCAATAAGAATGTATGTATTTTTCCTTTTCAGTTTAAAACTCTAAAAAATTTTTTTGGAGTGAGGTCTCATTCTGTCACCCAGGCTGGAGCACAGTGACGCAATCATAGGTCACCGTCACCATACCTCTAATTCCTGACCTCAAGGGATCCTCCTGTCTTGGTCACCCAGAACCCTGAGATTACAGGCACTGGATACCATGCCTGACCCTTATTTACTTTTTTTTTTTTTTTTTTTTTTTTTTAAGCAGTCTCCCTGTGTTGCCCAGGCTAGAGTGTAGTGGCATGATCTCAACTCACTGCAACCTCCATCTCCTGAGTTCAAGTGATTCTCCTGCCTCAGCCTTCCAAGTAGCTGGGATTACAGGGGTGCACCATCACACCCGGCTTTTTTTTTTTTTTTTTTTTTTGAGACAGAGTCTTGTTCTGTTGCCCAGACTGGAGTGCAGTGGCATGATCTTTGTTCACTGCAACCTCTGCCTCCGAGGTTCAAGGGATTCTCTTGCCTCAGCCTCCCGAGTAGCTGGGACTACAGGCACCTGCCACCACGCCCAGCTAATTTTTGTATTTTTAGTAGAGAAGGGTTTTCACCATATTGGCCAGGCTGGTCTTGAACTCCTGACCTTGTGATCTGCCCACCTCGGTCTCCCAGAGTGTGAGCCACTACTTTCAGCCATATTTCTTTAAATACTTCTTCAGCTCCCACTCTCCTTGCTTCTTCTCAAATTCCAGTGATGAGAATGTTAGATTTTTTGTTACAGTCCCACAGGTCCCTGAGGCTGTTCTCCAACCTCCAGCCATCCCTGGCCACAGGTCTATGTTCTGCCTTTTCTTCTTTTTTTATACGGAGTCTTGCTCTGTCCCCAGACTGGAGTGCAGTGGTGCGATCTCAGGTCACTGCAACCTCTGTCTCCCGGGTTCAAGCGATTCTCCTGCCTCAGCCTCCCAAGTAACTGGGACTACGGGTGCGTGCCACCACGCCCAGCTAATTTTTGTATTTTTAGTAGGGACAGTGTTTCACCATGTTGGCCAGGATAGTCTCCATCTCTTGACCTTGTGATCCACCCATCTCAGCCTCTCAAAGTGTTGGGATTACAGGCGTGAGCCACTGCGCCTGGTCTATTTTCTGCCATTTTAAAAATTTATTTTATTTTTTCTGAGACAGAGTCTTCCTGTGTTGCCCAGGCTGGAGTGTAACGGCATGATCTCAGCTCACTGCACCCTTTGCCTCCCAAGTTCACATATTTCTCCTGCCTCAGCCTCCCGAGTAGCTGGGATTACAGGCGCCTGCCACTACGCCCAGCTAATGTTTATATTTTTAGTAGAGACAGGCGGGGTTTCGCCATGTTAGCCATGCTGGTCTCAACTCCTGACCTCAGGTGATCCACCCACCTCGGCCTCCCAAAGTGCTGGGATTATAGGTGTGAGCCACCCCACTCAGCCTTTTCTGTTGTTTAGACTAATTCCTATCGTTCTGTCTTCAAGTTCATTGATTCTTTCTTCTGTTCCCTTCTATTCTGTTGAACCCATTCATTAAGTGTTTTTATTTTGGTTATTGTATTTTTAAGTTCTAAAATTTCCATTTGGTTCTTTATGTGTCTGATTTCTTTGCTGAGATTTTCTCTTTTTCACCTGTTTCAAGAGTGTTTGTAATTGCTCGTTGTAACATTTTTATGAAGGCTGCTTTAAAATCCTTGTCAGATAATTCCAACATCTGTGTTGGTGCCTCTTTGTCATTCAAATGGACACTTCCCTGGTTTTTGGTATGATGATTTTTTATTATGTTGGACATTTTCAGTATAATGAGATCCTGGATCTTCTTTAAACCTTCAGTTTGAGCAGCCTCCTCTGAAACTACCCCTACAAAGGAAGCAGGGTGCTTCTTTGCCTACAAAGGACCACAGGTGTTTCTTCTCCTTCCCCTTCATCCCTTTTCAAATGTTACCACCCTTCATAGCATCAAGTGGATTCCATCGCATGCACCTGCACACATCCAGAAGTACATTCACAGAGCACTGCGTGGAGCTACATGCACCAATGGCTCAGGAGGCCCCGCTGCTGGTTTTGACTTACGATGTAGTTTATGCCCTTGGGTGGAGGACACTTTGCAAAAGACACAGCCTCCATCCCTGCACACCCAGCCACCACCACAAGGCTGGGAGGGTGGGGAACAGGGCGTCCTCATTCTTTACTCGTAGCCTCATGAACTTCAGGGAGCACAGGCAACGTTATCCCCAGGAGGGTTGCCCCTTCCTTCCTTCCTTCCTTCCTTCCTTCCTTCCTTCCTTCCTTCCTTCCTTCCTTCCTTCCTTCCTTCCTTCCTTCCTCCCTCCCTCCCTCCCTCCCTCCCTCCCTCCCTCCCTCCCTCCCCAAACATATTCGGAAAGTGTATTTCGTGATTAGCACTGTGGCAGACACTGGAGATAATAAAGAGAAATAGCACTGGGCCTATAATTGGGAGTCTAGATATACGATAGGGAAATGCAACTAATAATGCAAGGAGCCACTCAGGAACTGCTGTCCCTCAGGCCAGCTGGCTGGTGATGGGCTTTTGAAGACTCTGCTCTCTCTCCTGCTGGAAGAGCTCCCCAGGGGCCACCAGGAGCCAGGTGATCGCTCTCAGCCTCTGTGAGCTACTGCAGATCACCAGACTTTCCCACACCTGGGCGGGTGCCAGGGCCTTTAAGGAGGTTTTCTACTCTGCAGGAATGTTCTGTGGGCTCCAGTATTCTGGTGAGCATCAGCTTATTCTGGGCTTGGTCTTCTGGCTCTATCGCTCCTGCCTCTGTTTTGCTTCTTTTTAGTGATGCCCTGTTTCCATCTTGTGAAGAGGGCCTGTAAAATCTAAGCTCTGCACAAAGCCCCAGGGATTGTTAGGAGCACAGAAGGACTGTGTGTCAGCCACTTGGTTGGATTTTACATCCCTTGGACTCGAATACTTATAATTTAAATTTTAGTTTCTGTCAGTGTAACTCTTATATATTTTCTTTTTTAAAATTTCTTTCCCAAAAGTCTAGGGTATATGTAAATATGCTCAGCACCATTAATCTGTTCTGAAATTTTCCTTTCTGCCAAGATTCTTACACAATTCATCTTCATAGATCAACAATAAATCCAAATCGGAGTTCCCTTTATTGCTTCCTTCTTTTATTTTTCATTTTATAACTAATTCAATATTTATTTGGAAATATTGTGAAATATTTAAAATGTACACAATGCATATAGAATAATTCAGTGAACTACTACTGTGCATCCGCCATCCAATGGAAAAAATAAAACATTATAGGTACATTGGAAGCCCTCTGGGTACCCAGTCCCAGGCTGCATATTGACTTCCCCACAAACAGAAAAACACCACCATGAAATTAGGGTTTATAATCATCATACTTTATACCTTCAGTACATATGCTTGTATCTCTATGTAGTATGTAGTGTATTAAGTGGTTCTTGCATTGATATAAAGAGATACCCAAGAAGAGCAGATTAATTGGCTCATGGTTCTGCAGGTTATACAGGAAGCACAGTGCCAACGTCTGTTTCTGGGGAGGCCTCAGGAAGCTTACAATCATGGCAGCAGACAAAGGGGAAGCAAGAGTGGCAGGGGAGATGTCACACTTTTTAAAAAACCAGACCTCATGAGAACTCGCTCACTAGCCTGAGAACAGCATCAAACCATGAGGGATCTATCACCATGACAAAATCACCTCCCACCAGGCCCCACCTCCAGCACTGGGGATTACATTTCAACAAGAGATTTCAGTGGGGACAAATATCCAAACAATATCATTCAGCCTCTGCCCCCTCCCCCGACAAATCTCATGTCCTTCTTACATTGCAAAGTACAATCAGGCTTTCTCAATTGTCCCCCAAAATCTTTCCCTTATTTTTTTTTTTTTTTTTTTTTGAGACGGAGTCTCGCTCTGTCGCCCATCCTGAAGTGCAGTGGAGCGATCTCGGCTCACTGCCAGCTCCGCCTCCCGGGTTCACGCCATTCTCCTGCCTCAGCCTCCCGAGTAGCTAGGACTACAGGCACCCGCCACCACGCCCAGCTAATTTTTTGTGTTTTTAGTAGAGACGGGGTGTCACCATGTTAGCCAGGACGGTCTCAATCTCCTGACCTTGTGATCCGCCAGCCAGGCGTAGTGGCTCATGCCGGTAATCCCAGCAATTTGGGAGGCTGAGGCAGGAGGATTGCTTATGGTCAGGAGTTCAAGGCCAGCCTGGGCAACATCATGAGACCAGTCTCTACAAAAAAAAAAAAATTAAGCTGGATGTGGTGCCACGCACCTGTAGTCCCACCTATTCAGGACACGGAGGTAAGAGGATTGCTTGAGTTTGAGGCTGCATTGAGCTATGACTGCACCACTGCACTCCAGCCTAAGTGACAGAGCCAGTCCCTATCTCTAAAAGAAAAAAAAATCATAGAAATTTGGAGATGGGTGAAGTGTAGGCAAATTTAAATGAAGTAGTATTTTGATGGGCTCAAAGTCAACTAGGGCTATGTGTAAAGGGGCCAAGATCTAGTCTGGACTACAAAGTGGTCTTCTTTCCTTGGAGACTACCAGGTTAACATAGATGTGCAGGATTATCTCCAGAAGCTCCTTCTCTGAAGCTCTGCCCTGGTTTGGAAATCGAGGTTGCTTCTATGTGTCAGAGTGACTTTGATTCCCCAGGAAAGAGTGGGATGTTTGATTCCAACTGATAAGACTTCAAATTGCAAAGTTGCTGGTAGTCTGTCATTGTAGAGGACAAAATTTTTAAATAGTTAGAAAGGAGTTGCATCCAAAGGGGGTTTTTGTAGCTGCAGTGGGTTCTTAGGAGAAATGCCGTTTCCTGTTGACTTTGTGGCTTCATTGACATTATGTCCCAGCTCTGTGAATGGAGGTGGATTTTGTTTTCTCGAGGAGGAGGTCGGAACAAGCTTCCTGTCCTGGATTTTTGATGGCTGGCTCCTCTCAGGCCTCTGGTTGCAGTGTGAAGGTCACCTCCTCAGAGGGGTCTCCTGGAATGCTTCCCCCATGGAGTTCCTACACGGTTACTCTCTATCCTTGAACCCCCATCACGGGATGATGACAGACCTTTATGTTTACTTGTTTATTGTTTGTCTTCCCAACTAGACTTTCCCCTAAGCTCCAGCAGGATAGGCACCATGCTGGTGTAATTCACTCGTGTGTCTCCTGCACCCAGTGCAGGGCTGGGCACATAGAAGCTGCTCAGGACGTGTCTCATGGATGAGCAGCTGAAAGTCAGTGGTGGAGGTGAGAGGAGCGGACTGGGATGGAGACGCTGGTGAGGCAGCCCAGGGCTCTGATGGGGTTCCCCACGGTGCTGCTCCATCCTGGGGCTTGAGAGCCCAAGGACATCTGGACACAAGGCAGGAGGAGGGCTCCTGGAAGATGGGCAGAACCAGCCACACAGCCACCTGTGGCGAAGGGGCTGGAAAGGACAGTGAGCGAAGGATGTTTCTGGAGCACTCAAGTCCCATCTGAGGAGGGCTTCCGAGTTGCACTGATGTTGTGTGTTGGGGTTCCTGGGTGCAGGTGGATTGGGGCTTGGGGAGGGGCTGGAGGGTCTTGGCTCTCTGAGTCCTTGGAACCCCTCCACCCCGCAGCTGTCAGTGAGACAAGGACCTGCCGTGTTGGAGGCCATGGGTCTTCCAGTCTTAGGATAACACTGGCGGCCCTAATCTCAGTCCCGGCCTGTGTACATCAAGGGATGTGAGATGCCCGAAGAAGGCAGAAAGAGCCTCAAAAGTGAGACTCAGGCTCCTCATGGCGGTCCATGGGTGAGGTGATGGAGGCCCAAGTGAAGGAGGGGCCCTGGCCGGGCCAGCATCTGCAGGAATGGACTGCACTCCCCTGAGGGATTCTGTGGACACCTCTGGCTGGGCTCGCCGGGTACCCAGGGCTGTCCCTCCTCAGCCTCAGCCTACCCTGTGGAGGGAGGGGGCCCAGTGGCCAGGAGGCAGCCTGGGCCTCTGTCTATCCATCTGTGCCACGGACCTCACCCTCTCAACTTGACTGTCACAGGGCGGTCAGCACCAACACCAAGGTTAGGGGAAGAGCCACAGCCAGGGGCATGCTTGGACCCACATGGGCCTGTGCTTGGACTCACATGGGCCTGTGGCCACCAAAGATGCAGATCCAGGTATGTGCACTGCACCCCTGGGCAGGATCCTTGCATGACACCTGGCTCACAGGCTGCCTGGTACTCAGTGGGGGCTGGGCTGTAGACACCAGGCCAGCCCCAGTGCAGCACAGGGTGGAGCCCGGGCTCCAGGAGATGCTGGGCAGCCACGGAAGCCCCTTCCAGGGCCCAAGGTGCCCAGCTTCGGTGAGTCCTCACAACAGTGCTTTGTGCGGATGGACCCAACTAGCACCCAGACAGCTCCACCAAGATCCAGACGCTGGGCCCAGGGAGCCAGCCAACCTAAGGATGGTTGGGGCTCCAGAGCCCGGGCCTGGAGAGCGCTGCACACTTTATCCCAGTGGCTGCGGGGCTGAAGGTGCAGGGACTCCTGGGGGAGCCACGGGACAGCCTCTGTCTGGATCTGGCAAGGACAGGCCAGCTGCCCAGGCAGCCTGGGGGTGTGCAGAGAACACCCAGCTCTTGTGGGGTCCAGCGGAGTGCCTCAGGCTGTGGGAGTGCCCACGGCTCAGTGGCATCCAAAATGCCTGGCACCCTGGGCAGCCCCAGTGTGGGTCCCAGGCACCACCTGGGGGCAGCATTGGGACCCCAACCCCACCCTGCAGCCCCCAGGTCCTGGAGGGGTCCTTCCTGGGGGCTTGACCACCATGCATGGTGGGAGCATCCCCCGGATCACCCAGCAGGGACTGGAGGGAACAGCTCAGAGGGAGAAGGGACTTGCCCACAGGCAGCCCTAAGTTAGTTTCCTGTGCCACATGACAAACTGCACGGAGTGAATGACCACAGACCTGCAGGTTGACAACCCACCCCAGAATCTCACAGTGGTGGGTCGGACTCCCGGCATGGCAGGGCCCTCTGCTCAGGGTCTACTGGGGAACCAGCCAGGGCCAACCCTGCTCAGCGACCTACAAGCTAAGCGACCTTGGGTGACCCCGGCCAAACTCCTGTCCCCAGCATCTTATCTCACTCTCAGCTCCCATCCCAGGGCAAGACCCCATGTGTGGGGGCTTGGGCCAGTCCAGCTGTCATCACACCCCTTGATTCTCAGCGTCTGCACTGCCCAAATGGCCCGAGGTTATTCGTGTTTCTTTGATAAATGCCAAATGGCCTGTTTATCGGTGGTCCTCAACGTTGTCACCAGCGCCCCGACTCATGAAACCCCTGCCCCCCTGCACAGACTGACCCAGGCCTCACCGGTGTTCCAGCAGCCCTGCCTGCCACGCACCATGAGCAGCAACCCCACCCCTGCACTCGGCATCCTCTCTGGGCTCGCACCATTTGAGTGCCTGTCAGGCAAGGGCTGTTTCTGCTGGTTCACTGTGATAGAGGGCTGGAATCATGCAAGGGACTGAATGCTTCTGGGTGTGCATCCGTGCTGGGGTGCACATGTGTGTGCCCACTGGACTCAGCCAAACCCCCCATCTGTGAGTCCAGAAGGTTCTAGAGACTTCCCGAGAACATCCTCAGGGCTGGGACTGGCAGAGCCAGGGTCTCAAAGGCCGCTACCACCCCTGCAGCCCCCGAGAGTCTCTTCTGTCCACTCCTGCCGGCCAGCTCGGGGCGCTGCATGTGACTTGGTGGGGCAACCCAAGGCTTTCCATGAGGGACACAGGTGGCCGCAGCCTCCCCACCACCCTCGCTGCCAGGATGAACAACTACAGTCGAGGCAGAAATGACACAGACATCGTTCTGTACAAAACCTGACATATTTTTAAAAACTTTGATCTAAGTTGCGTTAGACCTCATGGACTCGATACAAGAGTCATATGAACTGGGAAATAAAGCACTTTAATAACACAATAAACTTTGTTAGAAATGTATGTGTTGCTGGCCGGGCGCGGTGGCTCAAGCCTGTAATCCCAGCACTTTGGGAGGCCGAGACGGGCGGATCACGAGGTCAGGAGATCGAGACCATCCTGGCTAACACGGTGAAACCCCGTCTCTACTAAAAATACAAGAAAATTAGCCGGGCGAGGTGGCGGGCGCCTGTAGTCCCAGCTACTCGGGAGGCTGAGGCAGGAGAATGGCGTGAACCCGGGAGGCGGAGCTTGCAGTGAGCCGAGATCGCGCCACTGCACTCCAGCCTGGGGCACAGAGCAAGACTCCGTCTCAAAAAAAAAAAAAAAAAAAAAAAAAAAAAAAAAAGAAATGTATGTGTTGCCAAAATAATAAAGTTTAAAAAAAAAGGAAGAGCTTGATGTCCAGGTTAGATTATATAAGTGTTCAACAAGGCCAGGGTAAAGGAAACTTTAAACACACCAGTTCTGAATCAGCCTGGGGCCCCACGAGACCCCCTCTCCCAGCCTTGGGCCCTGGGGACTACGTCCCTCCAAACAGAACAAGTGGGAGTGGATAAGGCCAAGCTGCCTCTCCCGTGGACAAAACATCCAGGTAATGGGTATATAAACAAAGCTCATAAAAAATGTACAAATATAAAAAGCTACAAACATTAATAAATTATAGCATCACAAAACATGGAAATATTTCACAGGTTGCTAGTAAAATAACTATCCCCGCATCCCCTCAACATACAAGAAGGAAAACAAAGAGCTGGTATTAAAGTTGAAGATTCACCTTCAAAATGAGTCTGGAATAGGTCTTTTGTGTACTATTTGCTTCTGTAAAGAGAGTGTAAGGCTGAACAGACATCACTTGTTTTTCAGGCGATACCTTAGTTCTTTTTTTTTTTTTTTTTTTTTTTTTTTTTTTTTGAGACGGAGTCTCGCTCTGTCACCCAAGCTGGAGTGCAGTGGCCGGATCTCGGCTCACTGCAAGCTCCGCCTCCCGGGTTCACGCCATTCTCCTGCCTCAGCCTCCCGAGTAGCTGGGACTACAGGCGCCTGCCACCTCACCCGGCTAAGTTTTTGTATTTTTAGTAGAGACGGGGTTTCACTGTGTTAGCCAGGATAGTCTCGATCTCCTGACCTCGTGATCCACCCGTCTCGGCCTCCCAAAGTGCTGGGATTACAGGCTTGAGCCACCTCGCCCGGCCTACCTTAGTTCTTAAAAGAAAAAAATAACAAAAGGAAAGGAGAAGGAAAAAGCATCAGAACCCGACTGTCCATCTGACTCAGCAAAAAACTCATATAAATGTTAATGAAGAACTCTACAGAAATGCCTAAAGATACTTTTACTCTTATTAAAAAAAAGTTATTTAAAAAGCTCTTCACACGCTACATTCTATGAAAAATATGCTTCAGGAAATACATCTAAAATTAAAATACAGGATTGCCTGAGAAACAAATCCAGCCCCTCCATGTCGATGGCAGACACACCATCCAGGTATGACCCATGCAGGCGACACCACACGCTGACACGGGAGGACAGAGAAGTGCCGACCGTAAGTCCTCAGACCGCCTGGCCGCTGTCCCTGCCCAGCCAGTTCCGGGGCAGGGGTGCCTTGGCTGAGAACTGCTTCGGAGTGTGGCCAGGAGGGCAACAGTCCCTGCCATATGGCTTAGCCTGGGCCTCCCAGACCCCAAGATGTGGCTGAGCCCTTGCCTTTTCCTGGGGACCCCACAATGGCTCCTCTGCCCACTAACACACCAACCCAGCTGCCAGTCTTAGCTGCCCCCAGAAATGCTCCTGGGCATTCAGGCTGGACACCCCCACCATCCTGCTGCCACCTGCCAACCAGGGAGCTCGGGGCAGACCGTTCCTCGCCCGCCGAGCACTGTCTGGACTTGGCTGAGAATCACTCAGGGAGAGAAGGGGGGACATAAACAGCCCACTCGTTCCTCCTCTTTCTGTGCTCTTTGCCTTTTTTTTAAGCCCCAGGAGGCTCCCAGCCTGTGGCCAGCTCCGACTCTAGGACTGGTGAGCACTGGCTCCCTCCGCTTTCCTTGAAGGACTCATGCGCTCAGCAGAGTCACAGAGGCCCCGCGATCACACCCGTGCTCAGCAGGGCCTACAGCTGCCCTTAAAGTGGAATGAACAGTCCTCAAACTTGCAGGGCCGCTTTTCTGGGACAGGTCACTCTTAGCAACTTGAGAAAAGATGTCCATTTGCAAATTGAGGGGCCACGTTGAGGAAAGACGTCCATTTTCAAATTGAGAGGCTGCGCTGGGCTTGCTCCCTCGGCTCAAGGGACAGATGCTCGTTGGGGAGTTGGCAGCCGGAAGTCAAGGCCCCCCCTGGTGAGGCAGCTCAGCACCCTCCTGGGAGGCGGATGTTTTCACGGGACTACTGGGGTCCTGAGTGGAGGACAAGGATCCTGGCTTTCCAAACCTTAAAGGAACAGTTTCCTGTTCCGATGAATTTTCAAAATTTTCCCAAGCCTCTGCTTGGCGGTCGCCATGCCCTTTTTTTGTATTTTCCTAGGGGAGTCGGGGAGGGCACACAAAACAGGAAGATGAGCTAGATGGCAAGGGGCACGGCATACCAGTTGTGGGGAGGGTCCCGCTGACACCAAGGGGCAGCCTGCAGTCCCCCATCTGTAAAATGGGCCTATGAGGCCCCAGCTCTGGGCTCAGTACCCCTCAGGAGTTCAGGATTTCTGGCAAAGCCTCCACCTCAGAGGCCATGTCCTCAAGGGCCCCTGGCAGGTAGGATGGGCATGGACTTGGGGATGGCATTACGAGGAGGACGTGAGGATGCTTGGGCCCCACCCCCAGTAACAAGACCAGGAGCCACTGCCAGCACTCTGTGCTGCATCGCCCCATCTCCACAGCTGGCCAGCCCCAGGGCCGGGTGCAGGGGTGCAGGCAGATCAGGGGCCGAGCATGTCCACTGAGCAGGGGGATGAAAGCACACACATCCTGTGCCGTGGGACACGCTCACACGAAGACGCAACTAACCTGAACCGCAGCACCTGCCACCTGGGGCCCAGAAGCCCTCCCGATGTGCTCCCCTCTACCACAGGCCGAGTCTGCATGTCTGGGGCTGCCCAGGGGGGGCAGACAGGGCAGGGGGACTGCGTGCTCCCTCTGGCAGCCACAGTACCTTTGGCAGCAGTGTTGTTCGGAGACAACGCAGAGGGCCACCTCTGTATAAGAAAGACGCCGGGGGCCATGGGCTGGGAGGCGCGGCCAGCCTGGGCCCTGGTGAAGGCACCGGCCACTGTATACTCATGCTCAATCACGCTGCTGCTATGCAATTCGGGCGGGGGCTCTGGTGAGCTGCCCTCCTGTAAGGCCTGGCTGCTGGCCATGCTGGTGGAGGCCGGGGTGGTGGAGGCTGGGGTGGTAGAGGCCGGGGTGGTAGAGGCCGGGGTGGTGGAGGCTGGGGTGGTAGAGGCCGGGGTGGTGGAGGCCGGGGTGGTGGAGGCTGGGGTGGTAGAGGCCGGGGTGGTGGAGGTGGAGGTGGTGCCAGCACAGACGGTGGTGGAGGTGGAAGGGGAGGTGGTGTTAGGAGTCAGCTTCCTCTTGGCAGTCTTTTTTTTTTTTTCCCTGTTTTTCTGCCCCTCCTTTGAACAAAACATACAGGGCAGCCTCAGGCACATGGTCCACTTGGGCCATCAGAGCAGGGAGCTGCCTGCATGGCCTTGCTGGGGGCAGTCAAGCACAGCAGGGCTTGGCAGTGTAGGGGAAAAAAAGGGAGATCAGACTGTTACTGTGTCTATGTAGAAAGGGAAGACATAAGAAACTCCATTTTGACCTGTACCCTGAAAAATTGCTTTGCCCTGAGATGCTGTTAATCTGTAACTTTTTGCCCCAATCTTGAGCTCACAGAAACATGTATTGTATGGAATCAAGGTTTAAGGGATCTAGGGCTGTGCAGGATGTGCCTTCTTCACAAAATGTTTACAGGCAGTGTGCTTGGTAAAAGTCATCGCCATTCTCCATTCTCGATAAACCAGGGGCACAATGCACTGCGGAAAGCCGCAGGGACCCCTGCCCTGGAAAGCTGGGTATGGTCCAAGGGTATTCTCCCCATGTGATAGCCTGAGATATGGACTCATGGGATGGGAAATACCTGACTATCCCCCAGCCCGACACCCGTGAAGGGTCTGTGCTGAGGAGGATTAGTAAAAGAGGAAGGCCTCTTGCAGTTGAGATAAGAGGAAGGCCTCTGTCTCCTGCCTGTCCCTGGGAACCAAATGTCTCGGTATAAAACCTGACTGTACATTTGTTCAATTCTGAGATAGGAGAAAAACCGCCCTGTGGCAGGAGGCGAGACATGTTGGCAGCAATGCTGCTATGTTATTCTTTACTCCACTGAGATGTCTGGGTGAGAAAAGCATAAATCTGGCCTATGTGCACATCCAGGCATAGTACCTTCCCCTGAACTTATCTGTGACACAGATTCCTTTGCTCACATGTTTTCTTGCTGACCTTCTCCCCACTATCACCCTGCTCTCCTGTCACATTCCTCTTGCTGAGATAGTGAAAATAGTAATCAACAAATACTGAGGGAACTCAGAGACCGGTGCCGGTGCAGCTCCTCTGTATGCTGAGCACCAGTCCCCTGGGCCCACTGTTCTTTCTCTATACTTTGTGTCTTACTTCTTTTCTCAGGCTCTCATCCCACCTGGCGAGAAATACCCACAGGTGTGGAGGGGCTGGCCCCCTTCACTCTAGTATATATACACAAGGGAATACTTTTCAGTTATCAAAATAATGAAACAATGTCATTTGGGGCAACACAGATTAACCTGGAAAACATTATGTTAAATGTAATGAGCTAGGCCCAGAAAGACAAACAGTGCATGTCATCACTCATGTGAAATCTTCAAACATTTGTCTTAAAGAAGTAGAAAGCACAATTGTGGTTACTGGGGTGGGGCATAGAGGGGGAATGAGGAGGAATTGGTTATAGAAACAAAGCTGCCCTAACATGAAAGAAATAAATTTGGGTGTTCTTTTCCTCAGTCTGGTGGCTGGAATTAAAAATAATATATGTTTCAAAAGGGCAAGAAGGGAGGATTTTCAATGTTCTCTCCATCCAAAAATAATACCTGTATGAAGGAATAGAAACGCTAAGTACCTCAATTTGGTCATTACCTAATATATACGTGTGTGAAAATGTCCCAGAATACCTCTTTATTATGGACCTTTATGATATGAAAATTAACAAAAATGAATACACATTGCTCAAAATCACAGGGAACCACAAAGCTCTGAATAGTCAAAGAAATCCTGAGAAACAACAAGAGTGTGAGGACTCACTATCTCTGATATCAAATGACACTGCAAATCTATAGTTATGCAAAATCCATGGCACTTGCATAAAAACAAAGACCTACAGCCACTACGTGCAAAAAACACAACTGTATCCATAGTCAACTCACTTTTATAAAGCACACCACAAAGACACAATGTAGAAGGCAGATGCCACTCAGTAAATAGCTGTCAGAAAAATGATATCCATATGCAGAAGATAGAAACGGAACCCTTATTTTACATGATGTATGCAAATCAACTCGAAAATGATCTCAGAACAAATCAAAAGACCTTAAGCCATAAAATGCCTTTAATGAAAACACAGGTTGAGGGTGCACTTTGAGACCCTAAATCTGTGTTCCACTTTGAAAGAAGGGCAAAACACACACACACACACACACACACACACACACACACTCACCCACCCCTGAAGGAAAAAACTCATTGTTAGCCCAGTGTGGTGGCTCACACCTATAATCCCAGCACTTTGGGAGGCTCAGGTGGGCAGATCACTTGAGGCCAGGAGTTTGGGACTAGCCTGGCCAACACGGTGAAACCCCATCTCTGCTAAAAAAAAAAAAAATACAAAAATTAGTCAGGCAGGGTGGTATATGCCTGTAATCCCAGCTACTCTGAAGGCTGAGGCAGGAGAACTGCTTGAACCCTAGAGCTGAAGGTTGCAATGAGCTGAGATTGCACCACCACACTCCAGCCCAGGTGACATGGTGAGACTCTGTCTCAAAAAAATAAGTAAATATAAATAATAACAGAAGCTCACTGGGTCCAGTGTGTACTTGCTCGGGTGATGGGTGCGCCAAAATCTCAGAAATCACCACTAAAGAACTTATCTTTGTAACCTGCTGGGAGGAAAGCTAAGTGTTGAAAGAGAAGCTGAGGCAGGGCTTGGAACATGTCCAGGGTCCAGGGTAAATCTCCTCGTGGCCTTTGGAATGTGTCCAGACTTGCTGGCTCCTGGCTTCTAGCACTCCCATTATCCCGTGTAGCTGTATGTTTCAAAGAAAATGCTAAACCATCACAGCTGTAGTTTACTCGCTCTTGATACATCACTTCCTTTCAACCCCCACATCCTCACCACCTGTTTCTTTGTTTGATCATCAATAAATAGCGTGGGCTCCCAGAGCTCTCCAGGCCTTCCCAGCCTCCATACTAGGATTGGCCCCCGGGTCCCACTTTCTCTCTTGTCTTTTCTCATTCCTTTGACTCCACTGGACTTCATCACCTCCACAGCCTGGTGTTGGGTCTGATCACCCAACATAACCAAAAACCACCTGTTCCCCAAAAACCATTGAAATAAAATTTTACAAAATAAAAATAAAAACAAATGCTGGCAAAGTTGTGGAGAAAAAGGAATGCTTATACACTGCAGGTGGGAGTGTAAATTCATTCGACCATTGTGGAAAACACTGTGGCAATTCCTCAAAGACCTAAAGACAGAGCAATCCCATTACTGGGGATATACCCAAAAGAACATAAATTACAAAGATACATGCACGTGTTTGTTCACTGCAACACTATGCACAATAGCAAAGACATGGAATCAACCTAAATGCCCATCAGTGGTAAACTGGAAAAAGACAATGTGGTACATATACACCATGAAATACTATGCAGCTATAAAAATGAACTAGATGCGTCCTTTGCCCCCAGATGCCCACGAGGAAGTCAGGGCCTGGAGGCAGGGAGCCGCAGGGAAGAAGCCGGTCGGGCCCGGGCGAGTCCCCTGTGGGCTGCAAGCGCCCGCCACTTACCGGCGAGGCTGCCTCATCCTCCACCGCCCCGTGGAAGCTGCCGCCACCGCCGCTGCCTCTGCCCTGGCCCTGATGTGACGACGACGAGGACGCCTCTCCCCAGGCCTGGCTCTGATGCCAGCAACTCGGCCCCGCCGCCCTCGCGTCTCTGGCGCCCAGGCTCAGGCACAGCCCCCTCCTAAAGGGGCCGCGGCTCCGGCTGGCTGGAAGCAGCTTTGGGTCGCGCGGCACAGGCCAAGCCTCTGCCCGGGGGTGGATGAAAAGCCCCCGGTGTCTCCTCCTCCCCGGCTCTAGGGCTGCCCTAGAGGTCACGGGAGTGCTCCTTGTGACCCCAACCCCGAGGTCGGCTCCCTTTTCCTGGGGAGCCCTGGAAGCTGCCCCTGCCCTCCTCTGGACCTCAGCTTCGCCATCCGCAAGGGAAGCGTCCTGGCCCGAGCTCGGGGTCCCTCAAGCTCAGCCCCTCAGGATCCAGTCCCCACTGCAGAGGGGCCCAGAGAACTACGGAAAGCTGGGGGCTAGAGGGGCCGTCCCACGGTGGCAGCAGGGCCTCCTGGCCTTGGCGTCCTCATCTGTCCCGTGGGAGCCGCAGGTGCCTCCCTAGGAGCCCGGACACTCGCGGCCCCACCGGCACTGCCATGGTCACCAGGCTCACAGAGGGCTGTGCCTGCCGTGGTCATCACCACTTAGGAGTCTCAGCTTGCTATTTGTCCTTCTAATCCATGTCAAATATTATCTGTATAACATTTTATTGGGCTATTTCCTCATTACCAAGGAAATAGATTCTTTTTTTCATATATGGTCTTTTATCTTCTGTTAAGTATATTTTGCTTTCTTATTTGGTAATTGTGTGTTCATTCCTTTCTACTCTGCATGCTAATTTCCTTTGTATTGTGCATAGTGCGTATTTTTATTACACCGTGTTTCTTGTCTTTTAAGTCTCCTAGGTTCAATACATTAAAATTTGTCAGACCCTTTTCCTTTATTGATTACTCTTCTTCTTATGTAAAAAAAAAACTGCTGAAACAGGCCACTGTGGGAGTGCTTGTTGTCTCAATTATTCAAGAGGCTGAGACAGTAGGATTGCATGAGGCCAGGAGTTCAAGGCCACAGTGCACTATGATTGTGCCTGTAACTAGCCACTGCACTCTAGCTTGAGCGACATAAAGAAAAAATCTGGCCCCTCTGTCAGATAAACATTTGCTTGTGAGTCTAAACGTTCTACTTTTATCTTTCATATTTGAATCTATAGTGCCTTTATTATTGTACGGAGAATAGAGGGGAATACAATGCATTTCCAATTAAATACCAATACCAGTTAACTTTGCCCTAGGTTTAAAAGTGCTTAATAGGCTGGACGTGGTGGTTCACGCCTGTAATCCCAGCACTTTGGGAGGCCGAGATGGGTAGATCACGAGGTCAGGAGATCAAGACCATCCTGGCTAACACGGTGAAACCCCGTCTCTACGAAAAATACAAAAAATTAGCCGGGTGTGGCGGCGGGCGCCTGTAGTCCTGGTTACTTAGAAGGCTGAGGCAGGAGAATGGCGCAAACCTGGGAGGCGGAGCTTGCAGTGAGCCGAGTTCGTGCCACTGCACTCCAGCCTGGCCGACAGAGCTAGACTCCGTCTCAAAAAAAAAAAAAAAAAAAAGTGCTTAATATTTCCCCCACTAGTCTACAGTGACGGCTCTATCTTTAGTCAGCTTTCAGTATACATGCCAGCTCATTAAAGACTCTTCTTTGTCTTCAACTATTTGTTTCTCTGCTAACTCTATGCTCTTCCATGTATCAGTTTGAAAATCCTTGATGTATGGTCCAGGCACAGTGGTTCATGCCTGTAATCTCAGCACTTTGGGAGGCGGAGGCGGGTAGATCACCTGAGGTCAGGAGTTCAAGAACAGCCTGGCCAACATGGCAAAATCCCGTTTCTACCAACAATAAAAAAATTAGCTGAGTGCAGTGGCAGGCACCTGTAATCCTAGCTACTCTGGAGGCTGAGACAAGAGAATCACTTGAACCCAGGAGGTGGAGGTTGCAGTGAGCTGAGATCCTGCCGCTGCATTACAGCCTGTGTGACAACAGCTAGACTGTCAAAAAGAAAAAGAAAAAGAAAATCCTTGACTGGGCGCAGTGGCTCAGGCCTGTAATCCCAGCACTTTGGGAGGCCAAGGTGGGCGGATCATGAGGTCAGGAGATCGAGACCATCCTGGCTAACACAGTGAAATCCCGTCTCTACTAAAAATACAAAAAAAATTAGCCGGGCGCCGTGGCAGGTGCCTGTACTCCCAGCTACTCCGGAAGCTGAGCCAGGAGAATGGTGGGAACCCAGGAGGCAGAGCTTGCAGTGAGCCCAGATAGCGCCACTGCACTCCAGCCTAGGGGAAACGACGAGACTCCGTCTCAAAAAAAAAAACAAAAAAAAAACAAAATAAAACAAAACAAAAGAAAAATCCTTGATGTGTGTTTGGTAAGCCCTCACACTGTTGTTCAGAAGACTGACAATTGTTAGATATGCTGTTTTTACAGGTTTAGAAAAGTAGCTTTTGCTGAGTACAAAAAACATTGGGAATTTATGGAAATTTATAAGGATATCATTTATAAGAAGTGGCATCTAGGTGACATTATTTTCTAAGAACATATTCAATCTTTTGATTTATTCCATTCTGCTTTGACATTAGCTAATAGAAATTTTCACATTGTGCTGTTTGCATCAGTAAATACTGATCATTAGTTTTCTTTGCTTCTTGATTAAATCCGGTCTGCAGCAAACCAATTATAAGCTTCTGATTATTCTCTCTTGGTGTAATCCCATGCAATGGGCTCGATTTCTCAATTATCAACTTGTGACAATACATTTAAAATGCCTACCAGGGAAATTAGTTAAATACTCAGTCCCTAGTGTTTTTAAGGGGTCGATCCCTTAGGCACTGCTGTGAGAATGGGACAAAATACACTTTCAGATGGAAACAATATTTCATCCAATACCATATTGTTTGGATAAACTAATTATTAATTATAACTTTCTAAGTCTAGATTTTAGGAAACAAATGGGAAGACCAGAATATTGAAGATCAGTACAAAAGTTCTCGAAAAAATCTAGAGTTGTCCGGACACAGTGGCTCATACCTGTAATCCCAGGACTCTGGGAGGCTGAGGCAGGCGGATGACTTGAGATCAGGAGTTCGAGACCAGCCTGGCCAACATGGTGAAACCCTGTCTCTACTAAAAATACAAAAGTTATCCGGGCATGGTGGTGCACGCCTGTAATCCCAGCTACTCAGGAGGCTGAGGCAGGAGAATCACTTGAACCCAGGAGACGCAGGTTACAGTGAGCTGAGATCATGCCACTGCACTCCAGCCTGGGTGACAGAGTGAGACCCTGTCTCAAAAAAAAAATCTGAACTGATTTAAAATCCATAACTCATCTTAGATTCCTCAGAAAACGGTGACAGGGAATATCCCTGCCCAAACTGCTGAGACAGACAGAAGGATGCCTAGAATGACGACCGAACTTTGAATAAAAACTTTGAGCCTTGAGCTCTGTGTGAGCTACTACACAGGTAGGAAATGCAAAATTTAATTGACCAATTGTTCAAGGCTGAGTGTAGGCAAGTTTGACAGTATAAAATAGGAGGGAACTCATTCATAGGGGTCCTCATGTGCTTATGAGTTTTATATCCAGAAAGTATTCTAGATTCAAAGTGAAAATCAGAGGAAAAAACCCTGTGTGCATCCAGCAGAGGTAGAGGAAAATATGCCTGGGGAAGGGCAGTTAATTGAAATTATGTCAGTACTATGCTTTTTTTTTTTTTTTTTTTTTTTTTTTTTTCTGACAGAGTCTCACTCTGTCACAGCAGGCTGGAGCGCAGTGGCACGATCTCAGCTCGCTACAGCCTCTGCCTCCCAGATTCAACCGATTCTCCTCCCTCAGCCTCCCAAGTAGCCGGGATTACAGACAGGTGCCACCATGCCTAGCTAATTTTTGTATTTTTAGTAGAGACGAGGTTTCACCATGTTGGCCAGGCTGGTCTCAAATGCCTCACCTCAAGTGATCCACCTGCCTTGGCCTGCCAGAGTGCTGGGATTACAGGCGTGAGCCACTGTGTCCGGAGCATGCTTCTTAACATGATCTGCCTTCAAAATAACCTATCTTACCAAAACATAAGTGACTGGGATCCTACCAGAGCCCAAATGATCTCAGGCAAAGGAAATACCCACTGCCATTCCCCTCTACCCTTTCTGCCTCAATCAAGGTGGGAGGACTAAAAAGCACTTGTGAAAGTCACAGCCCACAAGCACAGGCTCACAAATCATAAGGCCAATTATAGGACTATAGAAAATGCTTATTCCCCACCAACTTTACCAGCACCTTAATAGGGCCCCTAATAATTACAGGGGATTATATCTATAAGAATTGCATGCTTGAGACTATTAAGAATTTTCTAGAGCTATTTCAACAAATTGGATAACCTAGGTAAAATGGACCAATTCTAGAAATACACAACCTACCAAACTGAATAATAAATGAATAAAAATTTGAACAGACCTATAACTAGGAGGGAGATCAATGCAATAATCTAAAGCCTTCCAGCAAATAATTACCTAGGACCAACAAATAGTGAAGCAGCTATGTAGAGGCTACTGTTAAATGTTTTGTAGGTTAAAACATCTTTTAAGGCCGGGCTTGGTGGCTCAGGTCTGTAATCCCAGCACTTTGGGAGGCCGAGGCTGGCGAATTACGAGGTCAGGAGATCGAGACCATCCTGGCTAACACCGTGACCCGTCTCTACTAAAAATACAAAAAATTAGCCGGGCATGGTGGCAGGCACCTGTAGTCCCAGCTTCTTGGGAGGCTGAGGAAGGAGAATGGCGTGAACCTGGGAGGCGGAGCTTGCAGTGAGCCGATATTACACCACTGCACTCCAGCCTGGGGAACAGAGGGAGACTCCGTCTCAAAAAAAAAAAAAAAGAAAAAGAAAAAAAAGAAAAATCTGTTAAAAGATAGTCATACCTCAAGTGATTTTGAACCGTAAGTAACTGGATCTCCACATTGCCACAGTGTGGCAGAATAGTGCCAATAAAGCAACAGCAGCAGCTAAAACAAAATCAATCAGCTCTACTAGTTCATGGAAGAGTGAAATCTGAAATTATGTGTGGGTCCATGTTTCAGTTGTATAATTAGTAACCAGGACTGAAAAATTGACCAAGTGAAAAACATGTAACATAAATCAGGATAATGATAATACTTTAAGCAATTGATTATTTGTGATGACATAGGAGTTTGATTCTGAGCAAGATTTCTGACTGGCGCATGACCACGTACTGCTTTAGTTCCTTTACATGGCCATGGAGCATACCATGAGAACAGCCCTGTAAGTTCGGGAGAACCCTCCGTAAGCCGTGGTTTCCTCTTTGATAAAGCAAAGACAGTGTAGGAGTCCTCATGCAGGGTGGTAAGATCTAATGAGCACAGGTGAGGCAAGGATTCCACATCGAGCAGGAAAGGCACCGGAGTCCAGACAGTGGCCCTGCCTCATGACCGTGCGCTTGTGCTGTTCTCTGGGTGTGGTGTCAGGAACCCACGGTATCATCACAGTATTATTAGGATGGCTGGGAAACGCCAGTGACACCCATGCACATACAAAACCAAAGCTGAATGCTGGGAGAGCCTGTCTGGCCCCGTCCAGGCCTATCTAAAATCTCCACAATGACAGTCACGCTATTGTGTTACACTACTGTCATACACACTTGCCTGAGAAAACCTTTCATCTCAGCCTTTCTTGTGTTTTGTTTTTGCTGGTGGTGGTGGCAGCTGGGTGGGTGGGTACGTGGGAATCTCTTTCCCGGGGCAGCACAGGATCCAGAAACCTTGGGTATTACCTGGGGAAGACGTCACATGAGATGGGCTGTCCACCTCATGCCCACCAGCAGCTGACACCGCCACATCCAAATCTGGATGGTTCCTTGAAGTCAGGGAACTTCCGTTCTAAGACGGGATGAACTGTGACACTCATGGCTCCCAATAGAGTGAACTCCAAGATGTTTACCCTTGTTTTAGTTATCTGTTGCCAAATAAAGTTTGTTGTTTTAAGTCACTAGGTTTTGGGATGGTTCATTACACACATCCCACTACTGGGCATCTACCTGGAGGAAAAGAAGTCATTATATGAAAAAGACACTTGCACACATATGTTTATAGCAGCACAATTCACAATTGCAAAGACGTGGAACCAACATAAGTGCTCATCGATGAACAAGTGGATTAAAAAAGGTGGCATATATACATCATGGAATACTATTCAGCCAGTCAAAGGAATGAAATAATGTGTTTTGCAGCAACTTAAATGGAGCTGGAGGCTGCTATTCTAAGTGGAGTAACACAGGAGTGGAAAACTAAACACCGCTTGTTCTCATTTATACGAAAGAGCTAAACTAGGAGTACACAAAGGCATACAGAGTGGTATAATGGACTTCAGAGACTCAGAATGGGGAGGGCGGGATGTCAGTTAGGGATAAAATACTACACATTAGCTACAATGTACACTATTAGGTACAATGTACACTATTCAAGTGCACTAAAATCTCAGAATTAACTACTCCATAACTCACCTATGTAACTAAAAACCTCTTGGAGCCCAAAAGCTATTGAAATAAAACTCACTTTAGAAATTGCTTTGTGCAGCCGGGCGCGGTGGCTCACGCCTGTAATCCCAGCACTTTGGGAGGCCGAGGCGGGCGGATCACAAGGTCAGGAGATCGAGACCACGGTGAAACCCCGTCTCTACTAAAAATACAAAAAATTAGCCGGGAGAGGTTGCGGGCGCCTGTAGTCCCAGCTACTCGGGAGGCTGAGCCAGGAGAATGGCGGGAACCCGGGAGGCGGAGCTTGCAGTGAGCCGAGATCGCGCCACTGCACTCCACTCCAGCCTGGGCGACAGAGCGAGACTCCGTCTCAAAAAAAAAAGAAATTGCTTTGTGGGGTGCAGCACCTGGTAGATGATCTGAGGGGCTTGAGAGGGTTCTGTGCCTTCATAGGTTGATGAATGCTACATTGTTTCTACCCTTCCTGGAGGTTGTTCCACATTTACTAGCACAGTAAAGGCTCTTGAAAGTCCTGCAAAAAAACAAAACCAGGCACATTCTTTTTTTTTTTCTTTGAGAGTCACCCAGGCTGGAGTGCAGTGGCTTGGTCTTAGCTCACCGCAACCTCCGCCTCCCAGTTTCAAGCGATTCTCCTGTCTCAGCCTCCTGAGTAGCTGGGATTACAGGAGCCTGTCACCATGCCCAGCTAATTTTTGTATTTTTAGTAGAGATGGGGTTTCCCCATCTTGCTCAGTCTGGTCTTGAACTCCTGACCTCAAGTGATCTGCCCGCCTTGGCCCCCCAAAGTGCTTGAATTACAGGTGTGAGCCACGGTGGCTGGCCTGAAAGCAAATTCTTGAAAGAAATAAGGGACTGCTGTCTCTAGAGATTGGTCTAAAGATCACACTTTGAATTGCAATATCAAGAATGGAAATTCACATGTACAGTGCAGTTGCAGTCCCCATGTAGCTGCCCTCCTGGTCCTATTCAAAGAGCCCAATCCAGTAAAATGTGTGCTTGGTGGTGGTCAGAAAATCCCAGATGGGGAGAGGCCTAGCTCACCCAAGCAAAGTCAGTAAAGATGTGGACCTCTTTACTTACATCTCCCACTTGAGTGGAAGATGAAGAGGGTCAGGAACTGGAGGGCAACTAAGGACTTTGCCTTAGTTTCCTAATCTGTAAAATGGAAACAATTGCAATATCTACCTCCCAAGAGTATTCTCCACATTGAGAAGACCTTGCCTATTGCCTCAGAAACACTAAAGTTGGCTATGGATATTGTTAAGGGATACCATACTGCCTTTTGACTTAAAAAACATGGCACCTGCCTGAATTCTGTACCTCTGAGACCAAAGCTTTTGAGTGTTTGCCTCAAAGGAAGTCACCCTCTGGTGCCTGGGTTCAGCTAGGGCTGCAAGTGCATTGCAGGAGTGTTATCAGGCCCTCAGTGAAGCTTGTAGGGCCCAGTCAGGAAATCACCTACCTCAACATTTCCAAATTCCCCTCCAGTACCTGCCATCTGTTCAGGCCAGCTCTTGTCCCCTTTGACACAATCTAGACCCTTGGTCCCACACATAGGGTGGATCAGAAGTCTAAAGTAGCTGTGAGACTTGTTCCTTTGCCCATTTGCCAAGACATTTTTTTTCATGGTTTTGACTTCAATTTGACTGCCAGAGATGCTAACAAGATAACTTTGGGGACCACTGGGCATGGACCCAGGCTGAGTTCAGGGCTCTGGCATACACATGGGGCAGCACCAACCCTTCAGTATGAATTGTGCCTGCATCTGCTTATTCAATCTTATGTGTTCATTTCCAAGTGGCATCTCTGGTCTACAGTATTCAACAGGGGCAGGGATGGTGACTGGTGTTCTTTCATCTGTGCACTCTCTGCTTCTGGCACCCAGGATGGTCACTACAGGTCAGCACCTGGCTCCACACCACTTATGGGCCCACTCCCCAACGACAGCCATGCATCTGTCCTTCAAGTGTTTTGGCACCATGTCCTGCAAGGCCAGTGGGCCCTTCTAGTGGATATGGCCTTTGCCTCCAATTGATGTGGTGACTTTATGGTTTCCTGGTTTGGTCTTAGGCAATGCCATATGAATGATGGATAATCTATTCACATTGAGACTTCCCTTCTTATGCTGCACGTGGGCCCCTCACCTCTGCTTCCTGTTGATGCTGACGTGTGGAGGGTCAACACAGAAAGATCATGCTTTAAGAATGAGGTAATTACATCCATAAAAGATCAAAAGACAACATGGTCAGAAGATGTATTATCCTGTGTTTATACCATTAAATTACATTAGTAAATAAAAACCAAATAATCCTTTGCATTATCCTGCATACCCAAGGTGAGATGTTTATGTGTGATCATCAGCACTGAAGCCAAGTCATGACAATGTCCTGGGACGGCCTCTACCTACTTCTTGCTCAAGAGATCATTGCCTACTCCTGGAAAAAAATCCTTTCATGGAATTTTGAAATCAGCTTCAATTCCTCCAAATTTTGATATATTTCAAAAGTATGTTTGCATCAGATTCATAGACAACTGAAGAAGAATGAACATCAGTACAATATAAAGTTTTCAAATCCATTAACACAGTATATCTTCTTTTTACTAATGTTTTATTAATAGGTTTATAAATATGATTCCATTCTTTTTTTTCTTTTTTCTTTTCTTTTTTTTTTTTTTTTTGAGACAGAGTCTCGCTCTGTCACCCAGGCCGGAGTCCAGTGGTGTGATCTCGGCTCACTGCAACTTCCACCTCCCAGGTACAGGCAATTCTCCTGCTTCAGTCCCCTGAGTAGCTGGAACTACAGGCATGTGCCATCACGCCCAGCTGATTTTTGTAATTTTAGTAGAGACAGGGTTTCATCATGTTGCCCAGGCTGGTCTCAAACTCCTGACCCCAAGTGACCCACCCACCTCAGCCTCCCAAAGTGTTGAGATTACAGGCGTGAGCCACCATGCCCAGACAATATAGCTTTTTAGAACAATAATACATAATTAACATCTTCATAATATTGAATTTTTAGCCACAAATGTGATATAACTCTCCATTTATTTAGGTCCACTTATTTATCTTCATACATAAATTTGGAATTTTCACTCAAAAACATTGAACTATCTGCAGTCATTATGACCCCTTACTCTGTCTGTGCTATGAGAAATGTTATCTTTCTAAATATTTCTTTTTCTATTAGTTTCTTCTTGATTTATAAGACCAATTAATCTCTGTACTGATTATGAATTCAGAAAACTTGCTACACGGCCGGGCGCGGTGGCTCAAGCCTGTAATCCCAGCACTTTGGGAGGCCGAGACGGGCGGATCACGAGGTCAGGAGATGGAGACCATCCTGGCTAATATGGTGAAACCCCGTCTCTACTAAAAATACAAAAAACTAGCCGGGCGAGGTGGTGGGCGCCTGTAGTCCCAGCTACTCGGGAGGCTGAGGCACCAGCCTGGGCGACAGAGCGAGACTCCGTCTCAAAAAAAAAAAAAAAAAAAAAAAAAAACTTGCTACACACTTAAGATTCTAAAGGTGTGCGGCCGGGCGCGGTGGCTCACACCTGTAATCCCAAGCTTTTTGGGAGGCCGAGGCGGGCGGATCACAAGGTCAGGAGATCGAGATCATCCTGGCTAACATGGTGAAACCCCATCTCTACTGAAAATAGAAAAATTAGCCGGGCGCGGTGGCGGGCGCCTGTAGTCCCAGCTACCCGGGAGGCTGAGGCAGGAGAATGGCGTGAACCCGGGAGGCGGAGCTTGCAGTGAGACGAGATCTTGCCGCTGCACTCCAGCTCCAGCCCGGGCGAAAGAGAGACTCCGTCTCAAAAGTAAAATAAAATTAAATTAAAAATAAAAGAAAATTAGCTGGGCGTGGTGGCGGACGCCTATAATCCCAGCTACTCGGGAGGCTGAGGCAGGAGAATGGCGTGAACTCGGGAGGCGGAGCTTGCAGTGAGCCGAGATAGCGTCACCACACTCCAGCCTGGGGGACAGAGAAAGACTCCGTCTCAAAAAAAAAAAAAAAAAAAAAAAAAAAAAAGTCTAAAGGTGTGCATAGATCCTTCGGTCTCTGAGAACACAATAATGTCATCTGTGAAACAATGATAGTTTTGTATCTTCCTTTCCAGTTTTAAGTACTTTTGTTTATTTTGTTTGTTTTTGTTTCCTTGGTTTTACTGCCTTTGCTGGGACCCTCAGTATAATGTTGAGGAGAAATTGTAACTGCTAGAACCCACGTATTTTGCCTGTGCTAAAATGAAATGTTTTTTTTTTTTTTTCTCTTTCTTTCTTTCTTTCTTTCTTTCTTTCTTTCTTTCTTTCTTTCTTTTTTTTTTTTTTTGAGACGGAGTCTCGCTCTGTCGCCCAGGCTGGAGTGCAGTGGCGTGAACTCGGCTCACTGCAAGCTCCGCCTCCCGGGTTCACGCCATTCTCCTGCCTCAGCCTCCCGTGTAGCTGGGACTACAGGCGCCCACCACCATGCCCGGCTAATTTTTTGTATTTTTAGTAGAGACAGGGTTTCACCGTGTTAGCCAGGATGGTCTCGATCTCCTGACCTTGTGATCTGCCTGCCTCGGCCTCCCAAAGTGCTGGGATTACAGGCGTGAGCCACCGAGCCCGGCCTAAATGAAATGTTGTTAACACTACACTGTTCAGTATGATATTGATGGTAGGACTCCGGGCAGGTACTTTTTTAGGTTAAGGCATTTCCTTTCTCAGCCAGTGGAGGTTAAGGCACAAGAATCACATGAACCCACCATGCCCGGCTATTTTTTTTTGTAGTTTTAATAGAGAGGAGGTTTCACCATGTTGGGCAGCCTAGCCTCAAACTCCTGGTCTCAAGTGATCTGCCTGTCTCCGCCTCCCAAAGTGCTGGGATTACATGCATGAGCCACCGCACATTTTCTTTCTATTACTACTTTGCTGAGTTTCTTTTTGAATCATGTTTACTTTATATGAGTTATTACAAATTACATTGATTAACTTAAGTATTATACAGAAAAAGCCACCAGACACAAAGGAAAAATATGTATATATAATGAATTATGTCTCAGCTTCAACAATTATAATCACTTGACAAATTCTGTTTTTTTATATATAAGCTATCCACTTTTAAAATTTATTATTTTAAGTAAAATCTCACATACTACAAAACTTTACCATAATTTCATAGTATGATTTGCTACCATATAATTCAGATAGATAGATAGATAGATAGATAGATAGATAGGGTGGATAGATATATAGATAGATATAGGTATAGATAAAGACAGAAAACTATCATGCTATTAGCACACCTAATAAATTACTTTTTAAAAGACTTACTACTTCCAGATACCCATTGCATACTCAAATGTTGTGATTTACTCAATCAAATCAAAATCCAGTCATAGTACCCAGGTTTATCTAGTTGTACCTCTTATAATTTTTTTATATTCTGGTAATCAGACATTCTCCTTTATTCATGCCATTTTTTTTTTTGTCTAGGAAACCTGGATTGTTTTGGGGACAGTCTTACACACTACGTTTTGCTTATTGTTTCTTCAAGGTGTCCTTTTACACATTCCTCACGCAGAACTAGAGTGGAGGCAAAAGAGGAGAAAGTCCTACCAGGGAGAATGGGGCTCAGAGACTTCCTATTCTGCAGAGCAGTTAGTAAATTGCTATGAGGTCACATATCAGAACAATCTTTTACAAGCCTGGGGACAGAGAAAAGAAGCAAGCTCAGCAAATCTGTGGCTTCTCGCAGATCCAGCGTTTCTTCCAATAGTGCTCACTTGGATCCGTGAGCCAGGAACTAGCCTTCCCCATGTAGACACATTCATATGTACAAGATTTTTCAGGCTGCCAATTACTGTGAAAACATGAACTAGAATTAGTTAAGTCTCCAAATCACAAGCAGGGACAGGGCACACTAAGCCATGCCTAGCTGGTCCTCACCATCAAGATCCCAGAGGAAGATCTGCCCACCAGAGTGAAGGTCCAGCCTCTTGGATTGTTGAGAAATCCCAATAAATAAAAAAATACTTGCTATGTTTTATAGCAGAGTTTTGACCACAGTGAACTATTGACATTTGAAGCCATATCATCCTGTGTGGTGAGGGGCTGTCCTGTGCACTGAAGGGTAGTGAGCAGCATCCCTGGGCTCCACCCACACGACACGAGTGCATCTCCATCCCCATCGAGACAACCCAAAATAGTTTCAGACAGTGCCAAGGATCCCTGAGAGGAAAACCATCTCCTGTTGAGTGCTACTGTCTCATAGCAATCATCTCGTGCAACTTCTTGCATTGTACATGATACAGATGAGGCTGATATAGATAAGTGACCTGACAACTCTGGATCCCCGGGTCTAAATTTGAGGACATGAGGCTCTTCGGTATCTGGCATAGAAGAGGTGCTAAATCTGTGGAATGCGTCCCTGCCCTCTTTCTTAAGTTGAACACCTGCCACATACCAAGTATTCTGATGGGTACGGGAGACGTGTAGGTAAGTAAGAGACATGTAGGTGTGTACCCTCTCTCCCCTCAAGCTGCAACCTGTTCGGTGCATAACACATGCATAAACAAAAGAAGATTCTAAAAGAGAAAGAATCCCAAAAAATCTCAATAGAGTATGGCTGGGACAGTAGGAGATTCTCATTAATTCTTGCTGGACACAGGATGGATCTTCCACAAAAGTCACTTGCAGTTCACCAGACTAAATATAAAATGTTACAGGCAGATGGCATGGCAAGAGCAACATCAGAATAAGATACCAGTCAATGTCTTAAAAGAGGACTCATTCGGCACTTACCTGCTGTAAAGAGGCAGACAGCACATGGGAGGGTAGGAGGTGAGAATGTCAAGATCAGTGGTCACCAATGTGTGGGCGCTGAGCAGTGCCATGAGTAAGTCTGGACTTTGTCCATGTGTGTTGGGTGTTTGGGTGTTTTGGGTGTTTTTTTTTTTTTTTTTTTTTTTTTTTGAGACAGAGTCTTGCTCTGTCGCCCACGCTGGAGTGCCGTGACACACTCTCGGCAAGCTCCGCCTCCCGGGTTCATGCCATTCTCCTGCCTCAGCCTCCCGAGTAGCTGGGTCTGTAGGTGCCCGCCACCAAGCCTGGCTGATTTTTTTTTTTGTATTTTTAGTAGAGACGGGGTTTCACAAGTTAACCAGGATAATCTCGATCTCCTGACCTCATGATCTGGCCGCCTCAGCCTCCCAAAGTGCTGGGATTACAGGCATGAGCCCCCGCACTGGCCTGTGTGGGTGTTTTCTAAGCCATGTCAAAGACACATTGTAGAAAGATGGCACCATGGGCTTGAGTAGAACATAGGTTGAGAAGGGTAAGTCTAGATCTACAGCAATTGTTCAGCCCAGAAACCTTGATCCTTGAGCTGAAGCAGAAGCAATGGCATGAAGACTACCAGGAGTTCTCAGGAGAGGTCCAGCAGGCCGGGGTGAAATTCTTGTAAGGTACATGGAAATCAAGGAAAGCTCAAAGACAGGTGATAGCTGGTCTAGGAGGGCTTTTAAATGCCATGCTGAAAAGTTAGGAGGGGATTCCCCAGGCACTTTCTTCCAGTGTGCTCACTAGGAGCTCTAGATAACTCCAGAGGAGGTCTACCTCTTAAAAAGCCTGGAAGTCCTCCATTCTCTACCCTCCTCCATAAAGTGTGCTCTCCTCTTTAACATGTTACAGGTATTGTGATGATCTTGAAAAATGAATTCTTATTTTATATTGTTTAATCTATGGTTTGCAAGCATGTGCCACACACACACAAACACACATGCTTGCAAATAACAAATAAAATTAAGCATCAGAACCATAGATAAGTAGTTTGGTTTATAGCAAATTAGAATGGAGGCTGGGCTTGGTGGTTCACACCTGTAATCCCACCACTCTGGGAGGCTGAAGTGGGTGGATTGTGAGGTCAAGAGATCGAGACCATCCTGGCCAACATGGTGAAACCCTATCTCTACTAAAAATACAAAAATTAGCTGGGCGTGGTGGCACACACCTGTAGTCCCAGCTACTCAGGAGGCTGAGCCAGGAGAATCACTTGAACCTGGGAGACCGAGGTTGCAGTAAGCCGAAATCACGCCACTGCGCTCCAGCCTAGTGACAGAGTGAGACTGCGTCTCAAAAGAAAAGAAAAAAGAATAGAGACAGTGGAGAAACCATCTAATGGACGACATCTCCCCAGCTCCAGAGGAATCTGATTGGGGCTGAGGGGCTCTGAGTCCCCACAGGGATACTTACATGAAGGTGAGGGCTGAGCCATCTTACTACTTGTAGATGCCTTTTGAGTATCCTTTCCTAGGGCCAATTCGGTAGGTAGCATCTTTAGCTAGACTCAAGAAATTCTAAACGAAAAGAAGGCAGGTTGAGTCAAGACATATGAGACCAGACCTAGATGTCCCCACAGGCAGGGAGCATTGTCCAGTGTAGTGGTTGCATACACTGGATGAAAGCTCTGGATCGATTTTATTTCCAACCTGACCATGGAATATGTGCTCAGTAAATCATGGCCCCTGTGATCCTCAGGCTCTTCATCTGTAAAATGGGGATACCAAAGGCAGCTGCCTTCCAGATATTTCTGACGGTTCAGTGAGGGAATAAGAGCACGCTATGGATGAGTGGTAGTGAGGAGTATCATTCAAGGACATGGAAGACAGGGCGAGGAATTTGGGCTCCGCTCAGAAGCAATAGTGCTGGCAATCAAATGCATTCCACTGACAAAGGTGCAGTCCTGCTGTATGTCCAGCCCGGTACCAGGCACTGTGGACTCAAAAGCAAGTAAAATTCAGTCCCTGCCCGGGGGATTCCTCATGGTGTGGGGTAATGGTGCCATATCTGTAAGTAGAGTCCAGAGTTAAGGAGATCGAGGGAGGGATATTAATGGATGATGTTTGAGCTGTTCATGAAGTAGTAGGAATCGTCCACGCAGATTAAAGGAGAAAGGGCATTCTAGACAGCTCAGAAGCCATTCTAGCTCAGAAGCCAGGCACCAGTGAATAGTGACCACTCTATGTCCTGAAGTCGATATAAATTACAAGGAGTAGAATGAAGAATTTGCACTCATTTCTACAAGACTCAGGAACAGGAGCTTGCAATGCCTTGAAAGTTCCCTAAAATGCCCCTTCTCTCTTCCCACTTGCTCTGCTTGGCTGTTGGTGATGGCCAGGTGAGCTCCCTCCTCAGCACAGTGATCCTTGGCTTGGAATCAGGTGTGTGTGTTTTTGGAAAAGTTGTAACAGGAGCCCTCAAGCGTCACCCAGGCTGTCAGGCAGGGCTCACAGGAGGATGCTGCAGAGGAAGGCAGGCCAGTTCTTCTGGGGCTGGGAGCTGCACCAGCCCCCAAACTGAGCCTCCAACAAAGCGGGATGATTCAACCTGACCCACCAACTGCATCCTTCACACATTGCCACGGGGAGCACATGAACTCCCCGGGCATACGTTCTGAGTGGACATGACCAAGGCAGAATATTGTGAGGCAGAATGACTCAAATTTGATGTCAGCATCAACTGCAAGTGGGGGCTTGGTTAAAATAACCCTCATAGATTCACAGGCAGCAAATCCACTAGTGTCAATACTGTGAAGACAAACATCCCATCCTTTCCCAATTCTCACGCCTCACCACTCAACCCCACCTTGTGCTCCCCTTACCATCTGCCAGAGCATTTCTCCCCAAAAAGTATCTCACATACGTTCAGCACCTGCCAGACCCTGTAGAGCTAAGCAACCTATGGAGGAAAAATGGTCAAGACCTGGAGAGGGGAAGGGGCGGGAGGTCGGGAGGGGGCCCACCATTTCAATTCACACTCACACTGGGCATCCAGTTGCTTCAGTTCCTGCTGTATCTTGTACATAAACTGCAAGAGTCGGGGGATGGGAGCACAAAATAATACACTCTAGATCTTTAAGCTACTGCGTCATTTTCCTACCTCTAATATTGCCTGGTTAGGGTGGGGAGAACAGTTTCTTCCTAAAATCCTTATGTCCTAAAGCAGCCCAACCACCCCTTCCTACTCATCACTGACAGGCCCTCCTCTGAGGATGGCAGGATTAGGAGGGGCCAGGTGTCTTCCCATCACTCATTCCCACAGGTCTGGCCACCTTACCTTGAACCAGGACGACACCAAGGATATGAGAAGCAGGATCAGGGTCATTATCAGGCAAAAAAAAACTTCCAAGGATCATCCTGCAGCAGCTTTGGATCTTGCTGTGCTGTGAATAGAGTCAAGATCAGTGCGCACAGGCTCAGAAAAGTGCTGGAAAGGTCAAGACCTCTAGGATGGTGGAGGGAGAAAGCTGAATATCTCATCACTGGAGTGGTGAGACAGTGAGAGTGGCCATTGGCATTGAGGAGGGGATACGGGGGTTATGAGCATCCTAACCTTCCTCCACCCACAGTGTGCTTAGAGCACTAAAGTGTACACAGGACCGGCACACCAGGGTGGATCTATCTAGTCCTGCCCCAAGCTTCTCGACTCACCTGGCTCCCCGGACATGGGTAGAGCAATTTCCCCGACTGGTATGAAGTCCTCTGCAGCCTCCTTTCCATCATGGCCTGCTTTCCACCATGGCTGCACCTTGTTCTGCTCAGAGCTGCCCACAGCCCTCAGGGTTATTATTATGGGATGTGGATGAAGTCCACATCACGTAATAGGAAATGCCCACCCCGAATAAACCATGCTACATTTCCTTCCTGACTCAGCGAAGTGCCCAGATCTCTAGATGGCTTATCATCAATTCATGTCATAAGGTGATGACACCGACATCTGGGAGAAGATATTTTGCTCCAAGTATTCTCTCCAAATTTTATTTCTAACTTGGTGAGGGCACTAAGTACCCCAGGAACGTGCTTCGAGGTCCCTAGTCCATTTGTCTTCTAGGTTTCTGGTCACATCAGTTTCTGAAGATCTTGCAGTTTCTCAGAGATAAAACTGTGCTTATTTCAACATAGGAGTCACTCCTATAATTCTTCTCCCTCCTCGTGCCAAGCTGTTCAGGGCCAGGCCCCCTGGGCTGGGACAGGGACGGGCTGCTGGCGGACATAGAAGGCCTTGGGGCCCTGCTGAGTGGGCTGCCTCATAGTGGTGTTTGGTGTCCTTTACTGCAAGAGGAGGCTGTGCCCTCCACCTCTCAGGGTGGCTCTGATCTGGGGATCAGATGCCAGCACTGAGTAGCTAGAGTTAGGACCCAGCTGGCACTTCATGCCACCACTGTGGGAAGGCAAATCACACAGGCATGACCATGTGTGTGCACCACAGCACCAACCCCGTGTGCACAGCTGGACTGTGGCAAAGTGACTGGAGATGTCACCAGCGCCGCCAGTGATAGCCCGGCCCCCGTTTAGGGAGTCTTCTGCCTAAGGGCCTGGCTTAGCTGCTGTGATGCTTCCTGTAACCTGGATCAGGGCACCCGCACTGCATGGCACCTCTGCTGCGTGTCTGAATGTGTCACTCTGGGTGCTGGATAGTATCCCATCCTGTGAACGCCGCAGTTCACTCCAATAGCCGATAGTTCATTTTTCAAAAGTGGCTGACACTCGCACATGCACTTTTCAGTCCTGACTCACTGCAGTGCCGGGTACAGAACAGGAAGCAAACCCTTGCTGACCCCAAACCACCTGCTGCCCGATGCTCGCCCCACACTCATGGATGTGACTGTGCCAGCAGGGGCCTGCCCCTGGCGGACTGTGGGAGGAAATGGAAATGCTTCCATTTGAGTTGCTTGTTTCCGCAGCAGCCCAGGCTGTGCTGCCTGACTCAGAGCTGAGGGGTCCAGAGCAGCCCCTCCCGGGTGCTGGGCTGCCTGTCATGGCCCACAGTCTTCTCCCTGCATGGCTCTCTTCAGGAGGTGTTGTCACTGCCCTTGTCCTACCAGGGACAATGAGGTCTCAGTGAGTAGCAAACAGAACCCAACTCCTCATATAACTCGGGGAAATTGACCCCCCTGAGCATCCCCTTACCCTGACCCAAGCCTCCCCTCCAGCTTCCACCTCTCCCCAGGAGCCCTGAGATCTGCATTGCCTCGAACACAGACCTGAGATCCAGGCTGGGTGGGTTTTCCTTCAGGCAGATCGTGCAGAAAGAGCTTGCAGTCAGATGACCATGGATGCCTGCTGCCATCCCTTCTTCACCACGGTGGGCTTTGGGACCTGAAAACAAACTGTCCACATTCTACCAGGCCAGGGAGGCCACCAGCCCCATGATACTCATTCACACTCCTTCTAGCTGCCCCGGACAGCGCTCCCTGTGCCCCGCCCAGGCTGGAGGCAGAGCTGTCTGGACACAGATATGTTTGCCCAGGAAGGCTCAGGGCAGTGCCAGGGAGGGGTCCATGCATGGCAGTAGGTGGTGGAGGGGAAAGGTGGCAGCTCAGCCAGTGGCGGGTCCCCCCATGCGGGGCACCATAGCATGCACAGCTGGACAGGCACGTAGACAGCGGCGCAGCACAGTGGCTTTCAGACACCACTGAGCTCAGGAGCCTTGACTTCTCCCCACTAGCCAGACGCTCAGCCCAGGAGGCAGGGAGCCCAGGAGCCCCAAACTTCAGTGAGCGAGCTTCTGCCTGGGGGCTTCCAGAGTCCCACACCATTCAGAGCAGCAGCCGCACCACCCTGACACCCTCTGTTCCCAGGAGGAGAGGCCTCCCAGGGCTGGTCGCAGGGTCGCATGCCACAGCACAGGGGCGTGGTTATTGGTTATTGCACCTCACAGTCACTGAGGGCTGATCCAATGGAAGATGAGCCTACATTCCCACACCTTCCCACATTGGTGTGGCCTCTGTAGGCTGTTCCTACGCCCCCGCTACGTGTCCCGGCCATGAAGCCCCTTGGACTGCTCAGGAGGGACTGGGCACACCTAGGGGGCACTGTCTGTGCAGGAGAACACGTGGCAAGAAAAGGAACACACTGGAAAAAAGAAAGAACATTACCCTCAAAGCTTGTTTATTACAGAGGAGAAGTCACTGTGAAACATACATGCTAAAGAGGCAATCTAATAATTACCAGGTCTCACCAAGAAAAGCCCAGATAGCCGGGCATGGTGGCTTATGCCTGTAATCCCAGTGCTTTGGGAGGCCAAGGTGGGCAGATCACTTGAGGCCAGGAGTTCAAGACCAGCATGGCCAACATGGTGAAACCCTGTCTCTACTAAAAATCCAAAAATTAGCAGGGCGTGGTGGCCTGCGCTGGTAATCCTAGCTATTTGGGAGGCTGAGGCAGGAGAATTGCTTGAACCTGGGAAGTAGAAGTTGCAGTGAGCTGAGATCGCACCATTGCACTCCAGCCTGAGCAACAGAGAGAGACTCCATAAAATTAAAAAAAAAAAAAAAAAATTCCCTCCAGGGCAAGGTGGGGGGCCTTGTAACAGGAAAGCTTTGCTGCAGAAGCTCACTTCCTTTTTATCCCTGCAAGCCTGGGCCTCATCCTACGTGGGTGAGCTTCCAAACCTCCTCACAGGAACTAGCCTGCACATTGATCACAGGTGAGTGGTCACAGTGACATGCATAGGTCTTGGCAGCCAATCGAAATGCTCATGAGTTGAATTAACAAAAGAAACTGCTTACGCTATCACGGAACATGAAGGAAAATACCACAGCTGTTCAGAACAACTGTGCCCACTGACCCCTAGTTAGGAGTGTGTGCCCCGAGCCAGCACAAGTCTGGTCTCCAGCCCCAGGACAGTCTTGCAGCACTGGGTGACCTCAGGCTGGTTACTCATCTGTAAAATGGGGCAAGCACTGAGGGAATATGATCATATCAAATCCAAGCACAGGGCAAGAATGCAAGACAGAATCTAAGAAAATACTAATAACCATGACTAGAAGCAGAGACAAATAATCCTGAGTATCTCTAGATGACTTTTTTTTTTTTTTTTTTTTTTTTTTTGAGACAGAGTCTCGCTCTGTTGCCCAGGTTGGAGTGTGGTGGCGTGATCTTGGCTCACTGCAACCTCTGCCTCCTGGGTTCCAGCAATTCTCCTGCCTCAGCCTCCTGAGTAGCTGGGATTACAGGTGCACACCACCATGCCTGACTAATTTTTGTATTTTCAGTAGAGAGGGGGGTTTCACCATGTTGACCTGGCTGGTCTCGAACTCCTGACCTCAAGTGATCTGCCCTCCTCAGCTTCCCAAAGTGCTGGGATTACAAGCATGAGCCACTGCGCCCAGCCTACTAGATGATTTGGCAATGGAAGATTTTCTACAATTATTTTGCTCTCTGATTTTATAGAAGAGCCATGGACTATGCAATTTGTAATAATTCTCAATAGGTGAATTGGGTCAGCCACAGCAGCACAGTGGAGCTCCCAGTACAGCAGAGATTCACAATTCCAAAAACCTTGACATTTATAAAAATAAACCTGCCAACCTGGGCTCATGCCTGTAATCCTAGGGCATTAGGAGGCCAAGGCGGACAGATCATTTGAGGACAGGAGTTTGAGACCAGCCTGGCCAACATGGTGAAACCCTGTCTCTACTAAAAATACAAAAATGAGCAGGAGGTGGTGGCACGTGCCTGTAATCCCAGCTACTCAGGAGGCTTAGGCACAACAAAAATTGCTTGAACCTGGCAGGTGGGGGTTGCAGTGAGCCAACATCGTGCCATTGTACTCCAGCCTGGGCGACAGAGCGAGACTCTGTATTTAAAGAAAAAAAAAAAAAAACTGGTGAAAACCACCTATGCAGTTGATGGAGCTGCAGCCAGAGAATAAACAAACAAAAGCTTCCTTTGGTGGGGGAGCACTGGTACCAATAAAGAGGTCTTCTGGGCTGGAACACCGTGGTGCCAGAGCTGATGCTCTTTCTGGCTCGAGCTCCTGGCCTCCTGCAGGACCAGCACCAACTGACTCTTGGGGACTGAACTGCGGCCACATTTTGGATTGGGCTGCACCTAGAGCAGCCCTTGTGCATGTGACCAAGAGTCATGCAAGAAACATCTACAGGAAAACAGTTCATGATAGCAAAACCCTGGAAAGGTCCACTGTCCTTCCTCAGGAGAATGGACACATTATGATTCTATTGGTAATGGAAAAACACCTTAAGCTGAACGAAGGAGTATGGAGCAGATTATGCAGGGTCACCTGTTTATAAAGCTCAGATGTAGCAAAAAACAATACGGTTCTCAGGAAAACACACATAGGGGTCAAGCCATTTGCAAGAATTAAGGGAGTGATTAACACAAACTCCAGAGAGCAGTGGTGGGAATAGGTCGGGAAAGGGGCTGGGCCATCGTGACTGTGAGTAACACAAGAGCACTTTGCAGAGCTGCTGCTGGGTATCAAATATGTTAATTACATAAACAAGCTCTCAACTTGGCCCCTAAGTCTACTAGAGTCTAAGTTCAAAAGCAAAACCCTTAATTAGTCTCACACAAATTCTTTCTTCTTTTTTTTTTTAGAAGCATACTATAATAGTTAATTTAATTATGAGTCCTTGCATAAAACCAAGCATGGGCTTTGATTCTGTGAGCCCAAATTCACATATTGAAGAGAACAAAAGAAAATTGTGATCCGTGTACATGGATGAAAACTAAAGGCTCAGGGTTAATCTCATTGTAGTTTTAAAATTTCTTCAGCCTACACAGCTCAGTAATCACAGATCTTTTAGGTCCTTTTGGATGTCCCACAGGGTATCTGCACTTTTCTTGAGCTGAGCAAACTCATCATCTTTTGGCTTCTGATTGATAATGCTGGTTAATTCCCGAGTATTGAGGATACATGGAAGGCTCTGGAAGACTTCATTCTCAATGCCCTTCATCCCCTTCATCATTGTTCGCTCTGGATGAATCCTGGATAGATTTTTCAACATAGATTCAACGAGATCAGCTACACTTAATCTAGTAGCCCAGTTGGTATATCCTTTTGGCTTGTTGACCTCATAGGCGCTTTCAACCACCGTCTTATGCAATTTCCTTCCAAGTTTCATGATCATTGTTGGCTCCCATTTCTGGATTCAATTTCTGGAGAGAAACACCTGCCATGTTCACACTACTCCGAACAACAACGCTTGAATTACCATGTTCTCCCAAATTTCCATACATGGCAGCTACTGAGATGAATGCCAAGTTTTTCAGCCACAAGGTAGCAAAATCTAGCAGAATCCAAATTATACCCACTTCCAATCACAAGGTGCTTGGGTAATCCACTTAGTTTCTAGGTAACATATGTAAGAATGACCACTGGGTTAGAAACCACAATTATGATGCAATTAGAACTGTACTTGATGATCTGAGAAACAACAGATTTGAAGGCATTAACATTTCTCTGCACCAGATTGAGACGACTCTCCCCCGCTTGCTGATGAACTTCCTGCAGTTACCGCTACAATCTTATAATTGGCAGTCATAGAATAGAATAATCTTTATCTGCCATAATTTTAGGTGTCTGAGGAAATATGCTCCCATCTGCAGATCGATCCATCATGTCTCCTTTCAGTTTATATTCCAAAAAATCCACAACAGCAAGTTCACCAACCAAAGACTTTCCCAGATGCTGATAGCACACACCACACCCATTTGTCCAACACTACAGCGGTCTTGTTGTCTGGGACAGTTGCCTCTTTCACAACTGGTGCAATGAGTTTTTCCTTAAGAGCTGCCATTGTGCACAGGAGATGGCTCTGAAGACTGTTGTAATAGTTATGTGGAGAAGACAATGTCGGCTGCATCAAAATCTTGCTAATCTCATCCCTAGCTGGCATGGCAGCCTGTGGTTGAAGCCATAAACAGAGGCCATGTCTGCATTAACAAAAACAAAATGCATCCTAGTATCTAGGACTAAATGCTCACTAAGCTTGAAACTTAGGGTGTTGCCACAACTGGAGATTTTATGATCTGTGTTGATGTTTATACAAAGAGAAAAGGCGGATACTCCAGGAGAAGCCAAGGATGGTACAAAGGATCAGGAGCCCTGTGTGTACCACCATGCACAGCTCTCCAAGATGCATCTGTGAAAAGGACAAGGTTCAGAACTGCACATTCAGGATAGCGGCATTAATGCTGGGAAAATAATTCTCACCCACAAGCCACATGGTTCTATAAGGTTGTCTAAGTCCAAAGAGATAAATAGAAATAAATTTGGAGAAGGAAGCTGATACATACAATACAGTGGTTGCCACTGGAGAAGAGAATATGGTTTTGGAAATGAGAAAAGGGGAATGGGGAAATTGAACACTGAACACTACCAAATAAAATGCATTAGTTGGCCGGGCATAGTGTCTCATGCCTATAATCCCAACACTTTGGGAGGCCAAGGTGGGCAGATCACTTGAGGTCAGGAGTTGGAGACCAGCCTGGTCAACATGGCAAAAACCTGTCTCTACAAAAATAAAATAAAATAAAATAAAATAAAATAAAATAAAATAAGCCAGGCATGGTGCCACACACCTGTAATCCCAGCTATTCAGGAGATTGAGGCAGGAGAGTCACTTGAACCCTGGAGGCGGAGCTTGCAGTGAGCCGAGATCATGCCACTGCACTCCAGCCTGGGCGACAGAGTGAGACTCCGTCTCAAAAATAAATAAATAAATAAATAAATAAAATGCATTTGTGTCGCATTGATATAATTAAGAAAAGGCAGGGTTCTGACACCTTCCTGAATTGCACATCATTCTCAACAAATTCACAACAGAACATGAGGGTCTTTAGTGTGTGTACGTAAAAATGAATAAGTCCATTTTACTTACACGAAAGTTATTTTCTAAAACTAAGAAGGCATCTCAGGTGAAATCAAGGCCCTGACCTTTGGTTCCGTCAAAGTCAGGGCTTGCGTAACAGACAACAGCACAGCAGGCGACCTCTGCAGGGGTCGAACCAAGTCCAGGGAGACAAGCAGGACGGGTGAGCATTGGCCCATCTCAGCACTGCTCTGAGACGTCAGACTCCTCATGGGATTCACTTCTATCTAGAGTTCATTCATCATGAAGAGTTTTGCATTTTTAAATTGCTGAAATGCTGAGACATCTGCAGAGGCCTCCCTCACCTAGCTGAGGGACTGACAGTAATTCTCAAAAGGAGGTGGGCTTGCATGCCTGGACAGAGGTCCTCACTGTAAGCTGTTACACACGGACCAGGTGAATGGCTTCTGGTCACCAAGGGCAGCTGTGTCACCTGGACGTGAGGGCAGACCTCAGGTGAGAGCATCAGCAGAACAGTGCTGTCTTACTTCCTGCGGTTCTCTGTTGCAACCACAGGAATTGGTGGGGATGCTTCTGGCTTCAATGCTTGTGTTTCTTGCTCATTGGCTGAGCTGGTCTGTGATAACAAGGAAAGATATAGTGGGATGAAGACATATTCCACAGGATTCAGACTCTCCTTACAAGTTCTTTACTCAAAAAGTGCACTCTGCCTGGCCTGAGGTTCCCATGGTTCTTACTCCTGGATCCTATCACCCCTTGTGTCTCTACACAGACCCCCACTCCACTCCCAGCTGGCCTCTGGCCAGAGCACCCCTGCCCTTGGCATCCAAGGCTGGAGTGGTGACCGCATGGAGAGGTGGAGTCCGACAAGTCGCAGTGATCACCAACGGCAAGTGGTCACCTGGCTTCACCTGCAATGCACAGCCCTGACCACACACCCTCTGGCATGTGAGTTTATCCACAACGGAACAAAGCTGAGGTGAGACAATTTCACCCCACAGCTTCCTCATGTGGCATCCTGCAGTATGCTAGTATTATTAACATTGGAAGTTCTTTTGAAGATTTTGAGTTTTGTCATGAAATTTTTCCAAACTAGTTTAGAACATGTTTTCAAACATGAACTTAGGTTCATGATATAGATTTTTTTAATTGTATCTAATTTAAGTCACATTTCAATTCAAATCTAAATCTAAAACTGATAGACCTTGGCTGGGCATGATAGCTGATGCCTGTAATCCCAGCATGTTGGGAGGCTGAGGTGGGTGGATCACCTGAGGTCAGGAGTTCGAGACTAGCCTGGCCAACATGCATCTCCACCAAAAATACAAAAATTAGCCAGGCATGGTGGCACATGCCTGTAATTCCAGCTACTTGGGTGGCTGAGGCATAAGAATCTCTGTGAACCCAGGACGCAGAGGTTGCAGTGAGCCGAGATCCCACCACTGCACTCCAGCCTGGGTGATGGAGCGAGACTCAGCCTCAAGAAAATAAAGGCTGGGCACGGTGGCTCACGCCTGTAATCCCAGCACTTTGGGAGGCCAAGGTGGGTGGATCACCTGACGTCAGGAGTTCAAGACCAAGCTGGCCAACATGGTAAAACCCCATCTCTACTAAAAATACAAAAATTAGCCAGGAGTGGTGGCAGGTACCTATAATCCCAGCTACTCAGGAGGCTGAGCCAGGAGAATCGCTTGAATCCAGGAGGGAGAGGTTGCAGTGAGCCGAGATCACGCCACTGTACTCCAGCCAGGGCAACAAGAGTGAAACTCCGTCTCAAATAATAATAATAAATAAAACTAATAGACCTGGTAATTTCAGGTAATTAGTACCTTTATTTGTTTTCGTTTTTTTTTTTTTGAGACAAAGTCTTACTCTGTCACCCAGGCTAGAGTGCAGTAGTGTGATCTCGGCTCACTGCAAACTGCGCCTCCCAGGTTCAAGGGATTCTCATGCCTCAGCCTCTCAAGTAGCTGGGATTACAGGTGCCTGCCACCACACCCGGCTAATGTTTTGTATTTTTAGTAGAGACAGGGTTTCGCCATGTTGGCCAGGCTGGGCTCAAACTCCTGACCTCAGGTCATCCATCTGCCTTGACTTCCCAAAGTGCTGGGATTACAGGCATGAGCCACCATGCCTGGCCCTGTATTTTAATTTTGAAATGAAGTAAAATATTTGATCTAAAAAGATCTTAAAAACTAGGTTGTTTTCCTTGTGTGTTTGTTTTTTGTTTTTGTTTTTGTTTTGAGACAGAGTTTTGCTCTTGTCACCCAGGCTGGAGTGCAGTGGCACGATCTCAGCTCACTGCAACCTCTGCCTCCCAGGTTCAGGCGGTTCTCATGCCTCAATCTCCTGAGTAGCTGGGATTACAGGCAGGAGCCACCACACCCGGCTATTAAATAGGGTGTTTTCATTCAGTTAAAAGATGCTGTTTACCACGGGCATGGTGGCTCATGCCTGTAATCCCGGCACTTCGGGTGGCTGAGGCTGGTGGATCACCTGAGGTCAGGAGTTTGAGACCAGCCTGGCCAACATGGTGAAAACCCATCTCTACTAAAAATATCAAAATTAGCTGGGCATGGGGGCAGGTGCCTGTAATTCTAGGTACTCGGGAGGTTGAGTCAGGAGAATCATTTGAACCCGGGAGGCCAAGGTTACCATGAGCCGAGATCGTGCCACTACACTCCAGCCTGGGAGACAGAGTGAGACTTTGTCTCAAAAAAGAATTAAAATACAGTCATGCATAATGTAATAATCAGAATACACTCTGAAAAATGTGTCCTTGTGCTAGCACCCTCGAGTATACTTACACAAGCCTGGACAGCACAGCCGGCTGCAAACCCGGGCTATAAGGTACAGTCTATTGCTTCAGGGCTACAAGCTTGTGCAACATGGTATTGTGCTGAATACCACAGGCAGCTGTAACACAGTGGTGAGAACTTTGGGGTCTAAACATAGAAAAAGTACAGCAATAATACTGTATCGGCTGGGCGTGGTGGCTCACATCTGTAATCCTAGCACTTTGGGAGACCAAGGCGGGCGTATCACGAGGTCAGAAGATCAAGACCATTCTGGCTAACATGGTGAAACCCCAACTCTACTAAAAATACGAAAAACTAGCCAGGTGTGTTGGCACACACCCGTAATCCCAGCTACTTGGGAGGCTGAGGCAGGAGAATTGCTTGAACCCGGGAGGTGGAGGTTACAGTGAGCCGAGATCATGCCGTTGCATGCCAGCCTGGGCAACAGAGCAAGACTCCATCTCAATAAATGAATAAATAGATAGATAAATAAACTGTATTATAATTGTGTGGGACCCCTGCTGTATATGCAGTCTGTCCTTGACTGAAACATCCTTATGCAGTACGTGACTGAATTTCAAAAAGAAACTAAACTTCCAAGATTCAAGAATGAGGCCGGGCGTGGTGGCTCACGCCTGTAATCCCAGCACTTTGGGAGGCCGAGGTGGGCGGATCACAAGGTCAGGAGATCGAGACCATGGTGAAACCCCGTCTCTACTAAAAATAGAAAAAATTAGCCGGGCGCAGGGGCGGGCGCCTGTAGTCCCAGCTACTCGGGAGGCTGAGGCAGGAGAATGGCGTGAACCCGGGAGGCGGAGCTTGCAGTGAGCCGAGTTCACGCCACTGCACTCCAGCCTGGGCGACAGAGCGAGACTCCGTCTCAAAAAAAAAAAAAAAAAAAAAAAAAGATTCAAGAATGAAAAAATTGCCCAGGTGCGGTGGCTCATGCCTGTAATCCCAGCACTTTGGGAGGCCAAGGGGGGCGGATCGTGAGGTCAGGAGATCGAGACCATCCTCACTAACATGGTGAAACCCCGACTCTATTAAAAATACAAAAAATTAGCTGGGAAATTGTAAATAAAAATTTTTTTTTTTAGATGGAATTTTGCTTTTTTCACCCAGGTTGGAGGGTAGTGGCGTGATCTTGGCTCACTGCAACCTCTGCCTCCCGGGTTCAAGCGATTCTCCTGCCTCAGCCTCCTGAGTAGCTGGGATTACAGGCACCCGCCACCACACCTGGCTAAGTTTTATATTTTTGGTAGATATGGGGTTTCACCATGTTGGCCAGGCTGGTCTTGAACTCCTGACCTGAGGTGATTCACCCACCTCGGCCTCCCAAAGTGCTGGGATTACAGGCATGAGCCACTGCGCCCAGCGAGATATTTTTAATTACTTTTTTTTTTTTTTTGAGTCTCTGTCACCCAGGCTGGGGTGCAGTGGCACGATCTTGGCTTACTGCAGCCTCTGCCTCCTGGGTTCAAGCAATTCTCCTGCCTTAGTCTCCTGAGTAGCTGGGATTATAGGCCTGTGCCACCACACCCAGCTATTTTTTTTGTAGAGACAGTTTTTCCATATTGGTCAAGCTGGTCTCAAATTCCTGACCTCAAGTGATCCACCCTCCTCAGCCTCCCAAAGTGCTGGGATTACAGGCATGAGCCACCGTGCCTGGCCTTAATTACTTTCTCATTTTCAGCATCAGTTTCTTGTTTTCCAACAGCTCTGCTCTTTCTTGTGCATATTTATCTTTTCTTGTATCTACTGCCTCCTCCATCTTACTATGCCTGCGAAGGTGAATGAGATAAACAGTTTTAGGGGCTCATAACTTCACTAATATTCATATCTATGGCGTGGGCATAAGCTATTATTTTCTGCACTGAGGAGCACATGAAAACCTACTGCTCTCGTTTTGACGTTTCTAATTTATCTTTTAACATCAAGATTTCTCTCTTCACAACCAGCTGCCGACTTTCTGAATCATGCACCTCCTTCAGGTTTTTCACTGCTAGCACACGGGAGGCCTCATGTCTGACCAATTCCTCTTCACAAAATAAGATGTTCATCTCAAGCTTGCATTTTATTTTGGAAATCTCTTGCGGATGCTCTAAAGGGGCACCTGGTCCCTGGCCTCCTTGCTTCACCTGCAGAGGAAGGTTCACATAAAGTGATGAATGTGTGTGTCTTCGAGGCTCACACTGTCCTTTCATCCCGGCAAGTGCTGACACCTTCCCAAGGACCATTTGCATGCCGGACTACCCCGAATGATGTTGCTGACCTGCAAAATGTGATCCAAACTCTAGGGGCTGCCTTGCAGGGAGATGTGTCCAGATCTTCCTGGGACCCCAGAAGCTTTGCCCCCCCTCTGTTCATTCATCCATGCAACATTCTTTTGAGGGCTGACTCTGTGCCCAGCCCTCTTCTGGTGACTGAGGTGACATTGGGGTGTCTGCTCTCATGGGTGGGGGTACTGACAGCCAACCAGTAAAGGAGCAGATGAGACACAAGCACAGGCTGGGTCATAAGGAATGGAGAGCATGCCTGGTGGTTATGGACAGCATCTAGGAGGTGGTGACCTATTAAGTGAGTATCAGGCCAGGGGCAAAGAACAAGGCCTGGGTGAGGGGGTGAGGTGGGAATGCACTGCAGGTGCTCATGGCACAGAGAGAGGCCAGCGTGCCTGGGGTGGTGGTGGGGAAGGTGCGGGAGAGGTGCTTCCAGGCTGCTGGAGAGCTGTGGAGTGACGGGGGCCCTGGCTGTGAAAGTGATGTGTTCTGACTTCAGCCTGCCAAGCTCACCCTGATTGCCATGTGGAGAGGAGACTCAAGGGCCGAGAAAGGGGCAGGGAGGCGCAGGTACCAGCATGCTGAGGTCCAGCCAAGCTGAGCCGCTGGTGGTTGGATCAGGCAGGAGCAAAGACGATGGAGAGGAACAGATATCTCAGGTACATATGCTAGAGGAAGAGTTGACAGATTACTGAGGCAGGAGGGAGAGGGGAGACCCATCACACCCGCCTCACATAGGAGGAGACCCAGGCCGCACTGCACTGCCAGAAGACCGGTCCACTGACCCAGGCCACGCTAAGCTGCCAGGAGACCCATCCACCGACCCAGGCCGCACGACACTGCCAGGAGGCTGGTCCACTGACCCAGGCCACACTACACTGCCAGGAGACCCATCCACTGACCCAGGCTGAGCTACGCTGCCAGGAGACCCATCCACTGACCCAGGCCGCACGACACTGCCAGGAGGCTGGTCCACCGACCCAGGCCACACTACACTGCCAGGAGACCCATCCACCGACCCAGGCCGAGCTATGCTGCCAGGAGACCTGCCCACTGAGCTCTTGCCCAGGCTCAGCCACTGTGGCCTTCTGTGCTCAGTCCCTCCTTGGCCTCCATGGCACCCTTTGGTCCCACCAACTGGCCCTGACGATGGCCAGCCTGTCTTTTCTCTGGTCAGCAGCAGGTCATGGGTTTTAAGGAGCTTTTCTAAAACTGAACTGCACTGAATTTCGAAAACCAGGATATGAAGAAGGATATGAATTGATTGGACTGAACCAGGATAGGAGTTGATTAGATGTTAGTTTACTAGGACTTATTGTGAACTGCCTGAAATTTTTATGTAGAAAAAAAAAAAAAAAACTTGGTGATATCATTTCAAATCTCATGTGAAATTGTAATCCCCAGTGTGGGAGGAGGGACCTCGTAGGAGATGACTGGATTATGGGAGATCTCCCCCTTGCTGTGTTTGTGACAGTGAGTGGGTTCTCATGAGATCTGGTTGTTTGAAGGTGTGTAGCATCTCCCTGCTCTCTCTCTCCTCCTGCTCTGGCCACCTAAGATGTGCCTATGTCCCTTTCCGCCATGATTGTAAGTTTCCCGAGGCCTCCCGAGAAGCAGAAGCCTGGATAGCCTGCAGAACTGTGAGCCAATTAAGCCTCTTTTCTTTATACATTATCCAGTCTCCGGTAATTCCTTTTTGTTTGTTTGTTTTTTGAGACAGAATCTCACCCTGTCACCCAGGTGGGAGTGCAAGGGTGGAATCTCGGCTTACTGCAACCTCTGCCTTCCAGGTTCAAGCAATTTTCCTGCCTCAGCCTCCCGAGTAGCTGAGATTACAGGTGCCCGCCACCATGCCCAGCTAATTTTTGATACTTTTAGTAGAGATGGAGTTTCACCATGTTGGTCAGGCTGGTCTTGACCTCCTGACCTTAGGGGATCCACTTGTCTCAGCCTCCCAAAGTGCTGGGATTACAGCCATGAGCCACCACACCTGGCGTCAGGTAATTAGGTAATTCCTTTTTTTTTTTTTTTTTTTTTGAGATGGAGTCTCACTCTGTCACCCAGGCTGGAGTGCAATGTTGCGACTTTGGCTCACTGAAACCTCCACCTCCCGGGTTGCAGCAATTCTCCTGCCTCAGCCTCCTGAGTAGGTGGGATTACAGGTGTGTGCCATCATGCCCGGCTAAGGTAAATCTTCATAGCTGGGGGAGAATGGATTAATCCCCTTGGCTTTCAAACATGAAAGCAGTCAAGAAGGCAGGGGCCTGCCCCACCTCTCCACATCTCTGTCTTGTCTGGAACTGCCTTGGATAATGCCCCGCTGGGACCAGCACATTACACAAGGTGATGCCCACGTGATGGCATCAGCAAGGATGAGCTTTCTGTCTCAGTTAAGAGTAAAGACCCTGGCCGGGCGTGGAGGCTCACGCCTGTAATCCCAGCACTTTGGGAGGCCGAGGCGGAAGGATCATAAGGTCAGGAGATCGAAACCATCCTGGCTAACATGGTGAAACACTGTCTCTACTAAAAATACAAAAAATTAGCTGGGCGTGGTGGGTGCCTATAGTCCCAGCTACTTGGGAGGCTGAGGCAGGAGAATGACGTGAACACAGGAGGTGGAGCTTGCAGTGAGTCGAGATTGCACCACTGCACTCCAGCCTGGGTGACAGAGTGAGACTCCATCTCAAAAAAAAAAAAAAAAAAAAAAAAAAGGAGTAAAAACCCTAACCCAGACCCACCTCGAGGGCCTCACTTCCTTCTTGCTCAGTCTGCACTGTGCTCATGAACTTTGCATTGCTTTGAGGCCTCAGCAACAGAGTCCTTGAGCTGAGCTTCCAGCTGCAAAAGGAAGGTGCGCTTTTCATTAACACAAAGGAAGCACAGCCTCACCAATTAGATCTTCACCCAAAGGACCTCTAAGAGAACAAGACCTTGAAAGACCTTTGTATTTTTCCATCCTTCATCAAATCTTATCACAAATTAAAGTTTCCGAAATACACTTCAGGGCTCAGCTGAAATGGTCCGTTAGTAATAAAGCAAGTTCAAATTTTAATTTAATTTGATACTTGAGATTAGATTTCAAGAAAGGAGATTGATTTGTGAAAACAAGTACTTCTGATATCTGCAAAACACTGATTCACTTTTTAAATGCACGATTTCAAATGCACACAGAAGAGAGGGTAATGAACCCCGTGTGCCTGGCACCCAGCTTTGACAGTGAGCAACTCAGCTGAGCCTGCTTCACCTCTGCCTACACCCAAACCATTAGAGAGCAAATCCCAGGCAATGTATCATTGCATCCATATGTGGAACGGTAATCCTTAGTTAGGGGTTTCGTTAACTCAAGTGGCAACTGGCTACAACAATAAATATATTTGGGTTCCAAAATAAACCGTCTAAGAAAACAAATAGGTATTCTGTGGCTAAAGGGCAAAAAGCCCTGAACCTGAAAGGAACATGAGCATATGCTTCCAGGCCTTCTCATTCGTGGAGTTCATTAAGTAAATTTTAATATAATTTTTTTGAGACAGAGTCTACTTCTGTCGCCCAGGCTGGAGTACAGTGGTGCGATCTCAGCTCACTGCGACCTCCACCTCCCAGGCTTAAGTGATCCTCCCACCTCAGACTCCTGAGTATCTTTCTTTTTTCTTTTTTTTTTGAGACAGAGTCTTGCTCTGTTGCCCAGGCTGGAGTGCAGTGGCGCGATCTCGGCTCACTGCGAGCTCCACCTCCCAGGTTCCCGCCATTCTCCTGCCTCAGCCTCCTGAGTAGCTGGGACTACAGGCACCCGCCACCATGTCCAGCTATTTTTTTTTTTTTTTTTTGTATTTTTAGTAGAGACGGGGTTTCACCCTGTTAGCCAGGATGGTCTCAATCTCCTGACCTTGTGATCCACGTGCCTCAACCTCCCAAAGTGCTGGGATTACAGGCCTGAGCCACTGTGCCCGGCCGACCCCTGAGTATCTTGTACCACAGGTGCATGCCACAACCCCAGTTACTCCTTTTTTTCTTCTTTCTTGTTTTTTTTTTTTTTTTTTTTTTTTTTTTGACAGGGTTTCCCTCTGTGGCCCAGGCTAGAGTTCTGTGGCGTGATTTCGGCTCACTGCAACCTCTGCCTCTTGAGTTCAGGAGATTCTCTTGCTTCAGTTTCCTGAGTAGCTGGGACTACAGGCATGTGCCACTACAGGCTGGCTAATTTTTGTTTTTAGTATAGGCGGGGTTTCACCATATTAGGCTGGTCTCAAACTCCCGACCTCAGGTGATCTGCCCACCTCAGCCTCTCAAAGTGCTGGGATTACAAGTGTGAGCCCCTGCACCTGGCCACAGCCAGTTTTTTGTACTTTTAGTAGAGATGGGGTTTCATTATGTTGCCCAGGCTGGTCTCAAACTCCTGATCTCAAGCCACCTGCCCACCTTGGCCTCCTAAAGTGCTGGGATTAGAGGTGTGAGCCACTGCCCCTGGCCTTTAATCCAATTTTAAACTAAGCATTGCTTTAAACTAAGCATTGCTTAAAACATTATTAAGATCCATTTTAAAGTAATTTACATAATGCAGTTCAAGTTTTCAAAGACGTTTTATTAAGGTCATACAATATACCCCAGAGCTTAAAGTATAACAATAAAAAAATGAAAAAGAGCTCAGTCAATACCATCGCTGAAACATCTAAACAGCTTCCTCTTTCTGAGCTTTGTGGATCTTCAGATCTCCTGCCACATCGTGTTGACTTTCTGCATGGACACCTCCATCTCCTCCTCCTTGTCCCACACCTTCTGCTTCTGGGAGCAGAACTCTACCACCAGCTCACTGAGCTCCAACAAGTCCTGCTGGGCCAGCTTTTGCTGCTGATGGGCATCTTTGAGTTCTTTGGCCTGGGATTTCAATAACTCTGAGGCTTCAACCAATTGCTGAAAAAAAAAAAAAATCACAATTATAGATGTTTTATGTTTGCTTAACAAAGGCCTGGAAGGTTTAGTCTTACACTATATTAAAGAGTTACAAGTGACAGCCAATGCTGGTTACACATTAAAGTCAAAGATTGGAGAAATCCCCTGCTTGGAAAAAGCCCTGTGCTCACCTCACCCCAGCCAGACAGGCAATGGGAAGACCACCTGGGCTCAGGTGCCGAGCACCAACCCCACACCAAGCAAGACCCTGCAACTGCATGGAGTTGCTTCCAGCAGGACAGCTCGCTCTGGAACGCCAACCTCTGCCTGATGTCCTCTACACAAGTGCAAAGGTGAATAAAGTATTTGGGCACTCAATCTAGTTACTTAAACATAAGCGGAAACAGAAACACACACACACACACACACACACACACACACACACACACACAAAGTACTTAAGATTTAAATCAGGCCAGGCACGGTGGGTCATGCTTGTAATCCCAAGACTTTGGGAGGCTTAGGAGAGAGGCTCACTTGAGCCCAAGAGTTCAAGACCAGTGCCTGGGCAAAATGGTGAGACCTCATCTCTTAAAAAAAATAAAAAGGAAAGAAAGAAAAGAAAATTAAGAAGAAAAAGATTTAAATCCAAGTCTCCCTCGGGTGGAGAGCCATAGCTGGACTTACCGTGAGATCAGCTGCACTGACAGCCCAACCTTACCACTTGCTGCCCTGATGGCCCTGACCTCCCTGCAGCCGATCTACTCAGCAATCTGGCTGTTTAGTCGCGGTCACACCTGCTGGACTAAGACTGGAAGTGAGGAGACGTGGAGCAAGCTGGCAGGGCAGCCCCCCCACGGGGAGGAAAGGCCTTCCCAGGCCTCTCTGCCCGGCTCAGAGTTACTGTGACTACGTTAAGCAATGAGACGCCACACAGCCCACGCTGCAGTCCCAGACAAGTCCTGCAGGGGAATGACACCACAGATGATCTTAAGAAGCAATTTGGGTTTAAAATCTGGCACGTTTTAGAGGACAGATCACAAACTATAGGTCCAAGGACTTAAGTGAATAAATGAATGTATTTTAGAAAACAGAACCTAATTGTGTTATTACTATACTGGCATTTGAACATAAAGTTTCACATATCTTACTAAAAACCAAATGTATGAAGGAGTTATGGGGGAGTTACCCACATTTTAACCAATGGTCTCTTTTGCAGCTCCCTGTCATCACAAAGACACCCCTTCTAAGAGCAGGGGGGCATGGTGGAGAGAGAAGGGGGAGTCATTGGTGTCAGGCACAGCGTGTCACTGCAGATATCACAGACATGGTTCCTCATCAAAATTGGCAGGGGTGGAGGAGTTGCTGCTTACTTTGTGGGGTTGAACTGGAGAAGACAGATGACTGTGAAGTGGGTGCCTGCCGCAGGCAGGACGCTAGTAGGCAGCCATGACTGGGAGCCAAGCTCAGCCAGCTGACGCGAGCTATGCAGCAACCAGCTGGACCCTAGAACCAGGCTTGGCCCTGGTGTCCGGCATGCAGCAGGGACAGCCCATGAGCAGGAGTCCCAAAGAGGTCTTTAAACATCTGTATGAACTCAACCTCACAAAACTCTGCAAAGGCTCGTAAGCCTTTCTGACCCAGAACCGAGTCACCTACCTTGCGCAGGTCCTCATTCTCCTGTCGCACCATGCTGCCCCTCTGGACCCACCAGCTGCTGCATAAAATCTTGGCAAAGTGTCCTTGTCCTCAAGTTGTCACTCAAGCCTGTTTGAATCTGAGCAAAAGAGGAAATCATTTGTGCTCCTTTCTGTGTTGTGACTATATGTAAACTTTGTTAGCTGACTTACTGCAAGGATTTAATAATTGACAAGTTTTTTTTAGTACTGTATACTAAATAAAATACACAAGGTAGCAATACTTAGGGGCCAGAAATACTGTTTACTACAAGTCAGTTATGGAATCATAACTTACAGTAAAAATGGGCACATCCAAGACTCAATTTTTCTTTTGTCATTTACAGTCGAATAAATATTTTGTTGCTAATTTTCCACACTCTCTCTGGGAATATGTTACTTTTATGATCGGAAAAATAAATATTGCAGTCGTGTGGCATATAATGATGTTTCGGACAACATCAGACAGCATATATAACAGTGGTCCCATAAGATTATAATACCATATTTTTCTTGTAGCTTTTCTGTGTTTGGATACACAAATCATTACTGTATAGGTCTGTAGCTGAGGGGCAATAGGCTGTACCATGTGGCCTAGGTGTGCAGTAGGCCGCTCCATCTAGGTTGGTCTAAGTTAGACACTCTATGATGTTCTCACATCAACGAAATTGCCTGATGATTTCCGAGAACGTACCCCAGCCTCTGAGGGACGCATGACTGTACTGAAGAGCACCGTGTGATACGGGCTACAGCTGAGTTCTGTGCATGACGTGGTTGGAGCCCTGAGGAAGGGGAGAGCTGTGGACTGAACTGTGTTCCCCCCATTATTAGACACTGAAGCTCCAGTCCCCAATGTGACTGTATTTGGGGACAGGGACTATAAGGAGATGGTGAAGATTATGTGAGGTCATAAGGGTGGGCCCTGATCCAATAGGATTTGTGTCCTTATAAGAGACCAGGGAGCTTGAGTGCTGCCTTCCCCCACCCTGTGGGAGGACATAGTGAGAAGGTAGCTGTGTGCAAGCCAGGACAAGAGGCCTCTGGGACTTTTAGCCTCCAGAACTGTGAGAAACTAAAACTCTGTTGTTTAAGCCACTCAGTCAATGGTATTTTTTTTTAGGGCACCCGGAGCCAACTAAGATGGAAGGATTTACCCTCCTGGGGAGAAGAGGAGGGGGCTAGAGGCCTCCTTAAGTTTCCCTGGCTCTCCACAGAACGAACTCCCTGTCCCTCCTCCTTGTACCAAAACATCCTTCTAAGTGCAGACCTGATCGCACTGTTCAGAGGTCCCCAAAGCCCACAGAAAAGTCTCAATTCCCGGACCTCAAGAGTCCCATCGCACTGGGGGAGCTCCCTCTCTCTTCTCTGCTCTCCTCTCAGGAGGGAAAGTTAAAGGCCTCCTTGACCACCCTCTAGGGAGATGCCATGATGGGGTGCTGAACCCTGGTGATGAGCTGGGGGAAAGCCAGCACGTCTCTTCTGGTGCCGTTCCCAGAACTGAATACATACTGTTAAGATGATCTTTAGGAATGGAAGAATCAAACTGGGAAGAATCACATGCCTGTAGTCCCAGCCTGCAAGGAAGGCTGAGGCAAGAGGATCACTTGAGTCCGGGGGTTTTGAGTCCTGCCTGGTCAACATGGTGAGAACCACTGTCCAAAAAATAAATGAATCAACAATAAATAAATAAATAAGGAAGAATCAGGTGACTGTTCCAGACTCCTTCGATATGAGTATTGTGTCCCCATTCTGCTCTTCCCAGGACAGGGCTGTGCCTTCCCCTTTCCCGGTGGCTGTAAACCCAGTCCTTCTCACTAAAGAAAAGAGAAAAGAAAAAGTGTTCAAAGCACTTTGAGTTACGCGAGGTGTGCAGAATGCATCAGGCCGAGAGAGACAGGAACGTGGGACTTCACATATTCAGTCAGTGTGTGACTTCAGGAGCACACTGCATACCCATGCCCCAGCGATTGTTTAAAGGCATTTTGTTCCTGATTAGCTTTATCTTCCTGCTACTGGAATTTGTGATACGAAAGACAATACAGAGCCAATAAACAGTTTATGTTATTTTAATATACATTCCTCTGGCCAGGCCAGCCAAGGTGGGAGGCTAGAGTTCAAGACCAGCCTCAGGCCAGGAGTTCAAGACCAGGCTGGGCAACACAGCAAGACTCCGTCTGGAGTTCAAGACCAGCCTTCAGGCCAGGAGTTCAAGACCAGGCTGGGCAACACAGCAAGACTCCATCTCTATTTTTAAAATTCTTGGTAAACAATTTAGAAACTGCCCCTTCTTTTCCTTTAAAAACCCATTTGTAACTGCTGCTAATTAGAGTGTATATTAAGGCAACTTGCATCTCCAGGGTTGCAATTCTCAAACTTGGCCCAAATAAACTGTTTTTTGTTTTTTTTTTTTTTTTGAGACGGAGTCTCCCTCTGTCACCCAGGCTGGAGTGCAGTGGCACAATCTCGGCTCAGTGCAGCCTCCATCTCCCAGATTCAAGCGATTCTTGTGCCTCAGCCTCCCAAGTAGCTGGGATTACAGGAACCCACCAACATGCCCGGCTAATTTTATTATGTTTTTATTTTTTGTAGAAACGGGGGCAGGGCGGGTCTCACCACCTAGACCAGGCTGGTTGCAAACTCCTGACCTCAAGCAATCCTCCCGCGGAGGCCTCCCAAAGCACTGGAATTACAGGCCTAAGCCACTGCACCTGGCCCAACCTCTCCACCTATATTAATTTTACCTCTGCTTCTTCCTTTTTTATAATTTTTTGTTTGTTTGTTTTTTTGTTTTTTTGAGACGGAGGCTCGCCCAGGATGCAGTGCGATCTCAGCTCACTGCAACCTCTGCCTCCCGGGTTCACGCAATTCCCCTGCCCCAGCCTCGCGAGTAGCTGGGATTACAGGCGCGCCCACCATGCCCGGCTAGTTTTTGTATTTTTAGTAGAGATGGGATTTCACCACTTTGGCCAGGCTGGTCTCGAACTCATGACCTCAGGTGATCTACCCGCCTCTGCCTCCTAAGTGATGGGATTACAGGCGTGAGCCACCGAGACCCACCCACTTTTTCCTTTCAGATCACAAAAATGATCGAATCCCGCCACTTCCCGGGTGCCGGGTGGGAAGGTGGGGTGATTGCAGTGCTGCTGAGAGTTGGGTAGATGCCCGGAAGGCCTCTCAAAGGCGGCCCTGTTTGCAAAGATCTGAATAAGGCACCTCCAGAGGAGCCAGCCTGGGGCAACTGGGGAGGAGGCAGCGGCACAAGTTCGTGGTCAAGCCACTGCCAGGCTGAGAGCTTACTTACAAAGCAATGTTCCTCGACCCACAAAGGCGCAGTAGCTGCTCCAACCCAGCTCAGGGGACCCCCAGAAACGTCTCAGCCCATGCACTGCCCTCTGACCGCGCGACCTTCCCGCCACTCCTGCATCCAATCAGAGGGCCCCCTCTGAGCCTGCTGCCTTCCCGCCAACCCTGCATCCAATCAGAGGGCGTCCCCACTACGTTTATTGAGCAACAGCCAATTGAAACTGGGATCGAAGCCTTGGCCCGCCTCCCCAGAGCTCTGGACCAATGGTGGCCTGGCACCAGCGGGCCAATCCCAGACAGCGTGCGGTGGGAGGCTGTAGTTGGACGTGTGCAGCTGCAGCGGCCGTTTCTGTCGGGTAGTAGCGTTGGACTGCAGCAGCGGCGGAGCTCAACATGGTAAGGCCTGGTCACTCCTGACCCGCAGACGTCCAGGCTGGAGGGTAGACGAAGTTGGCCTCTTGAGGTGGCTGGACGGAGGGATGCTGTTGCGGGTGCAGAGAGGAGGCCAGAGAAGGACGCGGGGCCCAGGGCGGGACACGGGGTCGTCTACTGGGTCTGCAGGCTCCAGGGCAGGGACGGCAGCTTTTGTTTTAGAGGAAGCTGCCGGCCTTGAGTCGGTGGACGGGGAGCATTGACGGTGTCCCGTCCCCCAGAGAGCAAACAGTGGGGTCACCTCCTGAACACAAGAGGGCGCTGCTCCCGCTTTCCGGTCTCCAAACGTCTCAGTGCTACTGGAAACCACTGAGGAACCCCAGGAGCCTTAGCTGATGGAGGCTGGGGCTGTGGACATTGGTCAGATCAGGAATTAAAGCTCAGACGCTGCTAAAACATTGCCTCATTCACCTAAAAGCAACACGGTGGGTGGGCGCGGTGGCTCACGCCTGGAATCCCAGCCCTTGGCGAGGTGGAGGCGGAGGATCCCCTGAGGTCAGGGGCTCTGCACCAGCCTGGCCAATATGGCGAAAACCCTTCTCTACTAAAAATACAAAAATTCCCAGGGTGGGGGCCTGGATCTGTGGTTCCAGCTACTCGGGAGGCTGAGGTGGGAAGGTCAGCTGAGCCCAGGACTGACTTCCAGGCTGCAGTGAGTCACGGTGGTGCCACTGCACTCCAGCTTGGGTGACAAGAGAGACACCCTGCCTCAAAAAAAAAAAAAAAAAAAAAAAAAAAACCACCAACACATTCACATAAAGAACAGATTTGTAAGTCCCAAGTCTGAATAGCTATGGCCGTGGTCTGTCAAGTATCTGTTGTTTTTTTTTTTTTGAGACGGCTCAACAGCTCTGTTGCCCAGGCTGGAGCACAGTTGCAGGATCACGGCTCACTGCAATCTTGAACCCCTGAGCTCCAGTGATCCTCCTGCCTCAGCCTCCTGAATAACTGGGACTACAGGTGTGTGCCACCACACCTGGCTAATGTTTAAATTTTTCAGCTGGGTGCAGTGGCTCATGCCTGTAATCCCAGCACTTTGGGAGGCCGAGGCGAGCATATCACAAGGTCAGGAGCTCAAGACTATCCTGGCTAACACGGTGAAACCCCGTCTCTACTAAAAATACAAAAAATTAGCTGGGCGTAGTGGTCCGTAGTCCCAGCTACTTGGGAGGCTGAGGCAGGAGAATTGCTTGAACCTGGGAGGCAGAGGCTGCAGTGAGCTGAGATTGTGCTACTACACTCCAGCCTGGGTGACAGAGTGAGACTCTTGTTTCAAAAAAATAATAATTTTTTTTTCATAGTTGCCCAGGCTAGTCTCAAACTGGTCCCAAGCGATCTCAGCTCAGCCTCCCAGGGTGCTGGAATTACAGGCATGAGCCACCACACCCGGCTTGGCAGGGTTTAAAGAAACCACCAAAGGACAGTGCAGTGTCCCAGCACTGATGACGTCTGGGAGCCATTACACTCCTAGGCCTCAAAGGATGGAGAGGAGGGAGTGCTTACAAAAACTTGAGAGGGTAACTTTATGAAGAGGGCCACCTGCCAAAAGTGTGGCCTTGATGGAGGGATTTGGATCACCCATGAAAGTTGAGCAGGAAGGGGCCAAGGGGAGAGTACCCTGATGCCTCCTCCAGCCTTCTGGTCTCCTGCTGCTGCCTGTCATTGAACAAACCAGCACGAAGCTAGAGGGCAAGATAGGCCTCTGACACTGTCCTCATGGGTCAGCCTCTGGGAGCAAAGAGCAGGTGGTGAATGATGGAGGGTAGATCTGGGGGGGGCAGAGAGAGGACACATACTGAACACCTGGGCTTGGACCACAGTGACCTGGGACCTAGTCTCTATTTCTTTACCCAACCCAATTATCCTTTGATCAGGACATAATCAAAAACTGCTGTGTACTCTTCAGAGCATTACTGTGACTGGCCATAATGTGGGGTTGATTATTGGCATTGCATGGCTTCCAAGTTTTAAAATAATCGAATTTTTGTGTAGTGGCAAACGTTAGGTTCTAGGGCTACCTCTGGAACTTAGCAGCTAGGATGGTTTAGAGCAAGTAAGTTTTCACAGGGATTAAGGGGTCAGTCACCTAACCCTCCTAGGAAATATCAATTGTGAAAGCACTAGATACTGAAGCACTATACAAATATTAAATTAGAATATTTTGCATGCCATATAGCTTCAAGTTGCCTTGAAATGAACGGGTCTACATTTATGTTCCGGTTCACAGCGCGAGTGTATCTCTATCCACGTGGGGCAGGCAGGTGTCCAGATCGGCAATGCCTGCTGGGAACTGTACTGCCTTGAACATGGAATTCAGCCTGATGGTCAGATGCCAAGTGATAAAACCATTGGTGGCGGGGACGACTCCTTCAACACGTTCTTCAGTGAGACTGGGGCTGGCAAGCACGTGCCCAGAGCAGTGTTTGTGGACCTGGAGCCCACTGTGGTTGGTGGGTGCTCGGGCCCTGGATGGCAGCTTTCCTGGGAGGGTGGGAGAGCATCATCGGTAAAGCCCCATGTGGGCTCCTTTGAATCCTCCTGCAGAAGGTATGAGATAGACAAGCATATGCCCATGGTGTTGTTAAGAGAGAAACGGAAAGGTTCATGATTAAAGTGTCTGTGAGACTCGGCTCCTCATTTAGGAAAACCTGACCTACAGGGAAAAGCTGCTTTGGCAGCAATAAGATGGGCTGTGGAGACATTCCCTCTGGCTGCCTCAGCCCTGCTCAAGTGGCTCTGCCTGCAGGGCACAGTGGCATTGGTTCCATCCTAAATGCTGTGCACTCTCTTATGCTGGTGCACAAGAGTCTTGACCTGCATCATAGGCATAGGAGGTTAAGTACAGCACAGTCATTTGCTTCCTCCAGATTAGCAGCCCAAGGTAGTTTCCAAGAAGAACTGCAAAGAGACAGCCCCTTTCAGTGGCCCCATATGAGATGACAGTGTCACCTGAAAGCCTGTGGGGCCCAGGCCACACAGGGTGCCCTGATGGGACTGCTGCAGAAGTCACATTGACCTGGTGACTTCCCAGTTTGTAAGAGTTTTAACTTACAGCTTTTGATGTAGCTACATGTAGGAAAGAATTATGTACCTGTACAATTACCTGTGTGTGGGTGTTACAGCTTATTTCCCTTCACTGGGAACTGGTAGTGCTGACATTTGTACTGCAAGCTGAGTTTAACTTCCTAGAGGCATAAATTGCAGTTTGATTATCACACATTTGCACTTTGGTTATCACACAGAGACATTTCCTACCAGACACTGCCACTGTTGAGCTACAACATGTAGGTCATGTACTTTGAACAGCATGTACGTTGTAGAAGTGAACAGTCCTGGAATGTGTTCATCTTGGTGAGTACAGGCCTTAAAGATTCACAGTACATTCGGTCTCTTGTAGATGAAGTGCGCACAGGAACCTACAGGCAGCTCTTCCACCCAGAGCAGCTGATTACCGGGAAGGAAGATGCGGCCAATAATTACGCCAGAGGCCATTACACCATTGGCAAGGAGATTGTCGACCTGGTCCTGGACCGGATCCGCAAACTGGTAAGAAGAGAAGGCTTCCTGTGACCATTGTCCTGCACAGGAGGGTAGATCTTGGATTGTGAAGGGGAGGTCATTTTGTCACAACTTAGACCAGCACTTTGGCCGGATCTGGTGACTCACGCCTGTAATCCCAACACTTTGGGAGACCAAGGTGGGCAGTCACCTGAAGTCAAGAGTTTGAGACCAGCCTGGCCAACATGGTGAAACCCTATCTTTACTAAAAATACACAGATTAGTCAGGCATGGTGGTACCTGCCTGTAGTCCCAGCTACTCAGGAAGCTGAGGCAGGAGAATGGCTTGAGCCCAGGAGACAGAGGTTGCACTGAGCCAAGCTCATGGCATTGCACTCCAGCCGGGGCAACAGAGTGAGACTCTATCTCAAAAAAAAAAAAAAAGAAAAAGAAAAAAAAAAAAACTTAGACCAGCATCTTGAGTCCGATTGAGTCTGCAGTGGTCTTAGTCTGAAGCATGCATGGTGATTTGTCTGTAGATCTTTGTCTGCTTTTCTTTGCTTCAGAGTGTACTGCGTGTTTATTATGGATGATTTGAATCCATATCAAGTCTTCAGAGGCAAAGAGAAGTGGCCCTGGCTTGGTGGAGGTTGGTGGTGTGGCTCCCACGGGCATTGGCTCACGTTGTCTGGTTTCTCTCAGGCGGATCTGTGCACAGGACTGCAGGGCTTCCTCATCTTCCACAGCTTCGGGGGCGGCACTGGCTCTGGGTTTGCATCTCTGCTCATGGAGCGGCTCTCGGTGGACTACGGGAAGAAGTCCAAGCTAGAGTTTGCCATTTACCCAGCCCCCCAGGTCTCCACGGCCGTGGTGGAACCCTACAACTCCATCCTGACCACCCACACGACCCTAGAACATTCTGACTGCGCCTTCATGGTCGACAATGAAGCCATCTATGACATATGTCGGCGCAACCTGGACATTGAGCGTCCCACGTACACCAACCTTAATCGTCTGATTGGGCAGATCGTGTCCTCCATCACGGCCTCTCTGCGATTTGATGGGGCCTTGAATGTGGACTTGACGGAATTCCAGACCAACCTAGTGCCGTATCCCCGCATCCACTTCCCCCTGGCCACCTACGCCCCAGTCATCTCAGCCGAGAAGGCCTACCATGAGCAGCTGTCCGTGGCCGAGATCACCAATGCCTGCTTCGAGCCAGCCAATCAGATGGTCAAGTGTGACCCTCGCCATGGCAAGTACATGGCATGCTGCATGTTGTACAGGGGGGATGTGGTCCCCAAAGATGTCAACGCGGCCATCGCCACCATCAAGACCAAGCGCACCATCCAGTTTGTGGATTGGTGCCCAACTGGATTTAAGGTATGACTGGGTAGTGTGGAATTCTTGTATCTTTCAGCAAGCAACAGACACACAGAGTAAGGCTGCCCCTGAAGGCCCGCATCCTTTGAGGAAACTACCCCCGTTCCATGGGCTAGGCGCATGGGCATAAATTAGTGAACCAGAGTGATAATTAATTCAGTGATGTCTTTTTTTTTTTTTTTTTGAGGTAGAGTCTAGCTTTGTGTCCCAGACTGGAGTGCAGTGGTGTGATTTGAACCCATTGCAGTCTCCATCGGCTTCCCAAGTAGCTGGAATTACAGGCACCCACCACCACGCCTGGTTACTTTTTATGTTTTTAGTAGAAACAGGATTTTGCCATGTTGGCCAGGCTGGTCTTGAACTCCTGACCTCAGGTGATCCACCCACCTCGGCCACCCAAAGTGCTGGGGTTAGAGGCGTGAGCCACTGCGCCTGGCCCAGCAATGTCTTTTGAACTCTCTGAGTCATTATACTACATATCTGTGATGAGCTTTACTTACTTATTTTGTTGTTGTTGTTGAGAAGGCTGGAGTGCAGTGGTGTGATCTCGGCTCACTGCAACCTCTGCCTCCCAGGCTCAAGTGATTCTCTCACCTCAGCCTCCTGAGTAGCTGGGACCACAGGCATGCACCACCGCACCCAGCTAATTTTTGTGTATTTAGTAAAGGGATTTCACCATGTTGGCCAGACTGGTCTCAAATTCCTGGCCTTAAGTGATCTGATCGCCTTAGCTCCCAAAATGCTGGGATTATGGGCATGAGCCACTGTGCTTGAACCTATTTATTTACTTTTTTGAGACAGAATCCCACTCTGTCAACCAGGTTGAAGTGCAGTGTGGTGATCACAGCTCTCCAATAAAAATACAAAAATTGGTTGGGCATGGTGACCCATGCCTTTAATCCAGCACTTTGGGAGGCCGAGGCAGGCGGATCACCTGAGGTCAGGAGTTTGACACCAGCCTGGCCAACAGGGCAAAACCCCATCTCTACTAAAAATACAAAAATTAGCCAAGTATGGTGGTGGGCACCTGTAATTCCAGCTACTCAGGAGGCTGAGGCAGGAGAATCACTGGGACCCAGGAGGTGGAGGTTGCAGTGAGAAGATATCACCTGACTGTACTCCAACATAGGTGACAGTACAAGACTCTGTCTCAAAAAAAAAAAAAAAAAAAAAGACAAGATCGTAAAAATTCTAGGCCTTACAGGTCACACGACCACTGTCATGCCTACCCCACTCTGCTGTTGGATAGCAAAATCAATCTACAAATGAAGGAGTGTGGTGGCTATGGTGGCTATGTTCAGACAAGAACTTCCAAAATTAGGTGGCTAGTCCAGCAGCTGTGCTAACCCCTGAAGGAGAGGAAGAGATACTCACAGTAGGAAATCCCAGTCAGAGCTGACTGCAGTGGTCTCTCCCGACAGAGGTGGTGGAGGTCTAAGCCAGAGGCAGCAGGGAAAGCACAGCACAAGGACGCACAGGCTCAACAGAGAAATGCCACAAGATTTAGTAACCAACTACTGATAAAGCTGAAAGAGGACAGCAAGGTTACTTTTGTGTCAGTGGAAAGTGGGGACAGATTTTGTGTCTGAGGCAAACCCAGGCCAAAATTACTAGACTTCCCAGAAGAGAAATAAAGACATTGCTGGTTTTTTTGTTTTTTGTTTTTTGGTTTTTTTTTTGAGACGGAGTCTCACTCTGTCACCCAGGTTGGAGTGCAGTGAAGCGATCTTGGTTCACTGCAAGCTCCTCCTCCTGGGTTCACGCCATTCTCCCACCTCAGCCTCCCGAGTAGCTGGGACTACAGGCGCCCACCACCACGCCTGGCTAATTTTATTTTTGTATTTTTAGTAGAGATGGGGTTTCACCGTGTTAGCCAGTATGGTCTCGATCTCCTGACCTTGTGATCTGCCCACCTCAGCCTCCCAAAGTGTTGGGATTACAGGCGTGATCCACCATGCCTGGCCTTTTTTTTTTTTTTTTTTTTGGAGACAGGGTCTTGCTCTGTCACCCAGGCAGTGGTGAGATCTCAGCTCATTGGAACCTCTGCCCTCCAGGCTCAGGCGATCCTCCCACCTCAGCCTCCTGAGTATCTGGGACCACAGGTGCATGAGATCATGCTCAGCTAATTTTTTGTATTTTTGGTAGAGACAGGGTCATGCCATGTTGCCCAGGCTGGTCTTGAACTCCTGAGTTCAAGCAGTGGATGATCTTGGCCTCCCAAAGAGCTGGGATAATGGGTGTGAGCCACTGTAACTGTTGCTGTTTTCATCACAAAAAAATCATTCTTTTTTAAATCAAACCCTTCATGAGACAGTGGAATGGAGGATGTAGTGAAGCAGTTTATAGTAATGCCCAAGTTAAAGTAAATATATACACCACCTACAAGATTCCCCAAAATGCCCATGAAAGTCCTACTAAGTTCAACCTGCCTTTTCCACATGAATTCTACCACCTAAGAAAGGGGCACAGAAATCCTTTAGAAAATACTTTATTCTAAAAAAAAAAAAAAAAAAAAAAAACAGCTGGGTATGCTGCATCATGCCTGTAATCCTAGCACTTTGGGAGGCTGGGGCGGGTGGATCGATTGAGCCCAGGAGTTTGAGGCCAGCCTGGGAAACATATGTTGTCTGAAACTGTCACCCTGCCTGGCACAGAGAAGGGCTTAGTGACATTTGTGCGGTGAACTGAGAATTCTCCTGTTCACCTACAGGGCGTCTTCTGTTTGAGGAAAAGTAGCCACCATTTCTAGGTTTGATATAAGCTTCACAGACTGCTTTCTTCCCCTTCTCCGGCAGGTGGGCATTAACTACCAGCCCCCTACGGTGGTCCCTGGGGGAGACCTGGCCAAGGTGCAGCGGGCTGTGTGCATGCTGAGCAACACCACGGCCATCGCGGAGGCCTGGGCTCGCCTGGACCATAAGTTCGATCTCATGTATGCCAAGCGGGCCTTTGTGCACTGGTACGTGGGAGAAGGCATGGAGGAGGGGGAGTTCTCTGAGGCCCGTGAGGATCTGGCAGCTCTGGAGAAGGATTATGAAGAGGTGGGCGTGGATTCCGTGGAAGCTGAGGCTGAAGAAGGTGAAGAATACTGAGGGGAGGGTGTGTTGGTTTCTCCACTGCCACCCCCAGCATGGCTGCTTTCAAGTTCTTTGCAATTAAAGGTTCTGTATAAAACCAATGCCTCTGTATGTCATGCTGCTTAGCTCTGCCTACAAGAGCACGTGGGACCCCCAGAGCCTGCATGGACAGCGGTGGGGTGCCAGCCTGCCCTGCTGGCGTGGGGTTGGGTGCAGCGGGATGGTACATACTTAAGGAGCTGCCACAGAAGTAACTTGACACAGAGAAAACTGTTTCTTCAAAGCCAAGTGTTCAGTGTATAGATTTCCTAAATTCTAGGAAAGCAGAGTCAGGGTTTTCAACTGAATTTGCAATTTTGAGGGCTTCTCTATTGATGGGTGATGCTGGCTAAAAAAAAGAGCCTAGAAGTGGAGTGTTTAAATCTGAGGTCTGTGGATGGGGCTTGTCCATGAAATCCCTAAAGCTGTGGGTCAGATGTGTAAGGTCAGGACATTTTATAAGGGGGAAAAAGCGTTACTGTGTCTTGCACAGCATTCGTGACCCACAGAAGGTCACAACACACCCAGCCTTCCACAGAAACCTGGAAGACAGTATTTGCCCTCTGTGCACACACATGGCCACCCGGCCCCTCTTCCCTGACCGTCAGTCAATGGTCTTGGTAGAAAACCTCCCACTTTCACTTCAAGTGAAGCTTTGCTGACGTCTTTATAAAAGACTTGCCAATCCAGATGCCTTTTCTCAGAACCCAAATCAGGGCCAGGAAGTTGACCCATGGTGAAGGGGCCTGGTTAATTCAGCTGTGGCATGACCAGGAATGGCACAAAAACCTCATTCTAAGTTAGTGCCTTAATATAATAAAAAAATGGTAGAGATTGTCTGACCTGGATGCTCTGCATCTCGGAAAGGTGTATCATCAACTGAAGGAGACAACATGTAGCCTTTGCTGGGGACAGTGATGTGTCAAGTCTCTGCCCCATCCGAGGTGCTGCTCCGTGTTGGGCTCTTCCCACGCTTGCACCCCTTGGGCAGCCTGGTAGTGATGGGCAGGTGGGGCATCCTCTGGCTGGATCCTTTGTGGCTGCTGCATTCCGCCAGGGCCAGCACTCCCCCGAGGGCAGTGCTGCCTGTGTTTCTCTCTGAGGAGGCACAAATCACAATTATTAGGAATGGGCGAGCCCCGTAACTGTAGCATCTACTGTACTCATGCTCCTTGAGCAACATTTGTGTCTACATACTTCCATCAAGGCCGCTTCAGCTAGAGGCCCTGCATCAGCCCTGAGTCCTGAGGCTCAGAACCAGTCAAGACAGGTCATGCTCCGGAAGCCCTTGGCAGTGTGCAGGGGATCCTTTAGGATGTATCCCAGGAGCAAAGCCATGCAAGCACACTGCCATGGGAACGTTTTGAAAGGACACACATCACAGGTCCATTTAGGGGAAGGTAGGCACAGCCAGTCCACACCTGGCCTGGACCTGGTCTGCCCTGACGGTGCCAGCAGTGGCAGCAGCAGCAGGGACTTGCCGCCTCATCCTCTAGGTGTGTTCATGCTGGACCGTACATCTGAGCTGCCCCAGACAGTGACAGGCAGGAAGTACTGCAGTACCAAGTCCTGGAATTGGGTTTCTGATTCCGATTTTGGAAACTCTTACGTTGTTTCCTACCTACCCGAGAGTTCTGCAAATAGTGGTCAAGCCTCTTGCTCTTGGGTTTAGCTGCTTGGGTTTAACGACTGGGTTCCTGCCACAGTCTGAATGCTTGAGACTTTCCTTCTGACCGCCAGAGTCTCACTCAGATGAAGGCCACGGGTTCAGAATTTCTTTGATTTGTAATTTGCTTACTTTACTCTTTTGTGTGAAGATAGCCAAGAAAGATCTGCAACCACACTTGGGCCAGAGCTTTACTTGAATATATTTCCCTGGGCTCAGGGTGTTGATAGCATTAGCAAGACCGAGTGAGGGGACCCACCAGGAGAAAAATGTGCCCGGGTAGCAGGCTTGCCTGTGGGGTCACAGCCCCCCATGTGGAGTGCCTTGGCCAGGACTCTCTTCTGCTGCAGGCTGGCAGGGTCAGTCCTGTGGGCTCTAACCAGGGCATGTGTCCCCTGCTTGATTCACAGTATTTGATCCCCCATTTCCTCCCCCCAGCTTTTCCTTCGTCCTGACTGAGACAGTACCTTGACCACCCTGTGACTTGGTTAGCTGCATGTTCCCCCTGCAGGCTCAAACCCTGACTGGGGTCTTGCATCTTCCAGACACTGAGGTCAAGGCTGCAGTAAGCCGTGATTGCACCACTGCACTCCAGCCAGGGCAACAGAGTGAGACCCTGTCTCAAAAAATATGTAGTTTGTTTATTTTAATTTTAATTTTATTTTTTTTTGTTCTCTTCATTGTTATTTTATTTTTCCTTAGTCTTCTGTCATACACACAAAAAAATGTATTTTGTTAAGAGACTGACTTACTTAACTGGCCCAAATCTAAAGCAACGCTGCTTGGTATGCCATTCAACCACACTGGAAGAATCCAAAGCTTCTCTTCTCATTGGCACCATCACACCAGGGTTCCTTTGGGCGCAGGGCTGATCCCGTGGGTCTCAGCCAGGGAGTGGCCTCCTCGGAGGGAGCTGGGCAGCAGGCAGTGCAGGACTAGAGCCGGGTGCTGGGCCTGCCTGCAGCCTCGCCGCACACGGTTTCAGGATCGGCATACCATCTTCCATGGCTGGTAGAGAGCATTTTCGGCAGCCTGGATGGTGTCCTCGTTGGCTGGAACCTCTGCTTCTTACAGGGGCACCTGGATCCTGTGGAGTACAGCATCGTGGAGTTTCTCAATCCTGGGTAGGGAGGTTTGTCACCTGAGAGAGGCTGGGTGCTTTCTCATGGTGATTCCACCTTTAAATCACTCTCTCGATTTCTTAAGAAACAATCAAAGCAAGATAATTTGCAGTTTATTTGCCCTGTTTTTGTTTGTTTGGTCAATTTAATGTTCAGTGGCCCAATGATGAAGTTGGTTTATAAGCTTCAAGCCGAAGACTGTAAGGCTGACTTTCCCATCTCCTTTCTGCCTGTAAGTAAACCACAGTGGTGAGAGTGGTGCTCGGGACAGTGGACCTTGCACAGCTCTGCGGTGACGGGCAGTCTCCTCCAGTCCTCCAAGGACAAATTGAGGGGTGATTTGCTCGGGGGATATGAGAGGGAAAGGACATGGGTATTGCATGGCTGCTACCCTTGCTGTCTGCAGCTTTTTATGAGATGGTAGGAGAAGTTCTGAGCAAAGACTCTTGTTCAGGCACTGCTCAGAGACAGGGCACTGTCCCCACAGGTTGGTTCTGTGTGCACGTCTTCCCCAGCAGCCTTCCCAAAGGCTGCTGTGTGTGGGGCACCAGGTATCAGGCACTACGTACCAGCACCTGCCCACAGCCTCGCTGCATCTCTCTGAAGCCGTCCATCCAGGAGCACGTCCTCCTCAACAGTCCCCTGTACCACAATGAGGTCCAGTTCCCCCTCACTGGGGGCTTTGGCCTGAACCTAGTCCTGAGTATCCTTTGGTGGCCCTGAGGTAGGGAGGCTGTGGGTGACTCAGCAACCCTGTGTGTTTACCCCTGACGCTGCTGTCAGATCTGTTGGAGTATTACATATTCTCCTTTGCCTTGAGCCTCATCACTCAAAAAGTAGGGAAGAGATGCCTCTTGCTGGGAGGGGCGGGGCCGGGCCCTGGGCTTCCCTGCACTTGCCGGTGCTTGGTGGCCAGGCGGTGTCCAGAGCCCACACTAACACATAGCTTGGTTTTCCAGCCACTCCGTGTCCCTCCACGTCTGTACTTCAGGCGTACCTACTTCATCCTGGTGGACAGGTACCTGTTGTGGTTCCTGCCCACTGAAGGCAATGTGCCCCCACCCCACACTCTCCTCCAGCCCAGGGGGGCCAGACCCTCACCAGCTCCCAGGTAAAGCTGCCCTGATTGTTACCAGCAGGTCTTGATAGGGAGGCTCTGGGTCAAAGAGTCTGTTATACCAGTCCAAAGAGGCTGGGCCTGATGCCGGACTGCACAGGTGGGGAGTGTGAACCAGGGGCTCTCATGTCTGGCTATGCTAGGGCCTCCGTGGGCCCTAACCCAGGGCCTCTTGGCTGACTTCCCAGGAGACCCCTTTGCTCCAGCAGCAGCTGCCTGTGCACCTCCGACTCTCCTCAGTCTCTCTGGCCTATCACCTTTCCCGGGAGGCTGCATGCAGGCCCCTCCCTGCAGATGCTGGCCCATCCCAGATCTGCTGGCACGTGCAGACCAGGCCGGGCCTCTACCTACAATTCATATGTTGAACAGGTGCCCCCAGAGAGTGGCAGGGAGAAAGGGGGCAGCAGGAGGAGATGCTGCCCGGGTGGCGGCAGTGATCAGTGGCCCTAAAATGTGGCTGATCCTGTGGAGGACTCGGAGGCGAGGCGGATTCACACCTCTCAGATGCACAGTCCAGCTGCCAAGCGGTTTATGCCTGATTTTTTTTTTTTTTTTGCCTGTTTTAACATTTTGGGTCTTTTTACTTCTTTCTTTTAGAAATTATATATATATGTATATATAAATACATAAATTGTACATAATAAATATATAATATATAATTATAACATATTAATTCATATATTTAAATATACATATTTTATATATTACATATATATATTTTTGAGATGGAGTCTCACTCTGTCACCTAGCCTGCAGTGCAGTGGCACAATCTTGGCTCACTGCAACCTCAGTGTCCCAGGTTCAAGCAATTCTCCCACCTCAGCTTCCTGAGTAGCTGCGATTACAGGCATGTGTTACCACCCTCAGCTAATTTTTGTATTTTCAGTAGAGACAGGGTTTCACCATGTTGGCCAGGCTGGTCTTGAACTCCTGACCTCAACTGATCTGCCCACCTCAGCCTCCCAAAATGCTGGGATTATAGGCGTGAGCCAGTGAGCCACTGCACGCTGGCTTTTTTTTTTTTTTTTTTTTTTTTTTTTTTTTTTGAGACAGGGTCTAGCTTGGTCACCTAGGCCGAAGTGCAGTGCAACGTCGACCTCCTGAGCTCAAGTGATCCTCCTCCTTTGGCATCCCAAGTAGCTGGTACTGTAGGCATGCTGCACCCCCACACCCAGCCTTTACTTTTTGTAAGATGTGTCTAGTTATGCTGCCCAGGCTGGTCTAGAACTCCTGGGCTCAAGTGATCCTCTTGCCTCAGCCTCCCAAAGTGCAGGGATTATGGGCATGAGCCACCAAATTCAGCCATCATGTTTGTTTTTTGGTATGTTTTGGAGACAGGGTCTCGCTCTCTTTCCCAGGCTGGAGTGCAATGGCAAAATCTCAGCTCACTGCAACCTCCGCCTCGGGTTCAAGTGATTCTCCCGGCTCAGGGAGAGGGCTGCCCTTTGGGCTGTCTGATATTTGCTGGGGCTTGCTGAGGGCTGCCCCTTGGGCTGATATCAGCTTGGGCTTTGTTGGCAGTGGCACCGCAGTGGGACATCTGGTCCTTGCCAAGTGTCTCACCAGGAGGGCTGCAGTGCGTCTTTACCCCATTGCTGATGATGCTAGCGTTATCACTGGGCAGAAAGAATGTCGGCCAGGTTTGTCCCTGTAAAATCAGTACTTTGTGCCTAGATTAAATAGTAATGAAGCCAGGCGCTGTGGCTCATGCCTGTAATCCCAGCACTTCGGGAGGCCAAGGTTAGAGGATCACTGGAGTTCAGGAGTGCGAGACCAGCCCGGACAACATAGAAAAACCCCATCTCTACCCAAAATTTACGTCAGGCATGGTGGTGTGCACCTGTAATTCCAGTTATGTGGAAGGCTGAGGCGAAAGGATCATTTTCACCCTGGAGGCAGAGGCGGCAGTGAGCCAAGATCGTGCCACTGTACTCCAGCCTGGGCTACAGAGCGAGACCTTATCTCAACAATAAAAATTAGTAATGAGTGCCTGGACAACATAACACGATTTTGTTCCTGTTAAAAACATTAGCCAGGCATGGTGGTGTGCACCTGTGGTCCCAACAACTTGGGAGGCCTAAGTCTAGGAGGTTGAAGTTGCAGTGAGCTGTGACTGCGTCATTGCACTCCAGCCTGGGCAACAGAATGAGACACTGTCTCAAAAAATAAAGAAAAAAAAATTGGTAATGAGGATTTATCAGGAAGATGTATGAGGACTTTGTAATTTCACTAGTATTAGCATCTGCTGTTGATTCTCTCCTTTTTTCAAATTCATTTTATTTTGAGACAGGTTCTTGTTCTCTCACCCCAGGCTGGAGTGAAGTGCTGTGATCTCGGCTCACGGCAGCCTTAACTTCCTGGGCTCAAGTGATCTTCCTGCCTGAGCCCAAGTATCTGGGACTATAGGCAGGCACCATCACACCTGGCTAATTTTTGTATTTTTGTAGAGACAGGGTTTTGCCATGTTGCCCAGGCTGGAAATTTCTTATTTTCTTAGAAACAGGGTATTGCTCTGTCACCGCAAGCTGGAGTGAAGTTGGCATGATCATGCATCACTGTAGCCTCAACTCCTGGACCCAAGCCATTCTCCTTCCTCAGCCTTGTAAGCAGCTAGGACTACAGGCACATGCCACCATGCCCAGCTATTTTATGGTTTAATGTTTTTGTAGAGACAGGGTCTCACTTTGTTGCCCAGGCTGGTCTCAAATGCCTGGTCTCAAGAAATCCTCCTACCTTGGCCTCCCAAAGTGCCGAGATGACAGGTGTGAGCCTCCATGCCTGACCTCAGTGTTGATTCTGGACCAAATCAGCTCTTAATAGGGTGGCTGCCAAATGGTGGTTCTCTAACTTCATCCCTTCTACATTGATTGGTGGGTCAGTGGTCACTCTGTGGTAAGGAACACTTCTCTCTTTGCTATTTATTCAGGGATGTCAGTGTGGGTCACCGGGCGGCGGGGAGCATTGTGTTATTGAACAAGTTGTAATCAGTCCCTACTGCCACAGATTTTGATGTCCAGATTGTCCCTGGCTACGCCAGTGGGAGCCTGTAACTTGGACCTGTTTCTGTGTCTCCCTCAGGACACCAGCCATGCCCTTTGCTTCCTACAGCCTCCACCACACTAGCCTCCCGAAGCCAGACATCTCTCATCAGACGTCTGTGAATGCGGACCCCACCTCCCACAAGATCTGGAGGTCAGAAACTGCTCCAGGTGAGAGCCCAGCTGGTCTCAGCTTCTGTTTCAAAAGAAACTGTTTAGCCAGCAGGCGCCGTGGCTCATGCCAGTAATCCCAGCACTTTGGGAGGCTGAGGTGGGTGGATCATGTGAGGTCAGGAGTTTGAGACCAGCCTGTCCAACATGGTAAAACCCTGTCTCTACTAAAAACACAAAAATTAGCCAGGCATGCTGGCAGCCGCCTGTAGTCCCAGCTACTCAGGAGGCTGAGAATTGCTTGAACCAGACGAGGCAGAGGCTGCAGTGAGCTGAGATCACACCACTGCACTTTAGCTTGGGTGACAGAGCTAGACTCCATCTCAAAAAAAAAAAAAAAAAAAAAAAAAAAAAAGAAAGAAAGAAAAGAAACTGTTCAGCCACCTTCCACTATGTGGAAGAGTGTCCCAGAGACGGCCCCTCAGCCAGGGGCTGATTCTAAATTGTTGATATTTTCCTGCTATGACATTTAGAAAACATGAAAATAAATCTGCCCACCAATCTAGCTTATATGTCATTGACAATGTTTTTCATCCCAGGATCTCCTGTCCACGGGAGTTGTTTCGGTTTGCCCGTGGTGATATAATTGTTTCCGTCTTTTAGTTTCCATTTCCTGTGTTGTTGGAGATGTTTCCTGTGATTACCACCATGTGGATATTAAGCCCTGCCCCAGTAGCATTTTTATGACACTGAATGGTGAGGGGTCTGTGCAGCCTCCACAGGCCTTCAACTGATTCAGAGGATTTGAGTAGTAGGTGACAGAGTCCCTTGTCTGCCCAGAGGCGATCCAGCCTCTCAGGATGGTATGGGCCGGCTCACTTCCTGAGTGCTGGCCACCTCTCAGGTCCTGGCTGTGTGTTCTTGGCACACCTCAGAGAATCGGCAGGTGCTGCTTCTGACACTGGATCCTAGGGCTGACCTGGTAGCCTCAGCCTCACTGTTGACAGTCTGGAATGTAGATAAGATAGGATTCTTTTTCCCACCTTGTACATAACTCCTAGTATCTGGGGTGCTGCATTTTTTGAAGCCTCCATGCCATTTCACAGCTTCCTCCAGGGGTGGAATGGTAGGAACCATCATTCCTGTTCAGAGGGGACCACCGTGCCCCGATGGCTCTCGGGTATGTGGACTGTGGGCTGTGCTGGCTGTGAAGTGGGCAGGGCAAGCTTACAGGACAGAACTGGAAGGTTCTGCTGTTTTCCAGACCAAAGCATTATTATTATTATTATTCTAGATGGAGTCTCTGTCACCCAGGCTGGAGTGCAATGGTGAGATCTTGGCTCACTGCAACCTCCACCTGGGTTCAAGTAATTCTCCTGCCTCAGCCTCTGAGTGGCTGGGATTACAGGCACCCGCTGCTGTTGCAGGAAGTCAGGGACCCCAAATGGAGGGACTGGCTCTGTGTTCTTGGCAGAAGAACATAAATTGTGAAGATTTCATGGACATTTATCACTTCCCCAATCAATACTTATAATTTCCTATGCCTGTCTTCAATCTCTTAATCCTGTCATCTTCATAAGCTGAGGATCCTGTGATGATTGCGTTATCTGCACAAATTGTTTATAGAGCATGTGTGTTTGAACAATATGAAATCTGGGCATCCAAAAGGAACAGGATGGCTGCGATTTTCAGGGAACAAGGGAGATAACCATTGGGCCTGACTGCCTGAGGGGCCAGACAGAACAGTTATACTTCTCTTCTTACAAAAGCGAATGGGAGAAATATTGTTGACTTCTTTTTCTCAGTGAGGAACAGCCCTGAGAAAGAGAATCATCCCTAGGGGGAGGTCTCTAAAATGGCCGCTCTAGGAGTGTCTGTCTTATACAGTTGTAGGTAAGGGATGAAATAAGCCCCGTCTCCTGTAGCGCCCCCAGGCTTATTAGGATTAGAAAATTTCTGCCTAGTAAATTTTAGTCAGACCGGTTGTCTGCTCTCAAACCCTGTCTCCTGACAAGATGTTATCAAGGACAATGCATCCCAGTGGGACATGAAACTTCATCAGCAACTCTAATTTCACCTTGGTCCTGTGATCTTGCTCCACCCCCATTTGCTTTGTGATATTTTATTGCCCTTGAAGCATGTGACCTCTGTGACCCACACCCTATTTGTACACCCCTCCCCTTTTGAAATCCATAATAAAAACTTGCTGGTTTTGTGGCTCAGGGGGCATCATGGAATCTGCCGACATGTGATGTCTCCCCCGGACACCCAGCTTTAAAATTTCTCTCTTTTGGACTCTTTCCCTTTATTTCTCAGACCGGCTGACACTTAGGGAAAATAGAAAAGAATCTACATTGAAATATTGGGGGCTGGTTCCCCCAATACGCTGCCATGCCCAGCTAATTTTTGCATTTTTAGTAGAGACAGGGTTTTACCATGTTGGTCCAGGCTGATCTCGAACTCCTAACCTCAGGCAATCCACCTGCCTCAGCCTCCCAAAGTGCTGGGATTACAGGTGTAAGCCACCACACCTGGCTCTTTTTGCTTTTTAATTAATAAAAAAAATTTTAATTTTAAAATATACATAAAATGTACTGTCTTAACCACTTCCAAGTGTACAGTCAGTAGTGTTAAGTACATTCACGTTGCTGTGCATCCCATCTCCAGAATGCTTTTCACCTTGCAAAACTGAAACTGAATTGGCCTGGGAACGGGGGCCTCACACCTGTAATCCTAGCACTTTGGGAGGCCAAGGAGGGAAGCATTGCTCAAAGCCAGAAGTTCAAGACCAGCCTGGCAAACATAGTGAAACCCCACCTCTTTTAACAAAAAAGAAACTAAACCATTAAACAATTCCCCACCCAGCCCCTGGCAATCACTATTCTGCTTTCTTTCTATGGATTTGACTCCTAGATCTCATATTGCATAATGGACTCAAGATTAATCCACGTTACAGATTGTCAGAAATGTCCTTCCTTTTTAAGGCTGAATAGTGTTCTATTGTGTGGATGTACCACATTATGTGTATCCATTCATCTCCCAGTGGACACTTGAGTTACTTCTGCTTTTCTTTTTTGTTTGAGACAAGGTCTCACTCTGTGTTGCCCAGGCTGGAGTGCAGTGTCACAATCTCAGCTCACTGCAGCCTCAAACTACTGGGAACTGATCCTGCCACCTCAGACTCCCAAGTAGCTGAGACTATAGGTGTGCCCCATCACACCCAGCTCATTTTTGTATTTTTTGTAGAGACAGATTTTCACTATGTTGGCCAGGCTGATCTTGAACACCTGCCTCAAGCTATCCACCTGCCTCAGTCTCTCAAAGTGCTGGGATGACAGGCATCAGCCACCACATCTGCTGGTTGCCTTTTGACTCTATCAGTAGTATCTTTTAATAAGAGAGTGTTGACTTTGATAAAGCCTGGTTGTCTTTTTCTTTTGTTGCCTGCACTTTGGGTGTCATATCTAATTAATCATTGTGAAATCCAGTGTAACGTTCTCCCATGTTTTCTTCTGAGTTTATGGTTTTAGTTCTTATCCTTGGGTTGCTTACTGACTTTTAGTTTTTGGCAATGGTGTGAAGGAAGGGCCCAGCTTCACTGTTCTGCATGTGGATATTCCGTGTTCCCAGCTCTACGTTGGAGGCACTGTCCTTTCCCCACTGAATGGTCTTGGCACCATTGTTGAGAATAATTTGACTAATGCTTTTTTGCAGGTTTTTGTTGAAATGTTGCTTCGCTAGTATTCCTCGGAGATGTGCCAAAATATGCAGTCCCCTTACGCCAAGGTATGTTTCCACAGTTTTTGTTCCCTCCTCCTTCTTCTGACCCTGCTCAGCCTGTTGCTTCTTATCCTGCCTGAGTTTGCCCAGGCTGGATGGTGGGAATAGAAACTCACCACCCACCCCTCACTCAGAAGCCAAACAAGAGGTGGGCATAGTTCTCTAGTCCCTGATGGGGGGCAGGGGGCGTTGCACCCTGTTGTGTGGACACTTGAGGCCTGGCCTCTCTGGAGCCCCCTCCCTGGCAGGGGAACAGATGAAGCTGTGGTGCTTTTGCTCTGGGTGTGGCGGAACTGTGATGTCTCTGGGAGCCACGTTCTCGTCTCCTTGACCATTAGCAGCAACTTGGTGTTTTCTCATGAAGTGGCTGCCTGGGGCAGACGTCTGCCCACGGTGGTGACCTGGAGCCTCCTTTTGCTGTCCCCCCTACTCCCCCACTTCCTCCAGAGCATGAACAAGCAGCCGCTCTCACGGTGTGTGGGGCCTGGCGCCCTCCTGCATGAGGCCTGGCCTGCCTTCTCTCCCTTCACTTTACCTCTTCCTGTTCCCTCTCTGGGGAGCACACTAGTCACAGATGCATGGAGGTGGCGGAGACCCCGGGTCACTCCTGCTGTTGCTGTCCATGGAGCTAACATCCCCCGGACTAGTCAAGAGTGAGAAAGCGGTAGATCCCCTGTCGGTCACCCTCCGTGGAGCAGCCTGGCTCACACAGATCCAGGATTCTGCCTGAGGTGGCATCAGTCACGTAGTCTGGTGCCCACAGTGTCTGTGCATCAGTGTGCTTCGGAGACTTTGGCTGTGTCACTAACACCATTCTTGAGGGCTTCCTCTAGAATAAAGGCTCTGTGGGTGATGGAGTTCAGAAGAGCATCCTGTCACTCCTCTGCTTCCGAGGAAGAGCTGTGGATCTGCTTCTGCCACAGTCTCTGCAGCCAGTTCTACGGCCCCAGGCTTTGCAGTGTGGAGGCTGTCTTAAAAGCATAGGGTCCCCAAATCCTTACCCTCCGCATCGCATGGGAGAACGGGGAAAAGCGGAGGACCCCTCCTGGGGCCTCCTGAGTCACCAAGAGCCAAATGGAGTGCCCTTCCTGCTCCCAGAGCAGACTAGCTGCGTGCGCCTGGGGGCCTGGTTGTTCCCAGGGCCCATTCCTCCCATGCGGCTCTGGGACCCTCAATGTTCCTGCATGTGGTTCTGGCCTGGCAGGAGCAGGGGCTGCTACACTGCATTGTGTTCCTGTGGCTCTTTCTGCCTTCTGAGTGGAAACACACCTACTTTCAAAGGCCAGCCAGAAAGGCTCTTCTGGGCTGTCACCTGTGAAGATTGTGTCCTCACGGGCCAGACAGAAAAGCAGGTGGCTGTCCCTGGAGAAGGCAAGAGGTGCCTTTCCCTTGTCCACACTCACGTACTCTTGGCCAGACCTAGGGGTGGGTGGGCCCTGCTCAGAATGACTTGCAGTGCTGGTACCAAGTACCCAGAAATAATCCACTCTTTGCTTCTTCCAACTGAGGTTAAAAAAAAAAAAAAAAAAAGTGAGAAAACTGGGTGGGTGGGAACGAGAGAAAGGCAGCTACGGATGTCTGTGTCCTCTAAGGTCCCTTGCCACTTGCCTGGGCCTGTGCCGCACCTGCCATACAGAAATCACTGCCCATCCCTGCTAGCCCGTGTCTCCAGACGCAAGAAGTGAGGCTCCTGGGGTCATCGCCCTCACCCTGGTTGAGTCCAGGGTGTATGCTTGCTCCTTGGTGGCACTGTGGGCAGTAAGGACAGCCATGGTGCTGCAGGCCACTGTGTCCCTGCAAGTGAGGAGACACCACGCTGGGGACCTGTATGTCTGATTCCTGCCTGAGACCCAGATCTGGCACAGAGGAAGGGTGTGGAGGGCACCACCACCCTGCTCTGCCTGTCTTGATGTCTAGTAGGTGTGTTCTGATCTCTCCTGATGTGGACCCCAGTGGGTGCACTGCTCAGGCAGGAGGCATACTGCTGTCAGAGCAGGATGTGCGCGTCGCTCTGGCTGTGCTAGGCTGTGTGTGCTTTGGCAGGCCACGGTGCTGCAGGGCGTGGAGGAAATTGGAGGGTCTTGGCTGGGAGCCAGCTCAGCCTCAGATTCCTGCTCCCTCTGGGTGTGTGTGGTTCTGGCCAGATCCTTGGGAGCTCCTGCCCTTGGAAGCCCACCTTATCTGGAGGGTGAAAGTTCCTGGTGCTACAGGAGAGGTTGCCTCCTAGATTTAGAGCTGATGTGCACACCGTACCTCAGCTGACCTCCAGACTGTAGGGGTGGAGGGAAGGACCTGGTGCCGAGGGACCTGTGTTCGTCCTTAGTTCTCAGAGAGCCCACTCATGGAGGGGACATTGATTGGGTTTTAGACACATAGGAATTAATCATGTCTTATACCAGTTTGGTAAATTTCTCAAGACAACCCAGGGAAATCCAGTCAATTTCGTGTGTCTTTTCTGGGCAGAGTTCACCTCCTGGAACACGCTCCACTGGTTTCTTTTCTGAGCCTCAGGATCTCGAGGTCTTGGTGGCTGGCAGCATGTCCCAGTGAGGGCCCTGGGCTCTTGGAGAACTCTGATGTGTGTGACAGTATGGCCTCACTGGGGAGGGTGGATCTAATCTGGAATGGTAGCAAGTTGGGCCCTTCCAATGGGCTGGGGAGGTCTTTAGGCCCCAGCAACATTGAGTGGCCACCCAGGTGGCCTGGAGGGTGTCTGCCTGGGCCTCCAAGGCTGATGAGTGCATGGCCACAGCCCTGGCCTGGCTGTGGAGCGGGGGTGCTACACTGACCTGTGGTTGTTGAGACTGTTTGGATTGTCGCTGTGGTGTTTCTCACTTCTGGTCTCATTCTCATTGCTCTCTCTGCTTTGCCTTCCCATGTCTGGTCCCATCTCTCCTATTCCCCAACCCAACCTCTTGTCCTCTGCTCTTCTGTCTTCCGGCTTCTGTTGGTTATCTCAGCTGGAGATTCTGCACTACTGTGTCTCCAGCACCCTCCACAGCCCTGCCCAACTTAGCCTCCAGGCTCTTCACAGCCTACCAAGTACCGGCTGTGGTTCTTTGTTCCCTTCCCCTTGCCCAGAGTGCATGTCCATGCCTGGCAAAGCAAGGGGTCAGCTGTGGGTGACTCAAGAGTTTAGCTCCAGGCAGAATGAAATCCCTGTGTTGGGGAGGTGGGGGTCAGCCTCCAGCCTGGCCCGGCCCCTGGCTTTGCAGAGTAGCCTGGTGTGGGCGGAAGTGTGGCTATGAGGAAGAATGAGGTGCATGGCCCTGGCTGGCAAGGCTCCCAGCCAGTGGAGGTGTCACCAGCACTCTGCTGTTGGGGGCCCCGTGCTTGGTGCTGGTGTGAAGAGCTGGAATCGTCAGGCCTCTGCAGTGGCAAGGTTCACCCCCACTTTGCAGGGCTTGGCACTTGGGAAGATACAGAGGCCTGGGACTCCCGGGTGGTGTGGTTTCTGCCTTCTTCAGAAGTGTCTGTCACCCCGCCTGGAGGTGCTGTGACCCACAGCCTGCGTGTGAGGCAGGGGGGTGGGAAGAACTTGGGGCTTGACCCTGTAGCCCACAGAGGCTGTCAGTCTTTGACAGCCCAGACACGGCCCGGCCTTCACCTGGGGAGCTCTGGCCACTCACACACACCTCCAGAGGTGGATGAGTGTAAGTGGTGACCTCATAGAGGTTGCAGCTATCTAGGCAGAAATGACAAGTGTGTGCATGGATTTGGGGTCAGTGAAGCAGAGTTCAGACCTGTAGGGGATTTCAGGGATGGCAGAGTTAATGAATCTGTGAGAGTTGGGGAGACGACCTGTGTTCACAGCCAGGGGTCTGTCCTGTTCACCTGGGAAGGAGCACATGAGTGAACGGGAATTTGAGGACAAGGTGAGAAAACGTGTTGGGCCCTGAGTGCTGGTGGCCTGGGATGCCAGCCACAGCACACGGGGGCACCCCATTCTGCAGGAGCCACTGCAGAGGAGGGACTAGAGGGCTTGGGCCACCAGGTGAGGACGACAGCTTCCAGGAAGCATCTGGCAAACCCTATGGTGGGAGTGGTGACTACTGAAGCCCACACGGGGTGAGCTGAGGTACTACAAGGCTGGGCCCAGTGGGAAACGTGGGGCTTTGAGGACATATCCTTAAGCAGCAAGCAGGTGCAACTGTCACCAGGGACTCCATGTGGGCACGTGGCCCAGGAGGGGTGCAAAGCTGAGGGAGAAGTTTGGGTCAGCAAACCTGTAGGAAAATAGCATGAGAGGGTTCCATGTGACAGCTGGGGACATGGGCAGTGAGCCCTCCAGACCCTTTGGAAGGACCAGGTGAGATGGGTTGAGTGCACCAGTGGGGGAAGGCGGGTTTCCAGTTCCCATGTGGAGATCATCCGCTCCCCTGAGCTGTAAGGAGGATAAGGAGGATGTCATGACTCAGGATCCCAGGTCGGGATCGGAGGCAGGGCCAGGGCTGAGACTGGAGGAGATGGACCCTAGACCCACCCTGCTGGTGCCCTTCTGGTCGGGTACTATAGATACAGGTATCTCATACTTTTTTCTTTTTGTTTTTTCTTTTTTTTTGAGATGGAGTCACCCTCTGTTGCCCAGGCTGGAGTGCAGTGATATGATCTCGGCTCACAGAAGCCTCCATCTCCTGGATTCAAGCCATTCTCTTGCCTCAGTCTCCTTAGCAGCTGGGATTACAGGTGCACACCACCATGCCCGGCTAATTTTTGTATTTTTAGTAGAGACGGGGTTTCACCATGTTGGCCAGGCTGGTCTCAAACTCCTAACCTCAGGTGATCTGCCTGCCTCAGCCTCCCAAAGTGCTGGGATTACAGGCATGAGCCACCATGCATAGGCCTTCCTTCCAAAACGACGCAAATTTACTGCCCAAAGGCTTAACAGTACAGATAAATAGAAGTAAATAGCTGGGCACGGTGGCCCATGCCTAAAATCCCAGCACTTTGGGAGGCTGAGGCAGGCAGACTGCTTGGAGACCAGCCTGGGTAGCATGACAAGACCCCCGTGTCTACAAAAAAAAAAAAACAAAAATTAACCAGGTGTGGTGGTGTGTACCTGTGGTCCCAGCTACTCAGAAGGCTGAAGTTGAAGAATCCCTTGAGCCCAGGAGGCAGAGGCTATGGTGAGCCAAGATCACGCCACTGCATTCCAGCCTGGGTGACAAGAGTGAGACCTTGTCTCAAAAAAGAAGAAAATACCCCTCACCCCACAGCTCGATCCTCAGACTCAGACACTGATCTGTGGGGTGTGTCACCTGGACCTGTGGGACATTTTTCTGACAGGGAGACTTGAGTGGATGGTGATGTGGGCAGTGGCCCCTGCGGGGTCTGCAGCATCCCAGGATATACCTAGAGGCCATGCCCTGTACCAGCCTCAGCAGCACGATGTGTTGAGGTGCAAAGGGCTGGAGGGCAAGTGTGGAGAGGCGAGCATGTCCACTCAGACTCAGGGTCCCGCCCTCGGTGTCCTCATCCACTGGATGCTCCCACCTGCCCTCCCAATGCCGAGCAAACAGAGGAAGCCCACAGCCAGCAAAAAGGCTTTCCTCTCAGACTGGGTCTCCAGGATCCTGCTTGTGTGCTGCAAATCAAAGGTTTGGCTTGTACACTCGACTGTGCTCATCTTGGGGTTTTCCTGACCACAGGTCCACAGGCAACAGAGGAAGTGATGCCTGGAGCCTCTCCTGGGCTGATCCCTAGTCTGGCTGTGTCCGGGATGAGGAGCAGATGGAAGGAGTCAGGGAGGAAAGTGAAGCCATGGGATTTTATTTTTTGAAAAGGGTCTTACTATGTCACCCAGGCTGGAGTGCAGTGGCATGATCCTAGCTCACTGCACTCTCAAACTCCTGGGGTCAAGTGATCCTCCCACCCCTGCTTCCTGAGTCACTACAGCTAACTTTTAAAAATCTTTCTTGGAGACAGGGTCTCCCTGTGCTGCCCAGGCTAATCTCAAACTCCTGGCCTTAGCGATCTTCCTGCCTCAGCCTCCAAAGTGCTGGAATTCCAGGTCTGAGGCACCGCGCCTGAGTTCCATGTGCTTTCTGCACACACTTGGGCGGCAGGTGGGAGACCCCGGATTCAGAACTTGGGGGTGATGCCGGCCTTCTCCTGCCCTGAGGATCAAGCAGTGCCTGCGGGCACAGCCTGGTGAGCCCTATCCTGTGCCACCCACTGCAGGTGGACAGCAGTGGGGAGGGGAGAGGTCAGGGGTGGGAGGGCCCCCACAGATGTATCTCTCTTAGTGAGCCCTGCCCAGGGTGGGCTGTGTGGGTGTTGGGCCAAGTGTTTCCCTACCATGAGCTGGCTGCCGTCTAGGCCAAGCAGTGCAAGGTAGATCCGCTGGGTACCAGGCACAGTGGTGTCCCAGGGCACAGTCGCCCCACTCCCGGCCTGGTTTGTGCCTCCTGTGGGAAAGTAGAGCAAATGGCCCAGAGCAGGATGTGGTCAGACCTGGAGGCTGAGTGCTGTGGGTGCCACAGTCCTTCCCATCTCTGACCCCTCCTTCTCCACCTAGCAGTGGTTCAGGCCCACTGGGGAACACGTGCTGGTGGTGTGCCTGCTGCTGAAGCACCTGCTTGCCTTTGCCAACAGCCTGAAGCCAGAGCAGGCCTCGCTCTCCTCCCACTTCCATGCCACCAGCGCCCTGGAGGAGTTGAAATGGTGGCTGGCCCTTGCGGCTTCCCTCAGCTGCCGTCTCCTCCTCTTACCCTCCTCAGGTGTTGCCCACAGCAACCTCACCCCAGGGCATGGTGGGGGGCAGGGTGAGGAGGAATCCCTTCCTGCTCACAGAGCATAGAGGCCTCTGGAGGGCTAGGAAGGTGCTTTTTCATCCTGCCCAGATGGCCTGGTGGGGCTGCCAGCTGATCTCTAGCTCCCAGAGCCTCTCTCCAGACTGGCCAGAGAGGCCCCACTGTGCTGCCATCTCTTGCTCCTCCCCCCCTGTCTGGAGAAGGTCTGGAGTGACCCTGACTCCCAGCCCCACCAGGGCCAGCAGACTGGGCTATTTGTGTGGGACTGAGGTGAGGTGTGTGCAGGAGCTGCACTGGCTTGGCCGCCTGCGTGCTGTGTGTTTTTGGGATGTTCCCTGACCTCTCTGAACCTTGGTTTCTTCCTCTGAGGAGTGAAGCTTAGGCCAGCATACCTCAGAGATGCACGCTCTCCCCCAGCAGATCCAACCCTCGTTGATGAGTTCTGGACTCATCTATGAGCAGGGCCTCCTTACTGGGCAAGCAGCAGGTGACCCACCCTATTCCCTGCAGGGACGAACGCCGTCCCGAGGTTCGTCCAGCAGAAACGCTACCTCTTCCTGCAGCATTGCTTTGGCCACTGGGCGCATTGTTCAGAGCTGTACTGGCCCTGTCAAACGGGTGCCTGTGTCCCAGTCTGTGTACCCTAATGAGGGAGGTCCCCTGGAGCGGATGCGGAGGAGAACAAGTGTTGTTATGAGGCCTTGGAGAGGAGGGATCCTTGGAGAAGAGGGAGCTCTTGGAGGGCCACATGGTTCCGTTTCAGTTTCCAAAGCCAACCCTCAGGTATAGGAAAGCCCTGCCCTGTCCCACCTCTCTAGTGTCAGGCAAGTTTGTAGCCCTTACCCCACCAGGGAGCATTGGGCCCCCTGGGCTGGGAAAGCCCACCCGAGGCCCTGGCTTCTGAAGAGCCGGCAAGAGACCCACACCTCACAGGGCTGAGTCTCTCCTGAGCCCTCTGGGGGACATGGGAAGAGCCAGTCCCACCCAGCTGCCGCCTGGGACCAGACTCCGGGCCAACGGAGGATTTGGCCCCCAGCCACTGGGCCCTCAGCTCACGCCTCCCACAGGTCCTGGAAATGTGACTGAGCTACCTGCAGCCATGGCGGTATGCGCCTGACAAGCAGGCTCCAGGTAGCGACTCCCAGTCCCAGTGTGTGTTGGAGAAATGGTGAGTCTCGGCCCCTCTCCTCACAGCCATGCCACTGGCTCCCCAGCATGGACATTGCTCCAGTGGTTGGAGACCAAGTCAGCGGCCTGTGCTGGGGTCAGCCTGGCCCTGGCCCAGGTGGCCTCCTGGGTTCCTCTCCCAGGCCCTGCTTTGTGGAGCACAGACCAGCCCCTTCCTAGACTCAACTTTGCCACACCCTAGAATCGGTTTCTCATGGAAGCAGTGGGTGACCTATCTGGCCCTGTCTCCTCTCCCTTCTGGCCCAGACATATGTTCGGTGACCCCCAAACTATCCGTTGACCCTCACCAGCACAGAGCAGAGCAGGGGCTGCCTTCCCCTCATCCCCTGCTTGATCCTCATGTCCATCTCAGACCAGTGTGTAGACAGCCCCCTGGCTACTCCTTCCTGTCATGGCCGGGCTTTGGCCCCACGACACCAACGGCTCCTACCCAGCCAACGACCTGGACAAGACAGGGCAGGACAGTGTCCAGAGACAGACAAGTACCTGGGGGCGGCCCTGGAGTACCTGCGCCAGATATTCCTGGTACGAACTATGGAGCCTGCCTCAGGCCATCAGGGTCTCCTTCCTCAAAGGATCCACTCCCCCTCAGCCTGTGGTCAGTCCCGGGCCCCACTCAGATGGAGCCAGTGTTGTGGGAGGTAGGCCCACACCCTGAGCGTCATGTCTCACTGTTAAGTGGCTGGTGGGGTGAAGACCAGTCCCCACCCTTCTCCTTGGTGCTTCTTTCTGGCAACTCAGCGGAGCACAGCTCACACAGTTCACTTGCCTTGGGCACCACCCAGGATGGGAACAGAAAGCAGCAGCTCCTTGACTGCATCGGGGGTGAGGACAGACTCACCCTCTTGTTTCCGGGTCGGTACCAGGTGAGAAGCCCCTGTCCCAGAGGTGCAGGCTGGGCCCTTAACTGTCCCCAGCTCCTTCCTCCCCTATGAGCAGATGCAGCTCCACTCCTCTGAGTTGTGTCCAGGCTGTGTCTTCTGACCTGTCCCTGTGGCCTGAGTTTCTAGATCATCAATGCGCTGCAAATGTTTGACATTGAGTACCAGGGGCACCCAGAGCTGCAGCCCATCTGGAGCTACAAGATTGCCATCTTGGTCTGCGTGCTCTTCCAGTGGTCGCCTGCCATCAACCACAGAGAATGGGCAGGAGGGACAACCTGGCCTCTTCAGAAAGTGTTCTCAATGCTCCTGCCCAAGGTGGCCTGTGGGGGTGGGGTGCTGCTGTCCTGAGGTCTGTGGTGCCACCACCCCATGCCCTCCTGCCTCTGTCTGTGCATCACTTTGCAGGCCAGATTGCGGTCAACTCTGTGTTCCTGGGACAACTTCCTTGGCAGCTTCTGTCTCTTGTCGTTTCACTAGCCTGCGGTGGCCAGCAGGCACCTGCTAAGCCTCATGGGCAGAAGCAGGCAGCTGGCCACACCCATGGCCCCAGGCTCAGCCTCAGTAGCTACCAGATTCTGTTTTGGCTGCTGCTGGCCTTCTTTGAGGCCTCTCTGTTCTGAGTTGGCCCTCCCTGGCACTGCTGCTTGCCCTGGGCTATGTCCTCTCTGCCTCTAACTGAGTGGGGAAGCTGCAGCAGCCCTGACGATGTCAGCTGCTGTCTTCAGAGAAGGCTGGGGGCATTTGCTACACAGCTCCACCCTTGGGCTTGGGAGATGATGGGTGCACACCCCCCAAAGACCCTGCGCCCACACCTGCAAAAGCCCACCACACTTCCGCACCGTGCGCTCATCTGCCAGCTGTGATATGTCAACATCTTGCAGGCCCAAGAGGTGAGGCCCTGGGTGGTGGGGGTGGGCCTGGGCAGCCTGGCGCTGCCGCGGGCCCCACCATGCTGACGTCCCTGTCTTTTGGCTGCGTACCTCAAGTCCCTCCTGGAAAAGGGCCAGAAGCCCCGGTGGCCCCAGAGGAGGCTGGGTCTAGCTCTCCCAGGTGAGTGTCTGGTCACCCCTGCCCCATCCCTGGGGCCTGTTTGGGGCTCACTGCTATTCCTACACCCAGGGACCAGGAAGCTGTGCAGTTCCCCAAGGTCTCCACCAAGAGCCTCTTCAAGAAATGGTGAGTCCCCTGGCATGGAGACAGCAGGGCAGCCCTGTAGCCTGGGCCCCAGGGAGGGAGTGGGGAAGGAGGGGTGGCAGCACAGAAACAGAGGCGGCTGTGGTCTCACTGGGTCCCAGTGAGGACCATGCAGGCCCTATTCCCAGCACACTCCACTCCTGGGGATGCTCAAGGTGACAGTCCCTCCACCCATCCCCAGCCTGCTTCTGAGCCCCACACCTGTGACAGTACGTGCCCTCCTGCCCGGAACTGAAGCAGACCCTGAGTAATAACTTTGCCAAGTGGCAGGAGAGGCTGCAGGCACTGCAGAACTGGCACCTGCCCCGCTTGGTGCTTTGAGCCGCCTGCATCTGTGTCTGCAGCTGGTCAGTGCCAAGCACACGTACCTGCAGCTGGAGACTGGCTCTCCATAGCATTTCCTGATTAATTCCACTACTTTTCAACCCAGCTAAATTCCAAGATAAATGACACTCAATATAGAAAAAGTACTTGATCTCCAAACTGACAAACTGTTTTGTGTTCTAGTATTTTGCTATTTGGTATTTACACAAAAGCACACGACGAAGTTAAGTATCGCCCTACCTTGGCCGGGCGCGGTGGCTCACACCTGTAATCCCAGCACTTTGGGAGGCAGAGGCGGGCAGATCACGAGGTCAGGAGATTGAGACCATCCTGGCTAACTAACATGGGGAAATCCTGTCTCTACTAAAAAAAAAAAATACAAAAAGTATTAGCCAGGCATGGTGGCGGGCGCCTGTAGTCCCAGCTACTCGGGAGGCTGACACAGGAGAATGGTGTGAACCTGGGAGGCGGAGCTTGCAGTGAGCCGAGATCGCGCCACTGCACTCGAGCCTGGACGACACAGCGAGACTCTGTTTCAAAGGAAAAAAAAAGAAAAAAGAAGTATTGCCCTACCTTTTGAAGACTGAAAATAAAGCTCTTTCTTTCCTAGTCATGTGCCTTGTTCCTCACTGGCTATCAGGTGTTTCTTCATAGCCCCTGCTGCCTTCAGGGACCTTCCTGGGCCAGCAAGGAGTCTTGCTTATCCTGGGACCTGCCAACTGCCCTGGAAGACAGGCATAGGCAGAGCCGCACACACCCCCCTGGAAGCAGGAGGGTTTTCCTGGTCCCCTAGCTGGGCTGGAGCTGCCTTCCAAACACACGATCACTCTGGGTCTCCTGCCCAGACTGTATTCTCCTGGGGGCAAGACGCTGTCCCCTCCCGCCCTGACAATATCGCTGACAGGCCTCAGAAGGCTGTCTCCAGAGTGCCGTGGCCACACCTGCGCCGCCCCTCCCACCACAGCACAGCTGTGTCCACTATCTGGAAGGGGCCAGCTCAGTGCCACCCTCGCCCGGCAGCACAGTCCTCCCAGGCCCACAGCCCCATTTCCTTGGCATTAATCTCAGCCTCTTCCTGCTTCAGGGGGCGGGAACTTTGCCAGGAAGCTGGAGGATGAACCACAAGCCAAGTAATGGGACAGTATGTCAGAAAAGGAGGGCTGAGGTCAGGGCTGGCCCCAAGGCTGACAGCTTCCTGACAGGACAGCAGGCCCAGGTTCATGGAGAAGGGTACACAGTGACAACTCCTGATGCACACAGGAATCATGACTTTATCATAACAATCACAAATGATGGGGTAGTACACATGAAAAAGGGGAGCCCTCTTATCACCAGAGGGCTGCAGGCCATTGCCCAGAGTGGCGGGCAGCACAGGGAGGCACTCACTGCATGGCCCCGCCAGCTGTCAGGTCACCTCTCAATGGGTGGTGCAGTGCATGGTATTCTGAGGACGCAGGTCCTGAGGGTCTTGCTCTTCATCCTTCACGGTGAGGACATGGTCCTCATGCGAGCGGCACAGGGGTGCCTGCAGCAGGATCCCTGATGCCCTTGTGCCCTGCTGAGCACAGGTGCCCCACAGTGCTCAGCAGGAATGCCGGGAGGGCTGAGGCCCAGCTGGTGCTGGGAAGCCGGCAGCCCCCACAAGCCAGCCCTCCCTCTGAGGGGCAGCCTGTGTCCTGGACTTGGGCTTCCCCCGGGGGTTGGGGGGTGCCCCACTTGCCCCAAGCAGCTCAGCCTGAACCCAAAACTGTGACCAGAAAATCACATGTATGCTTTAAAGGTTTCCTATGTCCTCTGTGTTCTCCTATAGAAGTGACTAGGGGTGTGTCAAGCACACACAAGACACTCTAACACCACCGAGTGTGCCCTCACATAGCTGAGATGGACCCGGACCATGGACAGGCTGCAGCAAGAGCAGCCCAAGGATCCCGATTAAGAATTCCTAAGCCTAGCTGTGGAAGGAGACCGCACCCACCTTTAAACATGGGGCTTGTAGCTCAGCTCACACCCAATCAGGTAGTAAAGAGGACTCAGTAAAATACAAATAAGGCTAAAGCAGGAGGTAAAGAAATAGTCAAATCATGTATATCGCCTAAGAGCACAGGGGGAGGGACAATGATCAGGATATAAACCCAGACATTCGAGCAGGCAGCGGCAGCCCCCTTTGGGTCCCCTCCCTTTGCATGGAAGCTCTGTTTTCACTCTATTAAATCTTGCAATTAAATTAAAAAAAAAAAAAAAAAAAAGGCAGCCCAAAGATCTGGATTCCTGGAGGAAGCCACATGGAGGGCCTTCTCTAAGATGGCCAATGCCCCCAGACAGCCTGCTCCACTGCTTCTGTCCCAGTTCTGTCCAAGTGTGAGATTTCATTATTAAGGGACTGGGCAGCCACAGCAGTGCCCCCTACCCAAGGAGATCATGCTGTCCTGACCTGGCCACCAAGGAAGGACAGACCTGTTATCCATCACCTTTACTGGTTCCATTACAAATCTCTATGTAATAGGTTGGCTGAGATACAATTCACCCATTTAAAGCATGCCATTCAGTGGTTTCTGGTACTACATTCAGAGTTGTGCAGTATTATCAAAATCTATTTTAGAACATTTTTCTCTTCCTTTTTTTTTATGAGATAGAGTCTCCCTCTGTCACTCAGGCTAGAGTGCAGTGGCATGATCTCAGGTCACTGCAACCTCCGCTTCCAGGTTCAAGCGATTCTCCTGCCTCAGCCTCTTGAGTAACTGGGACTACAGATGTGCACCACGACTCCTAATTTTTGTATTTTTAGTAGAGGCGGGGTTTCACTATACTGGCCAGACTGGTCTCAAACTCCTGACCTCAAGTGATCCGCCTGCCTAGGCCTCCCGAAGTGCTAGGATTACAGGCATGAGCCACCATGTACAGTCCAATTTTAGAATATTTTCATCATTCCAAATGAAAATTCCATTTCCCCCAACAGCATCCTTGGCCCTTGACAATCACTAACTTTCTATCTGTGGGAGGCTAAATAACAGTCCTTAAAGAAATCAGGTCCTATTTCCTGAAACCTGTAAATGTTACCTTATTTGGGAAAAGGTTCTTTACAGGTGTGATGAAGTTAAAGATCTTGAAATGGAGGGTTATCCTGGGTTATATGTGGCCCCTAAGTGCAATTGCATGTATCCTCCTAAGAGGGAGGCAGAAATTCACACACAGAGGAAAAGGCAATGTGAAGATGGAACATAAGGAGAATTTATTTACTCTGTGATGTTGGCCCTGAAGACAGGAGTGATACAGCCACAAGCCAAGGAGTACAGGCAGTCACCAGAAGCTGAAAGATGTGAGGAACAGGTTCCTCTCCTGTAGCCTCCCTGTTGCCACTGTGATTTTTTTGCCCATGGTACTGACTTTGAACTTCTGGTCTTGGAAATTGTGAGAGATTAAATTTCTGTTCTTTTAAGCCACTAAGTTTGTAGTAACTTGTTATAGCAGCCACAGGAAACACGAATTTTGTTACCAGGAGTGGGGTGCCTAAAAATGTGGCAGTGACTTTGGAACTGGATAATGAAGGAGCGATGGTAGACTTGTGAGAAGCATGACAGAAAAGGCCTAGGTTGCCTTCCAACACACTGTTTATAGAAATGTGGATGTTAAAGACTCTGTCACCCAGACTCTGCCTTAAAGGAAACGAGGAACTTCATACAGAAAGTCTGTGTTCTCTTCAAGAACACACACATTATCATAAACTGAATGCTGAGACACATGGACATTAAAGGTGATGCTAAGGGCACAGAGGAAACAAGGAACATGTTATTGGACACTAGACCAAAGATGATCTTTGTTATATAATGGCAAAAATTTAGTTGGATTGTGTCCTATAGCTGTGTGGAAGGCAGAATCATAAGTAATGAGCTTGCACATTCAGCTCAGCAGACTTCCAATCAAAGCATTCACGACTCAGCTTGGTTTCTTTTTCCTGCTTATAGTAAATGCAAGAGGAAAGAGAATAGAGGGTATAATAAAAAATATAAAGAATTTAAAAGTACAAAAAAATAGATAAACTGAGGGAAGAATTGTTATGCCAAAGGAACCTAGACTTGATTATTTGGGAAATTCTCAGACTACTTAGATTGGAAAAAACCAAAATCCTAAAACTAGGAGATTCACTGTTAGGAAAGTGTGTTCTGTAGAGGAATGCCAAGGGTGTGGCATGTCTTGCAAATTTCCCTAGTGCCAAAGAGATTACACATGAGACTCCTGAATCCCCTCAATCATCTCACAGAAGTGAGGAAGAGAGACAGAATTATCCAGGAAAGATCTGTGGAGAAACCTCATCTGATGCCATGAATTCCATCACATACGGAGAAGTTCCACAAGGATTTTAGAATGTTCTCCCAGCAGAAACACTGCCAGCTTGGACCAGAAAGTTTAGAGACTAGACAAAATCAAAGAACTCCCAAAACTAGAGAGGCAGGAAATAGGCTGATAGAACTACTCAACCTCAAACATGTGCTACCCTTTAAGAAAAGAAAGATGACCATCAGGGCAGAGCCATGCGGTCAGAGGCCAAAGCCATGGACACAGAGATAGATACAGAACACATGGCTCTCCTTATCGTTGCTGGATTTACTGTGCGCCACGCCAGCTTTCTTCTTGCCATCCTCGCTACAACACAAAAGGAGAGGTTTGCACACACCGCTGAGTCCAATGCTGCGGGACCTTGGCCAACAGGCCCTGCCCCGACTCCCTGTGATCAATAAATGAATAGTCACCCCAACCCGATTCCCTATAATCAATCAATGAGCAACCACCCCACCCAGACTCCCAGTCATCAATGAGCAACCACCCCATCCCGACTCCCTGTGATCAATCAACGAGCAACCACACCACTCCGTCTCCCTAGAACCCCCCACAGAGAGGTTCCAGAGCCTGTGACACTCTCCTTTCCCAGCCTCTCTGCCAGAGGGACTCACCCGCTATGGACTTACCCGGGGCTTGGCCTTCAGGAACACATGGCTCTCCGTATCATTGCTGGATTTACTGTGCGCCATGCCAGCTTTCCTCACGGCATCCTCGCTGCAACACAAAAGGAGAAGAGAGATTTGCACACACCACTGAGTCCAATGCTGCGGGACCTTGGCCAACAGGCCCTGCAAAGTAGCTGTCCCTGGTGACAAGGTGCTGTCCCCACCCAGCACACCAGCCTGGCTGAGGTCCAGGAGAGCCATGAAGGAAGGGGCACTCAATAGAGAGCAATGACAGGCCACTGAGGCAGGGAGAAAGCGAGCAGGGTGATGAGAAAGAAGGGACAGGAAAGATGGTTGCCATGGAGCAAAGAAAAACCCCTGGCATGAGGAGGTGGGGGGCTAGCCCCTAGGGATGGCTCACAACCCATTCAAGTTGAAGGAAGTACGCATTAGATTACTGGGCAGCAGCTGGCCTTTAGTTCCTAGTTCCTGCTCTCTGAGTGGTCTGCACCAACTCTGCCAGCATGGTACGACCCAGATTCCTCCTCTGTAAAATGAAGGGGCTACATGAAGTCATCACTCAGTCCCTCCCAAGGCAAGGGTCTGTCCCTGTGTGGGACAATGCAGGTTTCATATGTGGGATCAAAGAGACAAGCCCCAACTTCAACAACTTCAAGCTGGGGACAAGAGGAGAAAGACCACAGAAATGTGAACAATATCTAAAAATTCCGTACTAAGAGATGGAATCCTGTGAAAGGTTTTTCATCACACTGCTGCTCCGCAGGGAGAGCGAGCCATGTGGGTCAGTCAAGCCGGAGCTCCCTTGATTGCAGCACACGCTGCCCCCAGCATTCATACAGGGCAAGACAGAAACAACTGTGTATCTTTTAGGAAGGCCTGGCCTGTGGCTCCTGGGAACTGACTGCCTGGTCTGCTCACGCCTGCCTTCTTCCCAGTAGGCAGGGTCTCTTTCCTGCCTGGCCTCCCTGCAATAGCTTTGAGGTGATGGGATGACCATGGTGGTGCAAGACCATGAGTGCACCTCACCTTTGGGCTCAGTGATGATGTGACAGACTCCAAGTCTCTGGCAGACATAATGGAAGGCTTGATTCCCAGGGTTACACCACTGATTGATAGATTCATTCGAGCATGTCCATAACATGTTGTTCACTGAGTCCTAACACGTGCCTGCAAAAACAGCATACTTTATTCAATTGTGATGCCACTAGCTACCTGTACACACATTGCACACAAGCACTGCTCAAAGATACAAGGGCTGTTTAATGTTGAAAACCCACATCCCTACTCCCACAGATTTACATGGCAAAGCCCTAGGCTGGGACTTGGAAAAAGCCAGGATTTAATTTTTAATGTGGTTTAACTCCTATGTGAGAAGGAGTTAAGTCTCACAGAAATAGATAGTAATTGATTTATGTGTGACCTAATTCCAAAAAGGATATAAGAAATTTACATTAAAAATCCAGGTAAGGCCAGGGGCATTGGCTCACGCCTGTAATCCCAGCACTTTGGGAGGCTGAGGCAGGCAGATCATGAGGTCAGGAGATTGACACCATCCTGGCTAACATGGTGAAACTTTGTCTCTACCAAAAATATAAAAAATTAGCTGGGTGAGCTGGCAGGTACCTGTAGTCCCAGCCACTAGGGAGGCTGAGGCAGGAGAATGGCATGAACCCGGGAGGCGGAGCTTGCAGTGAGCCGAGATTGTGCCACTGCACTCCAGCCTAGGTGACAGAGGGAGACTCCATCTCAAAAAAAAAAAAAAAAAAATCCAGATAAAAGAAGACCAATTAACATTAATACACAACAAAAAGCCCTAGTAACTGAGCCCAACACTTAGACATAAGCTTCCTACCAGCCAGGGCAAATAGAAAATCCAATGTATTACATAGTGTTCCCTTTCTCAGAATAACAAATGTACCAGTTCCTTACAGGAAATAAACCTTTTTATGGTATAAACCTTGATAATTTGTTACAGGCGCCATCACACAACCTAATGAACAGTATCTTCAACTGCAGTTTATTCAGAGTGATTTCGCATATGGAAATTTCTTATACTGGGTCCCAAACTTAAATAGTACAAAAAATTCTTTCTGGCTGGGTGCGATGGCTCATGCCTGTAATCCCTGCACTTTGGGAGGTGAAGGCAAGAGCACTGCTTGAACCCAGGAGTTTGAGACCAGGCTGGGGGACATAGTGGGACCTTGGCCCTATACAAAATAAACAACATTAACTGGGCATGTTGGTGCGTGCCTACAGTTCGAACTACTCAGGTGGCTGAGCGGGGAGCCCCGGAGGTGGAGGCTGCTGTGAGCCAAGATCATGCCACTTCACTCCAGCCTAGGTGACAGGACACATTCTGTCTTAAAACAGAACAAAACAAAATTTCTTTCTTTTCAAGGAAACTAGAATGCCATAGAGAATTGGCAAGATATTTCAGGAAAAATTTGCTAAAATTTTCAATTTTCCAAAGAAACGTGTTTATTTCTTATGCAATCCTGGTACAAGAACACTAAGGCCCAGTGAGCTCTCAGCAGCAATGAGGTCTACATGACTTGTAAACTGACCATCCAAAATATGATACACCAAGCCAGAGGCTAGGACTTTGGAAACAAATATTAAGCTGTTTAATGAGTTTGGAGATTATTTTCAAAGTTTTTAAGTTTTAGGCTCTTTACAAGATTTTTCTAACAATCACACTCTTTTGTTGTTGTTGCATATTAGTGGTAATTAGTGGTAAAGAGATGGAAAATATACGCATAAGACCACAGAAAGAAAACTGTCACCACACATCTTCCTAAATTTAACACTGAACCAGAGTTTTCAAAGTGTTTCCAAAATGGCAACTTTTGCATGAAGGCTTTTCCCCGATATACATGAATTATCAAAAGGGTAACTGCAAGAGGGGTTACGATCATTAACATCACAAGGTAAAAATGTTTGTAAGAAACACTTTGTAGTTTGTCAGTGCTCAATAAGGTTTGGTATACATGCAAACATAGCTCAGCTGCAATCCTTCCAAATACTAGCTCTAAAACCAGGAGACACCTTGGCCTTTTCCCTTACCACAGGACAGTGCAGCGATAGCATGGACTTCAGGCTCCAGAGGTTGAATTCCGGCTCTAACACTTTTGGGTGGCCCTGGGAAAGTCATGGAGTATCTGTTTTCTCATTTGTAGAGTGGAAATAATAAAAGTACATACCTACCTTATACAGTTATTGTGAAGACTACATGAGTTGAATGTGTCAATAATTAACGATCCACACCAGCATGCATACACACACACACACACACACACACACACACACACACACACACACACACACACAAGTTTTGATCATTGATCTTATTCCATTTGCCACTTTCAAACATAACTTTAGCACTGTGTCTCTTGAGTTTGTTTCTCCCGAGTAGCTGGGACTACAGGCGAGCCACCACGCCTGGGTAATTTTTGTATTTTTAGTAGAGATGCTTTTGTCCTGTTGACCAGGCTGGTATCAAACTCTTGACCTCAGGTGATCCAGCCACCTCGGCCTCCCAAAGTGCTGGGATTATAGGAGTGAGCCACTGAGCCCGGCCTGAGGAACATTTTTTTTCTATACATTATTCCGTTTAACTATGTGCCCATTCTGAAACCAAAAATACACTGCTTTAATTACTATAGTGTGTCTCCTTATAAAAATATACGTACATTTAAAAATAAGTCAGTATTTTAGGCTTTGCAAGCCGTAAGGATGCTGCTGCAACTACTCAACTCCACTGTTACATACATAAAGCTGCCACAGACAACACATAAACAAATGGACACGCCAATGTTACAATAAAATTTTACTTCCAAAATAGGCTGAAATTGGCCAGAGAGGGATGGTTTGCTGACTCCTGCTTTAGACTAATCTAATAAAGGTAAAAAAGAGTGACACACAATTGAAGCATGTAAAGAAGAGGACCTAATCTTATGGAGACTCTTCTATGTGCTAGACCTTTTGCAAGACCCTTTGTCTACAAAATGCATCCGATCTTTTTAACAACTCCAGTAGATAAGCATCATTATGAACATTTTACAAAAATTAAGAATTCCAAGAGGAAAAATAACTTATCTAGGTCATACAGTTAAGGAGCCAGGCTTTAAATCCAGGAGGTCTTTCTCCTCCAAATCTCCATGATCAACATTTATGTTTTTATCAATTCTTCCCTTATAGCCACAAAATACCTCCCTATCCCTTTTTGGAACGAGGTATAAACATTTGTGCATATGACATAATGTTGATTTCAATTCCACACACATTTACCTGGTACATAGTATGTGCCAGGCAGGCATTGTGAAATGTGCTGGAGATTCAAAATTGTAGAGACCATCTCTTTCTACGAGTTGTCAAAACTGTAGCTTGTTAATGTCAGGCTCTGAATTTCAAAGTATGTCATGTTCTTTTTTATTTTGCTAGAACCGCTAATGGTGCTCTCCACCATATTAAGGATGTGTCTTCCGTGGCCCCTTCTGCCCTTTGTAAACAACCACAGGTGTGGATTTTGTTTTGTCTGTGTGCAAGGCTTGCTGCTGAGTAGTTTCCCTATTAGACTGCTGCCCACAGCACCAGCTGTTGTTACAAACTGCCGATTCCCAGCCACACAGCTTTTCGTTTCCTGTTTCTTCAGATGGTAAAACTCACTGTGTCCTTGAAGCCTGTATCCATATGTTTGGGTCAAAATACCTTCTCATCCTCACTGGACCAACATAATACCAAGAATGCTATTTCTCTAAGTGTTTTTCAGACAGGTTTAAGAGTAAAGACGTGAATATACATGCCGCTTGAGTCCAATTTTTAAAATATCTGCTTCTCTCCAGCATTGTCCTGTGTTACTTAGAGTTTGACCAATAAAAATCTCCTATATTTCTTATCTAGTTATTAAAATTATATCTCCAAGTTAAAAACCAAAAAAAAAAAAACAAAAAAATGTTTCTATACATTTTTTCTATATTGTGTGCTTAATAGTTTGTATGTGTCCTAAAACAGGTGTTTTACATGCTTATTTTAATAGCTTTGAAATTCTATTTTTTTTTTTTTTTTTTTTTTTGAGACGGAGTCTCGCTCTGTCGCCCAGGCTGGAGTGTAGTGGCCGGATCTCAGCTCACTGCAAGCTCCGCCTCCCGGGTTCGGGCCATTCTCCTGTCTCAGCCTCCTGAGTAGCTGGGACTACAGGCGCCCGCCACCTCGCCCGGCTAGTTTTTTGTATTTTTTAGTAGAGACGGGGTTTCACCGTGTTAGCCAGGATGGTCTTGATCTCCTGACCTAGTGATCCACCCGTCTTGGCCTCCCAAAGTGCTGGGATTACAGGCTTGAGCCACCGCTCCCGGCCTGAAATTCTATCATAGTGAGTAGAGTTCTTGCTGTCATCCGAAAATAATGTGTGAAAATACTTTATTTTCTAAAACTTTGTTGAACTGATTATTATCTCGACTAATTTTACAGGATGAGAGTTTTCAAAACTATACTATTATGTCAACCACAAAAATTATATTTTTAAATCTTCCTACCTTATATTGATAATTGGTACTATTTGTAATCAGAGCTATTGCACACTTTTTTTTTTTTTTTTTTGGAGACAGTCTTACTTGGTCACCTAGGCTGGAGTGCAACAGTGCGATCTCAGCCCACTGCAACCTCTGCTTCCTGGATTCAAGTGATTCTCCTGCCTCAGTCTCCCAAGTAGCGGGTATTACAGGCACCCAAGTAATTTTTGTATTTTTGTAGAGATGAGGTTTCACCATGTTGGCCAGGCTGGTCTTGAACTCCTGACCTCAGGTGATTCACCCGCCTTGGCCTCCCAAAGTGCTGGGACTACAGGCATGAGCCACCATGCCCGGCCACAAACAACTGTTTAACAAAGTAAGTTTAAAATAACAGGAAAGCCTTAAATTTCAGAATTTGAGATAAATCAAGGAATGAGCCACAAGTGAAAATCACTTACTTTTCAAAGATCACAAACCATCTGTTCCACCAAAAGGACAGCAAGTGGCAGAGCTGCCTGATCCCCCTGGAGGAGGCACCAGCATCACCAAGCTGGTGCCATAGGTATGCGTCTTCTGCAGCATTTTTAAAGGCAGCCCACAGTCAGTATTTGCTGGAGAAAGGAATGAAAACGCTAAGTCCAAATATTTGACACAGAAATTTGATTACCAAAACAGATTTGGGTATAATGAGGGAGCCCCAAACTGAAACTAATATAAATCCAGATTAGGAAAACTGAGCAAGAAGTAATAGATAAGGAAAAAAAAATAATTATCTTCTGACTCCACAGCCTGACCCCAATTATATGGCCTATTATTATATGGCCTCCTATGATATGATCTGAACATTTCTTGAAGGTGTTCCCAATCCTCAATATGCCCTCATGCCTCTCTACAAATTATTCCAAAAAAATTATCACATGGACTAAATCTCAAAATAAGAGATTCTTCTTCTATTTGTGTTTCCCCTAAAAAACCGATATAGGTTGAATACACTTATCTGAAATGCTTGGGACCAGAAGTGTTTGGATTTCAGATTTTTTCAGATTTTGAAATATTTGCATTACACTTAAGAGTTGAGCATTCCTTGGCCAGGTACAGTGGCTCATGCTTGTAATCCCAGCACTTTGGGAGGCCGAGGCGGGCGGATCACAAAGTCAGGAGATTGAGACCATCCTGGCTAACACAGTGAAACCCCGTCTCTCCTAAAAATACAAAAAATTACCCAGGCGTGGTGGTGGGCATCTGTAGTCCCAGCTACTCGGGAGGCTGAAGCAGGAGAATGGCACGAACCTGGGAAGCGTAGCTTGCAGTGAGCCGAGATGGCGCCACTGCTCTCCAGGCTGGGCGACAGAGCAAGGCTCCATCACAAAAAAGAAGAGTTGAACATTCCTAATTGAAAAATCAAAAATCCACAATACTCCTATGAACATTTCCTTTATTTTTATTTATTTTTACTTATTACATCTGAGATTAGTGAAATTATTTCCTTTGAGCATCACGTCAGCACTCAAAACGTTTCAGATTTCAGAGCACTTTGGATTTTTTGCTTTGGGATGAACAACCTGTATTCCAATCAAGATCTTGGGCTTTTTTTTCCATTTTATACAGCACAAATTCTTGACAGGTTTGTGATACTACACTCATTAACAGCTTGCAACATAAAATCAGCCAAAAGTTTCACCCCAATGAAAGCTTTCAAATATTACATAACAGTTTTATACCTGTGTAACTTATTATAACCCTTTATATATATTTTATTTTTCTTTTATAAAGACTCAATGAAATAAACTATCATTAGGAAAATAATTATTGTTTCTAGTGAAGAGGCGCAAAATGTACTTTAATCTCCCTTACTGGCATATCTAAAACATGGAGTGAGTTTATGGATTTTCCATACACAAGCCTAGTGAGAACTGATGATGTCAACAGAAAATCAGAGTGGTTCACTTAGAAAGTTGTCAGGCTACAAAATATAACTTAATGGCTGGGCGCGGTGGCTCACACCTGTAATCCCAGCACTTTGGGAATCCGAGGTGGGCAGATCATGAGGTCAGGAGTTCGAGACCAGCCTGGCCAACATGGTGAAACCCCATCTCTACTAAAAATACAAAAATCAGCCGGCTGTGGTGGTGCATGCCTGTAATCCCAGCTACTCAGGAGGCTGAGGCAGGAGAATCACCTGAACCCAGGAGGCAGATGTTGCAGTGAGCTGAGATTGAGATCATGCCACTGCACTCCAGCCTGAGTGACAAAAGCAAGATTCCATCTTCAGAAGAAAAAAAAGTAGCCTAGATAGATGAAAATTCATTTTTAAATGGTTTAGATTAGAAAAGTAAGTAAAAATGAATCTGTCTGGTATTTGTTTTGAATGCCTGTGCTTCTAAAAAGCTTCATTTTTTTAAGCTGCATGCCCCAAGATGTATATTCTTCATTCAGGACATAAATCCAAGAGGATAAATTTCCACTGGTAAGAAACCCAAAAAGGAGAATAACTGAAAAATTAGCAACTTTGTTAGCATAACATTTTTACCAAGATGTTTTTAACAGGCACACTCTTATTAACATAGTAATAGGTAGTAATTTATAAAGGAATAAAAACTTACAGACCTCCTGAATGTTCACCTAATTTTCAAAACTTTATTCAGTTTATAACTGGTGAATTTCAATGTAGTGACATCATGTTATTAATAAACAGAGAATGCATATAAAAGTACAATCCTCACTTGGGCCCTGGAGTTCGAGACCAGCCTGAGTAACAGAGCAAGAGCTCGTCTTTCAAAAAGAAAAAAAAAATACACTGAAATTAAATGTTTACAAACCAATTTCTACCAAGTTCTAAATATACCCTTGCCTTCTGAAGGCTTTTTTTTTTTTTTTATTGCACACATTTTCAACAAGCATTCCTTTAGTATTTCCATTTTTTAGAGTAAGATTTAATTTTCTCCCATGGGACAAGCCCAGATCAAGCCTTCAACTTGTCATGACAATGTTTATTCAGGTAAAACAAACAAATTGTCCTCTAAAAAGTATTTTCTACAGTTCAAAGTATCCAATTATGCAAATTATAACCACTATTAACCATTTTATCATTTATATTTGATACAATAGAGGCCTATGAAAATAAAATACTGTTCTTAAATTCTAGTGTGGACTAATAAGTATTTCATTTGGTGTAAGTATTTAACTTCGTAGTCTCATAATGAATTAATCATAAATATTTTCCGTTTCTAGCATTTCCAACTATAAAAGTAAAGCATAAACTTACACTGAATTCATTAAATACATATTAATTCAGATGCATTTTTCTACAAATGGCATCTTTTTCTAGCCTTGTCTTTTTACTACAGCTCATGGTTTGTTACAAATCCAGGTATTTTCGTATGTTATGTGTAAACTCTTATGGAATGATTTTTAATCTTTTGGGGGGGTCACAGATGACTTTGAAAATCTGATGAAAGTTATGACCAGAAACATATAAAATGGTATTTAAAACTTTGAGGGAGTGTGTTTCACAATCCCTTAAAGGTTTATGCTGGTTAAGAACTCCTCCTACTTTAAAAAAAGTGCAGTGGGCCGGGCACAGTGGCTCACGCCTGTAATCCCAGCACTTTGGGAGGCCGAGGCAGGTGGGTCACCAGGTCAGGAGTTTGAGACCAGCCTGGCCAACATGATGAAACCCCATCTCTACTAAAGATACACCAAATTAGCCAAGCGTGGTGGTGAGCGCCTGTAATCCCAGCCACTCGGGAGGTTTAGGCAGAATTGCTTGAACCCGGGAGGCGGAGGTTGCAGTGAGCTGAGATCACGCCACTGCACTCCAGCCTGGGTGACAGGGTCAAACTCCATCTCAAAAAAAAAAAAAAAAAGGTACGCAACGGCATATATAGTTTGCTACCTTCTATTAAGGTAGAAATTAAGAACATATATAATGTGATTATATTTGCATGAAGAAACCCTGGAAGAATAAGTGAAAACAAATGTGGTTACCTGTGGGGGCAGAATATAGAATTCATCAACAGTGTGGGAATAACACTTCTCTGCATAAACCTTTGTACACTGTTTTGACTTTCACACTCTGTACATCTATTTTAAAACATTAAACTACAAAAATAATGGTAAATTCTAAAAACAAAGTATCTCCTATAGAAAGCTTTTACTTGCTTGGTCAAGACTGTATTTAGCAAAGATGATGCTAAGTATCAGGTTTCCACATTCACAAAGCATATGCAAAACAGGAAATCAACTAATTTATACTAACAGTGATGATGATAAAGTGTTTATAGTTAAAAATGGGGCCGTTTTGCATTCTTATAGGTTCATGCAAATTTATGTCCATAGCTTGCAACGTGTATTGACTGGAATAAAAATCTGGACAATGACTGGAAGAAAAAAGACGGTCAAGTATGCATAGGTAAGGGCTTTGTAAAGCACAGAGTAAGTGCTCAATAAAACATAGATGAACAGGGCTATACAGGGGAACAAGTCTGGGAAGCTCAGAGCAACATAGCTGTTTGATCCTGTTTCAGAGTGTTGGAGATGGTGGGACCAGCCATGGCAGTGAGTGCTGCTGACGGGGAGACTATCGAGAAAGTCTACTTAGTTGGAAGCATCTCATTAATGCTTTTTGCACACTCGCCCTCTTTTCTCATTAGTATTGTACGTTCCTGAACTGGATTGGCTACAAATACACCATTTTCAACCTAATATATATAAAAAAGGAGGTCCTAAAATGGTGTCTGTTTCCATTCAGTTAGCAAATTTCTACTTCAGGATATTATTGTGAGTAGTAGTTCCTCAAAAATATTTCAAAAACTGCACCTGAGTAGACATATACCTTAAAACTTCAATATGCTATAGAAACTACTACAAACAAAAGCGATTATGCTAAGTTTGAGAGCTTTCATTTTTCCTAACAGCTCAGATTCTAAATGTAACAAGCCAAGTTTAATAGGTCTATGAAAAATTGTTGATTAAAATTCCTTATACTGGATTCCACAGGCAATGCTTATTACTTACAGGCCCCTGACAGGTCAAAGTGAAAAGAGAGGAAAACAACAAACCAGTCTTTTATTTACTGTTAAGAACAAACATGAGAGTAACGTCTTCTCAAAGTATCAGTGACTAAAATCCAAACTCTCTGAACAGTAGTTAACATTAGCACCAGTTGCTCGGCCCCTGGCAGAGTAAGCCTGATCAAAGGCTGACTTTGCTAAAAACACATGTCAACTTCAAGTGGATCTTTGCTGGTGCTTGGCAGTTTCTTCATTCTTCACTTGGTTAGTCCCCAGAAAAACCTTTGGAGTAGTAACTCCAAAACTGCTGCAGCAATTAAGCTTGACTTTCAGCAGCATCGTGGCTTGCTTTTTTTTTTTTTTCCAACTGACTTTCTGTATTGCTAAAAAGATCCAGACCACTTACCATAAGCTTATCCCACTCATGTCTCTTCCAACTCAACAATCTTGGAATTCAGCTTCATTTAGCCTCCACACTGACAATTTCAACTTGAACAGCCTCCTGTCACCTAAAACTCAACACGTCCACCTCTTACTTCACTGTCTTACCTCAACGCTCCTGCTAGGTTAACCTTTAGCACGTATAGCTCCATTTATGTCACACAATTCTAAATATACCTCTTCAAAGGCATCCAAGATAAAAATCAATGATTTTAAGCTTGGCATTCAGAAGCATTATCAATCCGGTCCTCTGAGAAAATCAATGGATACCTTAAAGACAAACAAAATGCTGTATTATTGTAATTGCATACTTTGAAAAGACTGCAAAGAAAAGCTGATAAAGCACCTGTGCAACACAAGTAGGGCTGAGGATTGCTCCAAAATGGTAAATCTGCTGGGAATCCCTGCTTCAGCAAAGACGCTCTTCAGGGAAAGAAGCTGCTGATTCAGGAAGGAGAGGAAGAGCTGGGAGGAGTGAGAAGGAGTTTGTCATCACAAGGGGCTTTCTTCCTGCCAACCACTCTGGGCCAAGTCAATATCATCTCAAGACAGATGATTGGACCAGCGTCCCAACCTGTCTCCCCACTTCCACGGGCATCTCAATGGTTTCCTCTCTGTGTAGCCAGTGATCATTTGAAAATGTAAATAAAGCCAGGCACAGTGGCTCACTCCTGTAATCCCATCACTTTGTGGGTGCCAAGGAGGGAAGATCACTTGAGCCTGGGAGTTTGAAACCAGCCCGTCTCTACCAACAACAACAAAAAAAGCCACGTCCAGTAGCATGCAGCTGTAGTCTCTGCTACAAGGGAGGCTGAGGTGGGAGGATCACTTGAGCCCCAGAAGTCAAGGCTGCAGTGAGCCATGATTGTACCACTGCATTCCAGCCTTGGCAACAGAGGAAGATCGTATCCGCAGCCCCAACCCCCAAAAAGTAAATAAAACCTTATCTTCCCTTGTTTAAAACCCTGGAGCTATTTTCCAAGACAGTTACAATAAAATCCAAATTACTGACAGGGCCTCAAAAGGGCCAGTATCTGCTGACCTCCTCAGCATCATCTGCCTCAACTCAACCCTCTCTCACTACATTTTCAGCCACACTGGCCTTCTGTCACACCTCCAAAATACCATGCTGCTTCTTCATGTTGGGTCTTGGCACTTGCTGTTCCCTCTCTTCTTGGACTACCCATCTATTCCAGTTTGCCTGGGACTTTTAGCACTGAAAGTCCCATGTCCTGAGAAATCCCTCAGCCCCAAGCAAACTGGGATAGCTGGTTACCTTCTCAGGATAGAGGGCTTATCTTTCAGATCTCAGCTCAAGTGTCTTTCCCCAGAAAGGTCTTACCTGCCCCCCAAACTAAAAGAGCTCCCACCTCCACCCCAGGCGCACTCCCTATCATGTTATCCTGTTTTATATTCTCCCCAGCACTTATCACTGGCTGAAATTATTTTGTTCTGGTTATTTTCTTACTGTCCAACTCCCCACACTCTAATATAGGCTCCGCAAAACAAATGCTTATTTATTCTGCTCCCCAATAAGGCAATATAGTAGGCACTCAATTAATACAGAATGAAGGAAGGGTAGCTTAGTCATCTGGATCATAACTGGAAGGAAATAATAAAACTTTAAGGGAGGAAGAAGGAAAGTCACCTAGTGTGTCCATCACTACACTGATAGTATCTTTAGGAAGTAACATAAACAGGAAAAAAGCAATAAAATTGTCACTGAATCTAACCACTTCTAAAACAGCAGTTTATATAGAGCAATGGGGGCAGAAGACAACTCAGAGTAAAACACAAGGATGTTAAAAAAAAAAAAAAGCCTCAAAAAGGTGAAAAAGAGCTATAAGGCCGGATGCAGTGGCTCACACCTGTAATCCCCCAGTACTTGGAGAGGCAGAGGCAAGAGCACAGCTTGAGCCCGGAAATTTGAGCCCAGACTGGGCAACATAGTGAGACCCCATTCTTTAAAAAAATTAAAAAAGGAGTTATGGAAGATTCCCAAGCACGTATGTGTCCAGTGTAGAAGTAACCAAATCAGGCCGAAAGATTCCATGCCTCAGCTATTAGCTATTCAATCGTCTGAAAGGCCAGACATCCAAGTGCCTAGAATTTCAAAAGGCCTGTGACTGCTCATGGGTAGAGTGTCACACTGGTGGCCCCTAATGGATGATGCATCCTTGTGTTCACGCCCTTGTTCAGTTCCTGTTCCACATGGAGTCTGGACCTGGTAATATGATTTTTTTTTTTTTTTCATGTTAGAAAGCAACATGCAGCTGGGTGCAGTGGCTCATGCACTGGAGGTCAAGGCAGGTGAATCACTTGAGCTTAGGAGTTCGAGATCAGCCTGGAGAACATGGGAAAACCTAGCCTCCACAAAAATTACAAAAAGTAGCCAGGTATGCACCTGTAGTCCTAGCTGCTCGGGAAGCTGAGGTGGGAGGAATGCTTAAGCCCAGAGTGGGAGTCTGCAGTGAGCTGAGATAGCACCACTGCACTCCAGTCAGTGCCACAGAGACACACCATCTCAAAAAAAAAAAGCAAGCATGATGCAAGCAGAGGCCTGATACTCCCTTGTCCTCTTGAAAAGCTCCTTCCTGGAAACCAGCTTCCATGATGTCAAGAGCTTCAGCCTAGATTACTGGATAATGGGTTCCCAGTGGAGAGAGACCCTGCAGAATGAGAAGCCATCTTCAGGGTCACAGCCCAAGCTAGGCTTCCAGTTGAATGAAGCTGCAGATGTGACTTCAGCTTCACCGTGTAGAGAAGAATCACCCAGTTGAGCCCCACCCACGTAGGACTCATTGTTGCTTGAAGCCACTTAGTTTGGGGGTTTTCACTGAGTGGAAGTAGATAACTGAGATATCCTCAAAGTCAGAGAAATTCTGTGATTCAAGTGCTAGAGATCATTTTATATTAATAACAGTTTAAGTTCGTGAAGCAGGATAATCTCCACATTCCATTGATTTACATCATGCTCCTAAATGTATTTCTTTTCTTTTCTTTTTTTTTGGAGACAGGCTCTCACTGTATGGCTGAGCACAGCGTGAAGTGACACAATCATGGCTCACTGCAACCTCAAGCAATCCTCTCGCCTCAGGCTCCTTAGGAGCTGGGACTACAGGGGTGCACCACCATGCCAGGCTAATTTTTAAAAATCTTTTGTAGAGACAGGGTCTCACTATGTTGCCCAGGCTGGCCTAAATATATTTCTATAATCTACTTTTTATAACAATCAGTTATCTAATTCCACACTTAGTTAATATCATTTTGAGAGGTAAGCTCAGCTAGTTAGACTTTGCTCTCTGATCTTAGTCATTTCAATCCATTAGTTTTCCCCGAGTCTTAGGTACCAAGAGATCTATTTTGTAGATTAAACTCAGCTGATTGTTGTATGAAAAATGACATAATGGGGGGGCGGAGCAAGATGGCCGAATAGGAACAGCTCCAGTCTCCAACTCCCAGCGCGAGCGACACAGAAGACCGGTGATTTCTGCATTTTCAACTGAGGCAAACAGGGTCTGGAGTGGACCTCAAGCAATCTGCAACAGACCTACAGCTGAGGGTCCTGACTGTTAGAAGGAAAACTATCAAACAGGAAGGACACCTACACCAAAACCCCATCAGTACATCACCATCATCAAAGACCAGAGGCAGATAAAACCACAAAGATGGGAAAAAAGCAGGGCAGAGAAGCTGGAAATTCAAAAAATAAGAGCGCATCTTCCCCGGCAAAGGAGCGCAGCTCATCGCCAGCAACGGATCAAAGCTGGACGGAGAATGACTTTGACGAGATGAGAGAAGAAGGCTTCAGTCCATCAAACTTCTCAGAGCTAAAGGAGGAATTACGTACCCAGTGCAAAGAAACTAAAAATCTTGAAAAAAAAGTGGAAGAATTGATGCCTAGAGTAATTAATGCAGAGAAGGTCATAAACGAAATGAAAGAGATGAAAACCATGACACGAGAAATACGTGACAAATGCACAAGCTTCAGTAACCGACTAGATCAACTGGAAGAAAGAGTATCAGCGATTGAGGATCAAATGAATGAAATGAAGCGAGAAGAGAAACCAAAAGAAAAAAGAAGAAAAAGAAATGAACAAAGCCTGCAAGAAGTATGGGATTATGTAAAAAGACCAAATCTACGTCTGATTGGGGTGCCTGAAAGTGAGGGGGAAGATGGAACCAAGTTGGAAAACACTCTTCAGGATATCATCCAGGAGAACTTCCCCAACCTAGTAGGGCAGGCCAACATTCAAATCCAGGAAATACAGAGAATGCCACAAAGATACTCCTCGAGAAGAGCAACTCCAAGACACATACTTGCCAGATTCACCAAAGTTGAAATGAAGGAAAAAATCTTAAGGGCAGCCAGAGAGAAAGGTCGGGTTACCCACAAAGGGAAGCCCATCAGACTAACAGCAGATCTCTCAGCAGAAACTCTACAAGCCAGAAGAGAGTGGGGGCCAATATTCAACATTCTTAAAGAAAAGAATTTTCAACCCAGAATTTCATATCCAGCCAAACTAAGTTTCATAAGTGAAGGAGAAATAAAATCCTTTACAGATAAGCAAATGCTTAGAGATTTTGTCACCACTAGGCCTGCCTTACAAGAGACCCTGAAGGAAGCACTAAACATGGAAAGGAAAAACCGGTACCAGCCATTGCAAAAACATGCCAAAATGTAAAGACCATGGAGGCTAGGAAGAAACTGCATCAACTAACGAGCAAAATAACCAGTTAATATCATAATGGCAGGATCAAGTTCACACATAACAATATTAACCTTAAATGTAAATGGACTAAATGCTCCAATTAAAAGACATAGACTGGCAAACTGGATAAAGAGTCAAGACCCATCAGTCTGCTGTATTCAGGAGACCCATCTCACACGCAGAGACATACATAGGCTCAAAATAAAGGGATGGAGGAAGATTTAACAAGAAAATGAAGAACAAAAAAAAGCAGGGGTTGCAATACTAGTCTCTGATAAAACAGACTTTAAACCATCAAAGATCAAAAGAGACAAAGAAGGCCATTACATAATGGTAAAGGGATCAATTCAACAGGAAGAGCTAACTATCCTAAATATATATGCACCCAATACAGGAGCACCCAGATTCATAAAGCAAGTCCTTAGAGACTTACAAAGAGACTTAGACTCCCATACAATAATAATGGGAGACTTCAACACTCCACTGTCAACATTAGACAGATCAACGAGACAGAAAGTTAACAAGGATATCCAGGAATTGAACTCATCTCTGCAGCAAGCAGACCTAATAGACATCTATAGAACTCTCCACCCCAAATCAACAGAATATACATTCTTCTCAGCACCACATCGTACTTACTCCAAAATTGACCACGTAATTGGAAGTAAAGCACTCCTCAGCAAATGTACAAGAACAGAAATTATAACAAACTGTCTCTCAGACCACAGTGCAATCAAACTAGAACTCAGGACTAAGAAACTCAATCAAAACCGCTCAACTACATGGAAACTGAACAACCTGCTCCTGAATGACTACTGGGTACATAACGAAATGAAGGCAGAAATAAAGATGTTCTTTGAAACCAATGAGAACAAAGATACAACATACCAGAATCTCTGGGACACATTTAAAGCAGTGTGTAGAGGGAAATTTATAGCACTAAATGCCCACAAGAGAAAGCAGGAAAGATCTAAAATTGACACTCTAACATCGCAATTAAAAGAACTAGAGAAGCAAGAGCAAACACATTCGAAAGCTAGCAGAAGGCAAGAAATAACTAAGATCAGAGCAGAACTGAAGGAGATAGAGACACAAAAAACCCTCCAAAAAATCAATGAATCCAGGAGTTGGTTTTTTGAAAAGATCAACAAAATTGACAGACCACTAGCAAGACTAATAAAGAAGAAAAGAGAGAAGAATCAAATCGACGCAATTAAAAATGATAAAGGGGATATCACCACCGACCCCACAGAAATACAAACTACCATCAGAGAATACTATAAACACCTCTACGCAAATAAACTGGAAAATCTAGAAGAAATGGATAATTTCCTGGACACTTACACTCTTCCAAGACTAAACCAGGAAGAAGTTGAATCCCTGAATAGACCAATAGCAGGCTCTGAAATTGAGGCAATAATTAATAGCCTACCAACCAAAAAAAGTCCAGGACCAGATGGATTCACAGCTGAATTCTACCAGAGGTACAAGGAGGTGTTGGTACCATTCCTTCTGAAACTATTCCAATCAATAGAAAAAGAGGGAATCCTCCCTAACTCATTTTATGAGGCCAACATCATCCTGACACCAAAGTCTGGCAGAGACACAACAAAAAAAGAGAATTTTAGACCAATATCCCTGATGAACATCGATGCAAAAATCCTCAATAAAATACTGGCAAACCGGATTCAGCAACACATCAAAAAGCTTATCCACCATGATCAAGTGGGCTTTATCCCTGGGATGCAAGGCTGGTTCGACATTCGCAAATCAATAAACATAATCCAGCATATAAACAGAACCAAAGACAAGAACCACATGATTATCTCAATAGATGCAGAAAAGGCTTTTGACAAAATTCAACAGCCCTTCATGCTAAAAACGCTCAATAAATTCAGTATTGATGGAACGTACCTCAAAATCATAAGAGCTATTTATGACAAACCCACAGCCAATATCATACTGAATGGGCAAAAACTGGAAAAATTCCCTTTGAAAACTGGCACAAGACAGGGATGCCCTCTCTCTCCACTCCTATTCAACATAGTGTTGGAAGTTCTGGCTAGGGCAATTAGGCAAGAGAAAGAAATCAAGGGTATTCAGTTAGGAAAAGAACAAGTCAAATTGTCCCTCTTTGCAGATGACATGATTGTATATTTAGAAAACCCCATTGTCTCAGCCCAAAATCTCCTTAAGCTGATAAGCAACTTCAGCAAAGTCTCAGGATACAAAATTAATGTGCAAAAATCACAAGCATTCTTATACACCAGTAACAGACAAACAGAGAGCCAAATCATGAAGGAACTTCCATTCACAATTGCTTCAAAGAGAATAAAACACCTAGGAATCCAACTTACAAGGGATGTAAAGGACCTCTTCAAGGAGAACTACAAACCACTGCTCAGTGAAATAAAAGAGGACACAAACAAATGGAAGAACATACCATGCTCATGGATAGGAAGAATCAATATCGTGCAAATGGCCATACTGCCCAAGGTAATTTATAGATTCAATGCCATCCCCATCAAGCTACCAATGAGTTTCTTCACAGAATTGGAAAAAACTGCTTTAAAGTTCATATGGAACCAAAAAAGAGCCCGCATCTCCAAGACAATCCTAAGTCAAAAGAACAAAGCTGGAGGCATCACGCTACCTGACTTCAAACTATACTAAAAGGCTACAGTAACCAAAACAGCATGGTACTGGTACCAAAACAGAGATATAGACCAATGGAACAGAACAGAGTCCTCAGAAATAATACCACACATCTACAGCCATCTGATCTTTGACAAACCTGAGAGAAACAAGAAATGGGGAAAGGATTCCCTATTTAATAAATGGTGCTGGGAAAATTGGCTAGCCATAAGTAGAAAGCTGAAACTGGATCCTTTCCTTACTCCTTATACGAAAATTAATTCAAGATGGATTAGAGACTTAAATGTTAGACCTAATACCATAAAAATCCTAGAGGAAAACCTAGGTGGTACCATTCAGGACATAGGCATGGGAAAAGACTTCATGTCTAAAACACCAAAAGCAACGGCAGCAAAAGCCAAAATTGACAAATGGGATCTCATTAAACTAAAGAGCTTCTGCACAGCAAAAGAAACTACCATCAGAGTGAACAGGCAACCTACAGAATGGGAGAAAATTTTTGCAATCTGCTCATCTGACAAAGGGCTAATATCCAGAACCTAAAAAGAACTCAAACAAATTTACAAGAAAAAAACAAACAACCCCATCAAAAAGTGGGCAAAGGATATGAACAGACATTTCTCAAAAGAAGACATTCATACAGCCAACAGACACATGAAAAAATGCTCATCGTCACTGGCCATCAGAGAAATGCAAATCAAAACCACAATGAGATACCATCTCACACCAGTTAGAATGGTGATCATTAAAAAGTCAGGAAACAACAGGTGCTGGAGAGGATGTGGAGAAATAGGAAGACTTTTACACTGTTGGTGGGATTGTAAACTAGTTCAACCATTATGGAAAACAGTATGGCGATTCCTCAAGGATCTAGAACTAGATGTACCATATGACCCAGCCATCCCATTACTGGGTATATACCCAAAGGATTATAAATTATGCTGCTATAAAGACACATGCACACGTATGTTTATTGCGGCACTATTCACAATAGCAAAGACTTGGAATCAACCCAAATGTCCATCAGTGACAGATTGGATTAAGAAAATGTGGCACATATATACCATGGAATACTATGCAGCCATAAAAAAGGATGAGTTTGTGTCCTTTGTAGGGACATGGATGCAGCTGGAAACCATCATTCTTAGCAAACTATCACAAGAACAGAAAACCAAACACCGCATGTTCTCACTCATAGGTGGGAACTGAACAATGAGATCACTTGGACTCGGGAAGGGGAACATCACACACCGGGGCCTATCATGGGGAGGGGGGAGGGGGGAGGGATTGCATTGGGAGTTATACCTGATGTAAATGACGAGTTGATGGGTGCTGACGAGTTGATGGGTGCAGCACAGCAACATGGCACAAGTATACATAGGTAACAAACCTGCACGTTATGCACATGTACCCTAGAACTTAAAGTATAATAATAATAAATTAAAAAAAAAAAAAAGAAAAATGACATAATGGAGGAGTACAGATGGCGTTCCAAGGAGTTTTTTAATGTTTAGGGTGTTTTTTTGTTTGTTTGTTTTGTTTTTCTAATGATAAAACTATGGTTACTCTTGAAAATCTGGGGCAATAAAATAAAACTATAAATAAGAAAAGCCATCATTATTTTATCTTTGAAAAGAGCTAATCAGTTAATGTTTTAAGTTCTAGCATTTAAATCAGGTCAGGCATGTTGGCTCCCGCCTGCAATCCCAGCACTTTGGGAGGCCGAGGCGGGTGGATCACTTGAGCTCAGGAGTCTGAGACCAACCTATGCAATATGGTGAAACCCCATCTCTACACACACACACACACACACGCACACACACACACACACACAATTAGCCCAGCAAGGTGGCGTGTGCCTGTAGTCCCAGCTACTCAGCAGGCTGAGGTGGGAAGATCGCTTGAGCCCAGGAGGTTGAGGTGGTAGTGAGCCGTGATCATGCCACTGCACTCCAGCCTGGATGACAGAGTGAGACCTGGTCTCAAGTAAGTCAATCAATCAATCATAGCCTGGGCACAGTTGCTCATGCCTGTAATCCCAGAACTTTGGGAGGCTGAGGCAGGAGGACTGCTTGAGCCCAGGAGTTCAAGACTAGCCTGAGGAACGTGGCGAGACACCAACTCTAGAAAAAAAATTTTTTTTAATTAGCCAGGCATGGCGGCCAGCACCTGTGATCCCAGCTATGAGGGAGGCAGAGTTGTGAGGATTGCTTGAGCCTGGGAAGTTTGAGGCTGCAGTGAGCTGTGATCACACCACATCACTCCAGCCTGGGTGAAAGAACAATATTTTGTCTCAAAATAGTAATAAGAAATTATAATTTAAAAAATCAGTTTTGGCCACTGCAAGTTACCACTGGGGCTAATAAATATGTGTGTCACCTATTTTTGAAAGAATATATACTGAATCTGCTCATGTAGGCCATGCTAATCTTTTCTGTTTCATTCCAATTTTGATATCTGCGCTGCTGAAGTAAGCACTTATCAGTACACCTAAGTATTGGAGTGAAATCATAATGCCAAGCAAATGGAATTCTTTCCAGTAATTATTATTAACCACATCTATGTAACAAGTATCTGTACTACTTAGAAATCAAAATTAATCATGACTCAGTAGAGAATTTCAGGGCTAGAACTCCATGAATCATTTCATTTGAAGCATTATTTCATAAAGTGTTTTGCCTGGTTTGGCCCAGGCAATTCACAGGTGGTCTATGGCTAAGGCCTTATAATTTGTGAATTTGGAAATAGGTGACTTTATTATCTATTCAATAACTTAAATTATAAAAATAAAATTAAAATATTTCAATGTCCCCACAGTCCACTCCATCAGGCCCCTCCAATTCCTCTCCTGCTTTCACATCAAATCCCTGGAGAAAGATCTGTTCTTCATCTTATCCTCCCCACCTTACCCTCAGCCAGCTCTAACTGGCTGTCACTGCTATTACTCCCCGGAAACAGCTCTTGTTAACAGTGCAGTGGCCTCCACATTACACATTCAAAATACCTCTTTCAATCTGAACCTTGACTTCTCCAGCAGAATTCAATGCTGTTTAACAAGTTCTCCCTTTTTTATTAAAAAGTTACTTTTTAAAAGTTTTTATAAAATTCCCATTGTTAAACTTCAAAAACATATAAAAAGATTACTGGTGGAAAGTTAAGTCTTGCCCCAGCCAGTTCCCTTCCCCAGGGGAACCAATGCTTCCAGTTTCTTGTGATGTTTCATTCATTCATTTATTTAGCAAATATTCACTACGCACCTGCTGTGCACTGGGTGCTGTTCTAGCACTGGCAGGGCATGGTGGCTCACACCTATAATCCCAGAACTTTGGGAAGCAAATGCAGGAGGACTACTTGAGCTCAGGATTTCGAGGCTAGCCTGGGCAACACGGCAAAATCTCGCCTCAGATTAACAAAAAAAAAAAAAAGAGAGAGAGAGGGAGACAAAAATCCCTGCCCTGCTGGAGCTGACATTCGAAGCAGGAGATACAGTCAATAAATAAACAAATAGATGGGTAGAAAGAAGAAAACTAAAGCAGAGCAAAAAGGATAAGGAGGAACAGGATTTTATTTTATAAAAAATTTTTATATAGAATGGTCAGAAAGGTCTTTCCGGTAAGGTGATTTTTCTTTCTTTAAGAGACAGGGTCTTGCTCTGTTGACCAGGCTGGAATGCAGTGCTGCAATCCTAGCTCACTACAGTCTTGGACTCCTGGGCTGAAGAGATCCTTCTACCTGTAGAAGCCAAGTGCTTCTACCTAGCATCTAGCTGATTTGAATTTTTTTTCGGTAGAGATAGTCTCACTTTGTTGCCTAGGCTGGTGTTTAACTCCTGGCTTCAAGTGATTTTCCTGCTTTGGCCTCCCAAAGTACTGGTATTATAGGCATGAGCCACCGTACCTGGCCCATTTTTTTTTTTTTTTTTTTTTTTGAGACAGGGTCTGTCTCACTCTACTGCCCAGGCTGGAGTACAGTGGTGTGATTGTAGTTCACTGCAGCCTTAAACTCCTGGGCTCAAGCAATCCTCCCATCTTAGCCCTCCAAATATCTGAGACTACAAATGTGAACCACTATGCGTGGCTAATATTTTTTTAAAAAATTCTGTAGCAGTAGGGTCTCACTATGTTGCCCAGGCAGGCCTCAAACTCTTGGCTTCAAGCTATCCTCCCACCTTGCCCTCCCAAAGTGCTGGGATTACAGGTGTGAGCCAGGCACCTGGCCTGATAAGGTGGTATTTGAGCAGAGACATTTAACAAGTGAGAGAAACAGCCATGTGGTTATCCAGAGTCCAATATTCCAGCATAAGGGATCTGAGGAGGAGCATGCTTGGTGTGTGTAAGCCAGCCAGCTGTGGCTAAGTGGCATAAACAAGACAGTGTGGTAGATGCAGAGGGTGTAGGTGCAGCAGGTAGTAGGTAGTAGGTGCAGATGATGTACATGCAGTTGATGTAGGTTCAGGGGGTGTAGGTGCGGAGCATGTAGGTGCAGCAGGTAGTAAGTAGTAGGTGCAGATGATGTACATGCAGTAGATGTAGGTTCAGAGGGTGTAGGTGCGGAGGATGCAGGTGCAGCAGGTAGTAGGTGCAGATGACGTACATGCAGTGGATGTGGGTTCAGAGGCTGTAGGTGCGGAGGGTGTAGGTGCAGATGGTGTAGGTGCAGATGGTGGAGGTGTAGACGGTGTAGGTGCAGTGGATGTAGATGTAGAGATTGTAGGTGCTGAGGGTGTAGGTACAGTGGATGTAGATGCAGTGATGTAGGTGCAGAAGGGGTAGGCGCAGAGGGTGTAGGCACAGAGTGTGTAGGTGCAGTGGGGACCCAATCATTCAGCATCTTTACAGAAGTAATGGGACATGGGACACATCTGGAAGATAGAGCAGACAGCATTTGCTGACTAAATATGGAGTTCGGCAGGCAGGGGTAGGCGGAGAAGGCAGAGTCCAAAGTGATGCTAAAAGTCTCTGGACAGCGCTGGAAAGACATAGATACCAGTACCTGAAATGAGAAAGATTTTGGAAGGAGCAAATCAAAGATAACCTCAGGAGTTTGGCTGGGGGCATATTTAGCTTGAAGTGACCATCAGTTTTCCAACCAGAGAAGTCTAATATTCTGTGCACACACAAGCAAACAGTCACATCAATTAAAAAAAAAATCTGATCCCCTGGCTTCAAAGATTATCACTATTTTTTAAACCTATTTGCCTCTAGGCAAATGCATAACACAAGACATGTAGGTATTAGTAGAGATAGGAAGCTGGGAAACGGGAGACTATAACAGACACTTCATGGATAATATTAAGTTGGTGCAAAAGTAATTGCAGTTTTTGCCATTGAAAACAATAGCAAAAAACACAATTACTTTTCCACCAACCTATAGTTCTGTCCAGATCATATACTATGAAACAATAAGAGGGTACTAGGTCCCAAGAGAATTAGGGCAGTTAAAAGGCAGAAATGGAGACGTGAAGAAGCAACAAGGTATTTTTCGTTTCTGCCAGGAGTTGGGAATGGGATGAACAAAAAGTAGCGCTAACAACAGACTTCTGCCTAGGGCCAGTATTAACACAGGTCGATGTAGTGGTACCTGGACCTGAAGAAAAGGATTTGTTTTTTCACTTGTTTTATGAAAGTCTGTTATTCTGATGAGAAAAAAATCATAAACTCGAAAATGTGAGGTTATTTTAACAATGCTAATAAGATCATAGCCCACCTTAATATTTGTGCATAAAATTTAAATAATAAGCCAATAAAGTGGACAGCCTTCACAAAAATCCAAATGGGGAAAATGTAATGTGTACTACCTTCCCATAGAAATTCAAATACAGTGCAGCAAGAAAATACTAGTAGTTGCTCTTCAAGCGCACTGCAGTAGTGGACAGCTACCCTACACACTGGAGCTACCCTACACACCCTACACACTAGAGACAAAGTTCACAGATCCACCCAAAGTTCTCTCTCTGCAATAAGAAACCATAATATTCAGATACAGAGGAGCAAAAGTGTTCACAATTTCCAAGCTAAAGTTGAATATAAAGGAAAAAGTTGGTGAAGGTTGTAAAACTATCAGTGCTCCAATGTAAAAACCACTTTTTAAAAAATCACAGTGATTAATCATAAAACTACATTTAGCCTTCCAGGGAACCATTAAAATGAATTCATTGAACATTCTAACCAACCAGATCCTACTAGTAAATATCTATTAAGCTCCAAGCAGGTACGAAAATTCTCACGTGAGAGATACAAAAACCACTAGAAAAACAAGTATTCCGTTAACAGTTAAGGGGGGAAAAAAGTTCACATAAAAGTGACATGAAATATTCAGGACCGGGCGCAAGTGCCTCACACCTGTAATTCCAGCACTTAGGGAGGCCAAGGCAGGTAGGTATTTTGGATCCAGGAGTCTGAGACCAGCCTGGGCAACATGGAAAAAAGCTCGTCTTAAAAAAACAAAACAAAACAAAAAAAAAAAACAGAAATTAGCTGGGGTGGTGGTGCATGCCTGTAGTTCCAGCTACTCAAGAGGCTGAGGTGGGAGGATCGCTTGAGCCTGGGAGGCAAAGGTTGCAGTGAGTGAGACTATACCACTTCATTCTATTTTGAGCAACAGAGCAGGACTGTTTAAAAAAAAAAAAAAAATTCCGGCCAGGTGTATGGCTCACACCTGTAATCCCAGCACTTTGGGAGGCTGAGGTGGACAGACCACCTGAAGTCAGGAGTTTGAGACCAGCCTAGCCAACATGGTTAAACCTCATCTCTACTAAAAATACAAAAATTAGCCAGGTGTGCTGGTGGGTGCCTGTAATCCCAGTTACTCGGGAGGCTGAAGCAGGAGAATCACTTCAGGAGGTGGAGGGTGCAGTGAGCCGAGATTATGCCACTGCACTCCAGCCTGGACAATATAGCAAGATTCTGTCTCAAGAGCAAAATTCAGAATAAAATGTGAAAATGGACAAAATGGTACAGTAAAATAGAAAAAAAAATTGAACTAATTTATCCCAACCAAATCAAATATGGTTTAAAGGAATAAACGTTAAAATCACTTTAGGAATCATTTCCTATACTGTCAGTAACATTGCAACAAAGATGGAAGGAAACCAAAAATCAAATCAAAACTCAGTTTTGCCTGAATTCCTGAGCTAAAATGCTGTTAAAACATGTTTTCACTTGAATTTGGCCAGGCACAGTGGCACACACCTATAATCCCAGCACTTTGGGAGGCTGAGGGGGGCAGATCACCTGAGGTTGGGAGTTTAAGACCAGCATGGACAACATGGTGAAACCCCATCTCTCCTAAAAATAAAGAAATTAGCCAGGCATGGTGGTTCACGCCTGTAATCCCAGTTACTCAAGAGGCTGAGGCAGAAGAATCCCTTGAACCCGGGAGGCAGAGGTTGCAGTGAACCAAGATTGTGCCACTGTACTCCAGCCTGGCCTGGATGATGGAATGAGACTCGGTTTAAAAAATATATGTATATATATATTTTTTAAAATAAATTATATATATTAAATATATATTCTTATATATATTCATATTTTAAATATATAAATATATATAAATATATATGCAATTTTCACTTGAATTCAATTGAATCCTAAATGGGAATTAGCACAATTTTTTCATTCTTCTAGTGAAAAACAGATCTGGCTATCCAGCTATTTGATATTCTCCCCGGATCAATGGATGGAGCCTCTTACAGCTCATATGGGTATTAGTTAAATCCATCCATCTACTCACCCGTGCCCTTCAATCCCACGATAAATGGATTAGGTAAAGACTTACAAATTTGAATTCATAGCTTTACCCTCCTATCTAGGTACTCAACAATGGTTATGCACAAGGAAAAGTATATGTATAATCTTAAAGAGTTTCAGAGACGATGATGACTCTACTACTGCCTACCACCATGACAGTTCCGGGCCAGGGCAATCAAGGAAGAATCAGGACACCATTCAAATAGGCGAGCATCTGCACATAGCCAGTTATTTGCAAAACTGTATCTTTTTTTTTTTTTTTTTGAGATGGAGTCTCACTCTGTCACCCACATTACAGTACAGTGACACAGTCTCGAAGCATTGCAACCTCCTTCTCCTGGGTTCAAGCAATTCTCATGCCTCACGCTCCTGAGTAGCTGGGATTACAGGCATGCGCCACCACACCCAGCTAATTTTTATATTTTTGCTAGAGACAAGGTTTCACCATGTTGGCCAGGCTGGTCTCAAACTCCAGACCTCAAGTGATCTGCTGGCCTCGGCCTCCCAAACTGCTGGGATTACAGGCGTACCTGTACCTGAACTTTTTGGCAGTACTTGACAACCGTGTCTGAAACAATTTGAAGCAATGATGATTGCTCAGAGCAGCCTCTTTGGCATTTGGATGAAACAATTCAGTGTTCAGGACTGCCTCTTATTACCTACCCACTGGAGCACACTGAGCATCCCCACCTGCCACATACTAAATGATGGTTGCAGCCTCTTCCCAGTCACTGTGACAACCAGAAATGTCTCCGCTTCGAGGACCACTGTTTCTACCCTTGTCTTATGATATATAACTACAATTTACTCCCTTTTTGACAGTGATATAGCATATGGTCACATGACAGAAATACGGCATTACACCTATGTTTACTAAATAAAAAGAATAAGTGAAAACTTGAGCTATACTATATAATGCCAAATACTGATATGACAACCAAATTATCCACATGTATGTCCTATTAAAGCAGAATTCCTTTTAAAATTGTCTCCCTTACTTATGACACTAATAAAAGAGGAACCCTAAGATTTTTGGGGGAGAGAATACAGAAAATTGTAAGGCAGCTATTTCAGGGGTACCAGAGACTTACACTGCAAGTTGGCCAAATATTGTAGATGCAAACATAATATTTTGTTAAAATCTCTTGCTCATCTGGGGAATAGAGAATGAATAAATATGGGTCCAGGCTCAGCAGCCCATAGAAGGGAAAGCAGGTTAGGGAGAACCACAAATAAAAGACAGGAATTTTGGGCTGGATGTGGTGGCTCATGCCTGTGATCCCAATACTTTGGGAGGCCAAGGCAGGAGGACAGCCTAGGAGTTCAAGACAAACCTGGACAACACAGTAAGACCTGGTTTTTACAAAAAAATAAAAAAATTAGCCAGGTGTGGTGGTGCACGCTTGTGGTCACAGCTACTCAGGGACTCAGGTGGGATGATCGCTTGAGCCTAGGTGGTCGAGGCTGCAGAGAGCTAAGACTGACTGCATCACTGTACTCCTGGGGGACAGAGAAAGACCCTGTCTCAAAAAAAGGCGGGTGGGGGGCAATTTCAAACGTACAATTCTTGATGTAATTTAGGCAGAAGAGATTAAACAAATATTTGAGTTTCTTTATCATAGTGGTTCTCAAACTTCAGCTTGCACCAGAATTACGGTAGTGTTAAAACAGATTACTGAGCCCCAACTCCAGAGTTTAATTCAGTAGGTCTAGGGCAAGGCCTGAGATTTGCATCTCTAACAAGTTTCCACGTTATGCTGATGATCCAAGGACCGTATTTTGAGAAGCACAGTCTTGCAAGATGTTTACTACCCACCAACGCTCCATTTCCTTCTAAAAGTGATCAGATGTATATGGAAACAATGTAATAATGAATATGAAAAATTAAAAACAATTTTCCAGGCCTTAAGAAACTTCTGCTCTCTATTCTCCTACCAATGTAGGAAACCGCTATAGCGATAAGAACATACAGAAAAATCAGTCTGGGCTCATCTTTTAACTAAGCTAAACACCAGCTATTTATAACTGAAGCTAAGGGAAATTTGAACATTGGTTAGGTATTTGAAGATATTAAGAACTATTGGCTGGCACGGCGGCTCACGCCTGTAATCCCAGCACTTTGGGAGGCCAAGGTGGGTGGATCGTTTGAGGTTATGAGTTCAAGACAAGCCTGGCCAACATGGTGAAACCCCATCTCTAATGAAAACACAGAAATTAGCTGGGTGTGGTGGCATGAGCCTGTAGTCTCAGCTACTCAGGAGTCTGAGACAGAAGAATTGTTTGAACCTGGGAGGCAGAGGTGGCAATGAACTATCATCACCCCACTGGACTACAGCCTGGGCAAGGGTGAGACTCTGTCCAAAAAAAAGTACTATTAATTTTTTAGGTGTCATAATGGTACCATTTTTTTTTTTTACCGTTGAAATGGGAGCTGAGTTTTGCTTAAAAATAATCAAAGAGAAAGGTGAAAGGTCTTATAGATGAAGAAAAGGTCAACAAAAATTAGCCAGGCGTGGTGGTGCACACCTGTAATCCCAGGTTCCTCCTGCTGAGGCAGGAGAATCACTGGAACCCGGGAGGTGGAGGTTGCAGTGAGTCGAGAGAGCACCACTACACTACACTCCAGCCCAGGTGACAGAGTGAGACTCTATCTCAAAAAAAAAAAAAAAAAAAAAAAAAGAAAGAAAGAAAGAAAAAGAAAAGAAAAGAAAAATCTTGCCCAGGCACAGTGGCTCATGCCTGTAATCCCAGCACTTTGCAAGGCTGAGGTGGGCAGATCCCTTGAATCCAGGAGTTCGAGACCAACCTGGGCTACACGGTGAAACCCTGGTCTCTACTAAAAAATATAAAAATTAGCTAAGCATGGTGGCACATGCCTGTAGTCCCAGCTACCCAGGAGGCTGAGCCGGGAGGATCACTTGAGCTCAGCAACCAGAGGTTGCAGAGAGTCCAAATCATACACTAGCACACTAGCCTGAGCAATGGAATGAGATCCCATATCGAAAAAAAAAAAAAGAAAAATCTTTATTTCCCCACCTACCCTACCCTTGTCACCATATTAAAGAAAGGTATGAGGGGCCGGGCACGGTGGCTCATGCTTGTAATACCAACACTCTGAGAGGATGAGGCAGGCAGATCACTTGAGGTCAGGAGTTCAAGACCCGCCTGGCCAACATGGCGAAACCCTGTCTCTACTAAAAACACAAAAATTAGCCAGGTGTGTTGGCGGGAGCCTGTAATCCCAGCTACTTGGGAGGCTGAGGCAGGAGGATCACTTGAACCCGGGAGGCAGAAGTTGCAGTTAGCGGAGATCGCGTCATTGCATTCCACTCTGGGAGACAAGCAAAACTTAGTCTCAAATTAAAAAAAAGAAAGAAAGAAAGAAAGAAAGGTATGATGTTTTTATGTTCACATGATAAGGGGACATAGGATTTTACTTTTTTTTTTTTAAGACACGTTCTCGCACCATTGCCCAAACTGGGTTGCCGTGGCATGATCTCAGCTCACTGCAACCTCTGCCTCCCAGGCTCAAGCGATTCTCTGGCCTCAGCCTCCCGAGTAGTTGAGATTACAGGCATGTGCTACCACCGCCTGGCTAATTTTTCTATTTTCAGTAGACATGGGGTTTCACCGTGTTGGCCAGGCTGGTCTTTACCTCCTGATCTCAAATGATCCACCCGCCTCGGCCTCCCAAAGTGCTGAGATTACAGACGTTGAGCCACCATGCCCAGCTGGTTTTTTCTTTTTAAAAACAATTTTGAGAAACACAGCTCTACCCTCCGTGTGAACCTTTTCTACATAAACATCCTGAATAGGCAGTCATTAAACCGCTGCCTGACCTACTCCACTGTCAAGAAATCTATCACCTCTGAAAGTTCTTTATTCCATCATAAGTCTGCTCTACCTCTAATGAGATACTGCCGTCTATCTACCTGTTCCTTGCAGCCTCACAGAGATCTCCTTTTATGTGACAATCCTTCAAATATTGGAGGGGAACCAGAAAATCTTAAGTCTTTTATCCTCCCTGCAAAATATCCCTAGTTCATTTACTATCTCAAGTTGGAAAGCTTCACGTCATCTTGCTTCCTTCACACTTTATCTTCAGTCACCATATCCTATCAATTTTGTTTTCCTTCAAAATATCCTTATTCATTTCCTTCCCAATCCCACCATAACTATCCTAGACCAGGCCTTCACATCTTTGAGGCCACTTCATCCTCCTATCACTAGTCTCCGTCACTGTATATCTCCCAAACCCCAATTCTTTCCTCATGGCTGCTAGACTCATTATTTAAGCACTCCATCCACTGCATCCTCCTTCTTTCCAAGAATTTGCAATGTACATCCCATTGGCAAAGGAGCAGTACCTTTCTTTTCGTCCAGTAATCTCACTCCTATAAATGGATGCCAAGGGAAGAGTTTAAAAATATTCTACATTATGAAGATGCTCGACACTGTTATTTACTCTGACAAAAGAAATTAGAAATAATAATAGAGGCCAGGTGTAGTGGCTCATGCCTGTAATCCCAACACTTTGGGAAACCAAGGTGGGAGGATCATTTCAAGCCAGAAGTTCGAGACCAACCTGGGCAACATAGTGAGACCTTGTCTTTCCAAAAATTTAAAAATTAGCCAGGTTTGGTGGCACACGCCTGTAGTCACAGCTATTTGTGAGACTGAGGTGGGAGAAACTCTTGAGCCCAGGAGTTCAAGGTTACAGTGAGCTATGCCACTGCACTCCAGCCTGGGCAATAGAGCAAGATCCTGTCTCTAAAAGGGAGAGAGAAATAATAAATTACTAAATACATTAAGGTACTAAGGACTATGGCGCCACTATTACTAACATTATGACTATGTGGAAACATGAAAATTAGTATGCAATGTTAATTATGTATTCTGATTTTTTAATTTATGTCCACTATGGTTGCAACTGTATGGAAAATGATAAATCAATAAGGACAGATTGAAAAATTAACATTTCAAAATAAATATAACAACATTAGTGTGGATTTGTGGGGACTTTCCCAGGCAAAATTCTCCGGTGAAAATAAATTGTTTGCTGATAGGTGTAACTGACCAGGCCCATACAAAACACACTGAAAATGTAAAAATATTTTAATAGACTTTAAAAATACTATTCATTTATTAGACAGAGCTGGGTAGTTAAGCTATACAACAAGACAATAACTAGTTACTACAGGCCTCAGAAAGTAATGTTTAGCTAATTCTACCTTATTTCACATTCCTGTTACCCTTAGTCACTTCCCAATATGTAAGCCCCTTTAGTCACTTACTCTTCCTTGTCTCTATGCTTCTTGTCCCATTTAATTGATCCTATCCTTTCCAAATCTCAATTGCAGTCTCCAGAACCTCTATTCTGTGGTAGCCTAAACATACACCTTCATAGTCTACAAAGTATGCTTTCTCTGTCTTCTTAATCATCTTCTAGCTCACCTTCACCACCAAACCAGGATACTGTTTCCTCTGAATACATTTCCATATCCCACCTTAACAACCAGAAGTAAGCACTGCCCTATACCAAGCTTCCCACTGCTAATGTGGAGCAGAATATAAGACCCTTCTTTGAGAAGGTAAATATAAAATCAGAAATAAATCCAAGGAAATCAGACTTAAAAGATAATATATAGGCCAGGCACAGTGGCTCACACCTGTAATTCCAGCACTCTGGGAGGCCGAGGTGGGTGGATCACCTGAAGTCAGGAGTTTGTGACCAGCCTGGCCAACATGGTGAAACCCCGTCTCTACTAAAAAATAGGAAAAATTAGCCAGGCGTGGTGTGGGCACCTGTAATCCCAGCTACTCAGGATGCTGAGGCAGGGAAATCACTTGAACTCGCTAGGCAGTGGCTGCAGTGAACCAAGATTGCGCCACTGTACTCCAGCCTGGGCGACAGAGCAAGATTCCATCTAAAAATAATAATAATGACTCCATCTAAAAATAATAATAATGCTAATAACATATAGAAATCAAATGGATCTTCTATTTAATCAGGTGCCACAAAAAAAAAAATTGTCTTGTTTAAGAATGTTTACGGGCCGGGTATGGTGGCTCACGCCTGTAATCCCAGCACTTTGGGAGGCTGAGGCAGGTGGATCACAAGGTCAAGAGTTCGAGACCAGCAAGGCCAACATGGCGAAATTCCGTCTCTACTAAAAATACAAAAAAAATTAGCCATGCGTGGTGGTGCGCGCCTGTAGTCCCAGCTACTCGGGAAGCTGAAACAGGAGAATCGCTTGAGCTCAGGAGGCTGAGGTTGTAGTGAGCTGAGATAGCGCCACTGCATTCCAGCCTGGGCGACAGAGAAAGACTCCATCTCAAAAAATAAAATAAAAAATAAAAAGTTTACAAATACTTTGTGAGCTACAGAAAGATCCTCATTAGCCAAATTACTGCTAAAAGCTGAATTTGTTAGGCTAAGATGAAAGACCCTCATATTTTCACTGCATTTTGCTACGGTCAGTTTTTCTCATGACTATCCCTTGTTTTTCTGAATACAACACAAAAGCTATCTTCAACCCTATTTCCAAACCATTAGTCCTCCTTCCTTGTGTAAAAAACCCTTTCTCCTTTGTTCATACTATCCAGTTACACTACCCTCTATTTTATCTTCTCATATCTCTGCTATCACTTGGAAACTCATCCAGATTGAGGACCTGAGAACTCTGCATCATGTCCTGTCATCAACATCTCAGTGACACCAGTGTCCACGCAAATGAAACCAACATTTCAGCTTCACAGTTCCTTGACTTTGAATCAAAGAACCTTCACCTTCACCCCACCTTAGCTACCCACTCCCACAGACACACACTAGATTCTGTCATAACCTGAACTGAACCACACCAAAATCTCTTACTATTCTTTTCTTTTTACATATTCTTTCTTCAAATCCAACAGTGCAAAGATAAAAATCTAACTCAGCTCTATTTATAATGAGTTTCAAATTCAACAAATGTTATCTACAAAAGGTGTCAGGTACTGAAAAAACGGCTTTTATTTTTGTTTTTGAGACAGGATTTCACTGTCACCCAGGCTGCAGTGCAGTGGCACAATTACAGGTTACTGCACCCTTGACCTCCTGAGCTCAAGTGATCCTCCCTAACATCCTCCTGAGTAGCTGGGACTACATATGCATGCCACCATGCCAGGCTAATTTTTGTATTCCTTGTAGAGATGGGGTTTTGCTATGTTGCCCAAGCTGGTCTTGAACTCCTGGGCTCAAGCAATCCACCCACCTTGGCCTCCAAAGTGCTGAGATTACAGGTGTGAACCACCACACCTAGCCAATGGATATCTAAATAAATGTTAGTGAAGAGTGGTGGAGTGTGGAAGCAGCAAATGAAATCGTACTTGTAAGAAGGACTCTGCCCTGATGATAGTATCCAGAAAGTTGGTAAATTCTTTTCCAGGTTTATAATTATTCACCTTCTACCAAATACATTCTAGAGCAGAAACAGTAAATGTAAGCATCTAGCTGTGCCACAATAAAAAAGTGCAAAAAACATAATTATCACTAAAGTGACAAGTAAATGACAAAGTAAAAAAGCCATTAGTCTCATACGTCCTAGCTAACTCATGACGTAGACTAGAACAGATGTTCAGCAACTTGGTAATATAGGGAAAAGCTTATAGTGAAAACATAAATGGAGAGAATTCACATATAATAAGATAAGCTTTATATCACACAGTAATCCAAGAAAGTATAAACATCTGAATTGAAAGTTTTAGAATACCCTAAAGTTCAATTAGGGAAGGCTAGGTATAATTTAAGAATGATAGAAATTTAGTAAGTGGAAATCTAATAAACTATCATACTCTGTTTAAAAGATTCAGGGTAGGAGGAGGAGAATTGGCCTGGAACCAACTAAAAGCAACTTTAACCATTAGAAGAATCGGGAGTTGCTCATCCAGTAATGAAACACTCAATTTGGTGAATAGAAATATCACCTCCCCACTGCCCTCCACCGTTGGGGGAATGAAATGCTCATGGTTTACTATGGCCTGGATGAAAGACTTCTCACTGCCCTTTCCTTTAATTCTATAATTAAGAAACCTTCCAATGACAAATTTGGCTCCGATACATGCTGATAGCAGGGAAGGAATATTCTAGTTGGCAGATATGAGCATTTTGCTTACCAGAAATAATTAATTTTATTATCAGCTGACAATCTGGCTTGTATGTTAGTCTCCTCTGAGTTTCATTACAATTAACAGGATGACTCTGGGGGCCTAACAGCAAGTTTCTGGACATACAAAGATGAAGAATCCTTGGATTGTGATAGTCATCAAACTAGAGTCACCCAGAGAGTTTTGGTGGCCATCCAGCAGTGTTTCCTTAACAAAATCCCTCTCCCTTCTTACTCCCTTGAAATTACCACAGAAACATTCATGCTCTAAATATATGATTACCACAGACATAATGACAGCATATGAAGGCGCTTCTCATCTAGAATTTGGCACCTTTATAAAAGAAACCCATTTGTAAACTATCTTGTCTCAGCCTCACTCAATTCTTACCTTCTTGTATTGTTTGTCTCAATCACTAGTAAGACCTCAGCAAGACTGGCTCATCTCTGACAGTTAATGTAGTGAAGCAGCACAGCTGTTTAGCACTGAGCCCATCTGAGAGGGCAGCTGCAATGACAGCACAACTGATCAACAGTTAGGTATCTGAAAAGTGGATAGGGGAATCATCATACAGAAAATATATAACAAAAATAGTGTGGGCATGGTGGCTAATGGCTATAATTCCAACACTTTGGGAGGCTGAGGGAGGAGGATCACTTGAGCCCAGGAGTTCGAGACCAGCCTGGCCAATGTATTTTTAAAATACACACACATACACACACACATACATAGATAGATAGATAGATAGACAGACAGACAGAGAGAGAGAGAGAGAGACAGAGACAGACATACTAAGAGACTGAAACTCACTCTGTCAACCAGGCTGGAGAGCAGTGGTGAGATCTCGGCTCACTGCAACCTCTGCCTCCTAGGTTCAGGCAATTCTCGTGCCTCAGCCTCCTGAGTACCTCGGACTACAGGCGTGCACCACCACGCCTGGCTAATTTTTGCATTTTTGGGTAGAGATTTGATTTCACCATGTTGACCAAGCTGGTCTCAAACTCCTAATCTTAACTGATCCACCCGCCTTGGCCTCCCAAAGTGTTGGGATTATCAGTGTGAGCCACCGTACCCAGCCTGATGTAATTTTTTTTTTAATTAGCCAGGCATGGTGGTGCACATCTATAGTACCAGCTACTTGGAAGGCTGATATGGAAGGATCACATAAGCCCAGGAGTTCACGGCAGCAGTGAGCCATGAATGTGCCATGGCCTGGGTGACAGAGTAAGACCCTGTCTCAAAAAAAAAACAAAACAAAAACAAAGGCCATGAAGGAAGTTCAAATAGAAAATTCAAGGCCGGGCGTGGTGGCTCAAGCCTGTAATCCCAGCACTTTGGGAGGCCGAGACGGGTGGATCACGAGGTCAGGAGATCGAGACCATCCTGGTTAACACGGTAAACCCCGTTTCTACTAAAAAAATACAAAAAAAACTAGCCGGGCGAGGTGGCGGGCGCCTGTAGTTCCAGCTACTCGGGAGGCTGAGGCAGGAGAATGGCATAAACCCGGGAGGCGTAGCTTGCAGTGAGCTGAGGTCTGGCCACTGCACTCCAGCCTGGGTGACAGAGCGAGACTCCGTCTCAAAAAAAAAAAAAAAAAAAAAAAAAGCAAAGAAACACATGGTCCAGTCACATACCTCTAAGCAATGGATATTGTGTAAAAGTTGGGGGGAGCTTTGAAGCTGTTCTAGTGGAAATGATCCACTTCTATTCAGACAATCAGAAAGACTCATCTTTTTTCCACATTCTTTAGTGTAGCTACTGGAATGGAGCACTAGCATAACTGACAGAAAATTCCACTTCTAAAAAAAAGATAATAAAACAGTCTATTGATAGACTAAACAGATTACACACCACAAATATAAAAGCAGCTATTAAAGTGTTTCAAATAAAGGAATCTGAATATGGCTTACATAGAATCCTGGGTAACTGACATATATTTAAACATCTATAATCTCCTCTTAAGATCTGAATGGTTATTATTTTGATTTAACAAAAGAATGCCATGCAAGTTGTTTGGGCTTTACTTACTCACTCTTTTTAGAGGACAAACATTAGCTGGACCTAACATCAACTTCAGAGGTTGTGGAGCCAGGTCCCTGGGTTTCTTTGCTTCAGGGCAAGCAGAGCTGTCTTCCATAGATTCTCTGAATTCTTCAAATAGATCTATAAATTTGGATATAAAGTACAAGAGAGTAGGTATCCATAAATTGGAGCAACATAAAGTCTAACACTCCTCATTAATTGAAAATATAGTATGAAATCCTGGACATTTTATTGAGTGAATGGAGAGATCTAATCCATCTGGCCAGTCAGTTAAGAGAGCTTCTGCCATTTTTGTTGACATATAATACTGTAATAAACTGACATGTAATACTGTAAATCTCTGTAAAAAAATTTTAACCTAACCTATTTGTTTAAAGGAGATGTTAACAATTCATGCTCCCTTGAACATCTTCATTTTTGCTTTTAGGACAGGAGGGTTCATTAACACAATTACTAAACACACACAATCAGTTATTAAAATAAGTATTATCAAGCGGTAACCAAAAAATTCAACTTAAGGCTATCATACCCAAACTGAAATATTCAGAAGCCAATTTCAGTAATCCGTGCCTCCTTGGCAAGACTGTACGGGTAATACCTTTTCCTTCCGATAGCAAAATGTATCCATTTTTTTTAACTCACCTGGTATCAGCTTTTATGCTTTACAGATAAAGCAGACAATGAACATACTGCATAGAAATCTTGAGCTCTTAATTAAAAGGTACACAGAGAGTAAATCTAAATCATTGGCTACAATGATCTAAAATGCACGGTTTTATCTAAATCATTTGCTATGATTATCTGAAACCACTTTTACATCTTATATTAATCACCGGACAAAAACTCTTACACTACCTTTATTTTCAGAACTACAGCCAGTGTTGCTATCTGGTGCAGGCAACCTGTCTTCACAAGGACATGATACTATGTGTTTGCCCCCAAGCAAACAGGAGGGAGATCCAGGCTCCCCTTTCAAAAGCAACAGCCTAGAAGAGAGAAGGAAAATCAGATACCGAGACGATTCATTTTAGCAAGAAGTGAACCTGCCACCCCAAAGAGCATAAAACAAAACCTTAAAATTAAGCTGTATAATACTTTATATATTATTCACAAAACTTAATCACATTATTTTTAAATAAAAAATTACAAAACTGTGTTTCTGAAAATGTTACAATAAAATTATATCTGTGTGTAAAATGTATCTATTTTATGTGTACATTTGTGTGTATGTGTGAGAGAGGGGGTTATGAATTAGGAAGCATATGTACCAAAACATTAAAAGTAGTTATCTTTGGGTAATGAGATAACGAATGATTTTCACTTTCTTCTTTATATCTTAAAATATCATCTCAAAATTTACAATCAGAATTCAGTATAAGCTACTGTATTTTTATTTATGTATGTATTTGTTTATTTATTTAGTGAGATATGGTCTCACTCTGTCACCCAGGCTGGAGAGTGCAGTGGTGCAATCTCAGCTGGCTGCAACCTCGGCCTCCCAGGCTCAAGCAATCCTCCCCAACTGAGCCTCCTGAGTAGCTGAGACCAATCAAAGTTAAGTTTTCTTCAGTTTAAAGTAACTTGATTATAATTATGTTGTTTAGCCTCATGGTAACCAGAAAACAAAAATCAGTAATAGACACTCTAAACATAAGCAGCAAGGAATTAAAACACACTACCCGAAAAAATTACTTCACTATAAATAAAGACAGGAAGGAAGACCAGGAGGAAAGAAAAGAAAGGAAGAAAGAAAAAGAGATCAGGGAAGAGAAAAGGAACAAAAAAGTAGCAAAACAACAAGAAAACAAGTAAAAAATGGCAGTAGTATGTTTTTACCTGTTAGTAATAACCCTGAATGTCAATGAATTAAAGAGTGACTGAATGGATTAAAAGACAAGACCCAATTATATACTGCCTACAAGAAACTCAGTTCACCTATGAAGACATACAGAGACTGAAAGCGAAGGGATGATGAAAGATATCCCACACAAATGGAAACAAAAAAGCAAGAGTAGCTATACTAAGATAAAATAGACTTTAATTCAAAAAAATAAAAAATAAAGATTATATATAATGAGAAAGAAGTAAACAGCAGTCTAACAATTATAAGTGCATATGCAATCAACACTCAAACACCTAAATACAGAAGCAAATATTAACAGACCTTAAAGGACAAATGGACTGCAACATAGTAATAGAGAACCTCCACACTCCACTATAACCAACACCCCATTATCGTCAATGAACAGATCATCCAGACAACAAAATATCATCAGTTAAACTTTACTCTACATGAATGGACCTAACATAACCAACACCCCATTATCGTCAATGAACAGATCATCCAGACAACAAAATATCATCAGTTAAACTTTACTCTACATGAATGGACCTAACAGTTAAACTTTATGTGAATGGACTTAACAGTTTTCCACTCCACAACTGCACAATGCACAGTTTACTGAGTAGCACATGGATTATTCTCCAGGACAGACTATGTGTTACGCCAAAAAACAAGTCACAATACATCTTTAAAAACTGAATTCATATCAAGTATCTTTTCTGACCACAGCGTAATAGGATTAGAAATCACTAACAGGAGAAACTTTAAAAACGATACAAATATATGGAAATTAAAATACATGCTCATGAACAACTGATAAATGAAAAAAATAAAAAGGAAATTTAAATATTTATCAAAACAAATAAGAACAGAAACACAGCATAACAAATCCTGTGGGATTCAGCAAAGGCAGCTGGAAGAGGAAAAGTGCATACCTATAAACGCCTACACATCAGAAAAGTAGAAGGATCTCAAATAGCCGACCCGACTGTACAGTTCCAGTAAAGAGCAAGCAAAATCAAATACTAGAATTCGTAGAAAAAAATATCATACAGATTAGAGAAGAAATTTTAAAAACAGAAACAAGAAAACCAAAAAGTCAACGAACAAAGAGCTGGGGTGTTTCAGAAAACTCAAAATTGGCAAGCTTTAACTATACTAAGGATAAGAAAAAAACAAAATCACAGATGAAAAAGAAGACATTACAAATGACTTCACAGAAATATGAAGGCTTGTAAGAGATTACTAAAAACATCCATATATAAAACAAATTTAAAAATCTAGAAGTGAATAAATTTCTAGACACATAATGAATTCCCAAGATAGAATATAAAAAAATACCTGAACAGACCAATAATGAGTAATGCAATTAAAGCAGTAATACAGAGTCTCCCGGCAAAGAAAAAACGGAAGAATCATGGTTTTACTTTCGAATTCTACCAAACATTTTTAAAAGAGCTAATACCAATTTTACTCAAAATATTCCCCATAAAATGAAGAGAAAGGAAGGCTTTGAAACTTGTTCTATGAGGACAGCATGACCCTGGTACAAAACCCAGAGCAGGACACAACACAAAAAGAAAACCACTGACAAATATCCCTATTGAATAAAGATGCAAAAAATCCTCAACAAAATACTTGAAAATTGCATTTGACAACACAATAAAAAGATCACCTGCCATGATCAAGTGGGATTCATCCCAGGAATATGAGGATGATTCCATAAGCACAAATAAATAAATGTGTGACACCACATTCAGAAAATCAAGAACACAAACCATATAATCATTTAAGTAGACGCTGAAAAAAATCAACATTGCTTCATGATAAAAACTCAACAACATGGACTGGAGCGGTGGCTCACACCTGTAATCCTAGCACTTTCGGAGGCCAAGGCGGGCGGATCACGAGGTCAGGAGATCGAGACAATCCTGGCTAACATGGTGAAACCCCGTCTCTATTAAAAATTCAAAAAAAAAAAAAAAACTAGCTGGGCAAGGTGGCGGGTGCCTGTAGTTCCAGCTACACGGGAAGCTGGGGCAGGAGAATTGCATGAAACCAGGAGGTGGAGGTTGCAGTAAGCCGACATCGCGCCACTGGACTCCAATCTGGGTGGCAGAGCGAGACTCTGTCTCAAAAAAACAAAACAAAACAAAAAAAACTCAACATGAGTACACAAGGCACATATCTCAGCACAATAAAGGCCATATATGACAAACCCACAGCTAACATCATAATCAATGGGGAAAAGTTAAAAGCTCTTCCCCTAAGATCTGGAACAAGTGTGGCTACTTTTACATCACTTTTATGCATCACAGTACTGGAAGTCCTAGCTAGAGCAATTGGACAGGAGAGTGCAATAAAAGGCAACCAAATTGGAAAAAAGGAAGTCAAAATGTCTCTGTTTGCAGGTGACATGAACATATATATAGAGAGAAAGAACCCTAAAGATTCCAGAAAAACCTACTAGAAATAGATTTAGTCAAACTGCAAGATACAATCATCAATATATAAAAATGAGTACCACGCCCATGCACCAATAGTGAAATACCTAAGAAAGAAATCAAGAAAGTTATTTCATTATGAAAAAAATGGTATCTAGAGATAAACTTAACCCAAAAGGCAAAAGATCCCACAATGAAAACTGTAAAACATGGATGAAAGATATTAAAGCAGACTCAAGTAAATAGAATGGTATCCCATGTCCATGCACTAGAAGAATATTGTTAAAATATCTATATCATCCAAAGTGATCTACAGAATGAATGCAATCCCTCTTAAACTACAAGAGACATTCTTCATAAAAATAGTAAGAACCATCTTAAAATTCACATGGAAATGCAAAATACCTCAGATAGACAAAATAATCTGGAATAAAAAGAAAAGCTGGAGGCATCGCACTACCTGATTCCAAATTATACTACAGATCTACAGTAAGTACGTTTCTATCAAAACAGCATGGTACTATCAATAAAAGGGGTGAGAGGAGACAGAGAGAGGAATGAAAGACAGACAGACAAAACAAGTGTAACAGAATAGAGAAATCAGAAATAAATTCACGCATTTATTGTTAACAAATTTTTAACAAAGGCACCAAGAACACACATTCGGGAAGGACAATCTCTTCAATAAATTGTGCTAGGAAAACCCAAAACCCACTTGCACAAGAATCCATCTAGGCTGTTATCTTACCATACACAAACGTCTCCTCAAAATGAGGATTCAAATGCAGGACATGAAACTATGAAACTATGAAACTACTAGAGAAGAAAATATAGGATAAAAGCTTCACGAAATTGGTTAGGACAAGGAATTTTCAAATAGACATCAAAAGCACAAGGCAACAAAAGCAAAGACGTAATTACAGTAAACTTAAACGCTTCTGCAAAGCAGAGGAAGCAATCAGAATAAAGAAACAGCCCACAGAATGGAAAAAAGTATCTGCAAACTACGCCATCAGGCAAGCGGTTAATACACAAAACATGAAGAATTCAAACTACTCAAAAGCAAAAATACAAATCCTCTTATTTAAAAAAAAAAAAAAAAAAAAAAAAAATACCCCAAACCTTTGCCCCCATCATTATTTACCCGCTTTCCTTTCCTGACCACCTTTGCCCCCCTCCCTCTCGCCACCCTTTTTCTTCCTCTCGCCACCCTTTTTCTTCCTCCATCTACTCCTAAACTTTTTCACCACCATTTCCCCCCACCGTCATTTCGCAAAGCCTTCTCTACTCTCCCGCTCATCACCCTTTTCCCCATCCCACTACCCACTTTCCCCACTGTCTTCTCCCACCATCTTTTCCCCTTCTCCCTGGCCACCCTTTTTCTCCTTCCCGCTCTCATCACCCTGTTTTGCTCCTTCATCTAAGCAAAAACATTCTCCTCCATCTTTTCCCAAGGCCTTCTCCCAACTCCTGCTGCTCACCACCCTCTTTTCCCCCTTCATCTACCCAAAAACTGTTTTCCTCATCGTCTTTCCCCTCGCTCCTCCTTGACATTCTCTTTCCCTTCTCCATCTACCCAAAAACATTTCCCCACCGTCTTTTCTCAAAGCCTTCTCCCCACTCCCGCTCACCTCCCTCTCTCCCCCTCCATCTACCCCCCAAAACTTTCCTCACCGTCCTTTCACAAAGTCTTCCCCACTTCCTACTCGTCCTTCTTTCTGTTATCCTGCTTGCCACCCTCTTTTTTGCCCTCCGTCTACCCCAAACTATTTTCCTGTCTTTTTCCCAACCCTCTTTCCCTGCTCCTGCTTGCCACCCTCTTCCCCCCTCCATCTACCCAAACACTTTTTACCCGCCAGTGTTTTGTTTCTTCACTTTCTTTTCTGCCACTGTCTTTTCGCAAAACCTTGTCTTCCTCCTGCTGGCTACCCTCTTTTTCCTTTTCCCACTTACTCCCTCTTTTGCTCCTCTATCTACCCAAAAACTTTTCTTCCCACTGTCTTTTCACAAAAGCTTCTCTCCCTACTGCTCACCCCCGTTTTCCCCCCCTCACCACCCTCTCTTTCCTCCTCCCACTTGCCACCCTTTTTTCCCCCTCCATCTACCCACAAACTTTTTACCCACCGTCTTTCTGCAAAATCTTCCCTCCCTTACGCTCTCCACCCTGTTTTTCCACGTCTGTCTACCCACTTTTTTCCCCCACCATCTTTTCCCCGCCGTTTTTTTTTTGCAGTGTGTTCTTCTTACTCGCTATCCTTTTCTCCTTTTGGCACTAACAACCCTCTTTAATCCCCCCTCCATCTTTCCCAAAACTATTTTCCTCCTCCTACCGCTCCAGGTGTGAAGCAGTCTCCTTTGTCACCACCAACGGCAGCTAGGCGAGCGATGGTGCTGCGGTGCCGCGTCTCTAGCCTCCAGCATACAGCCTAGCCTCCTTAGAGGACTCCTGGTCCTCTAAGCCAGGCACCCAGCAGCTAAACAAGAAGATACCATAACTTGGAAAAGCACGATTTCCCTTCAGCATCTTCATACACTGAGTTATGCAAATGAAGGTTCCTGGACTGCATGTTCTGATTGGATGAGAAAAAAAAACTCCAGGCTTACTTTGATTGGACTTTATTATCATGTTCTGATTGGACAAGAGCAAGTCTTAAGACAACCAATCACAGCGTGAAAATAAAGTCCAATCAGAATAGGCCTAGAAGTTTTTCTCTTGTCCAATCAGAACATGTAGTCCAGGAACCGTATTTGCCTAACTTCAGTATATAAAGCATGCTGGGGGGCGTTCAGGGTCATATTAGGCTGTTTTATCTTTCTTGGTGAGTTGTTCCACTCCTGGTTTGGAGAACTAGAAGGGGCCGCCGCTTGCTGCCCGCCGGAGGCTGGGGCCTGGCGCCCTGCTTGGTTGTGGTTGGTGGTGGCGATGGACAGGTAGGAGGGTGGCCAGCAGCGGGACCTTCTCCTGCTGGGCTTGAGGACTAGCAGAAGAGGCACCGCCGCCTTCTGGAGGCTGGATCCTGCGCCGCCGCAGCTCGCCTTGCTGTGGTTGGTGGTGACGTCGGAGACTGCAGCTCAGCCAGGGTGGTAGAAATGTGGTGTAGTAGGTGAGTTATTCGGGGTTGCACTGCCCACCTTTGGGGGTAAGGGTTAGGTGTCCTGTTGAGGCTCACTGCCTGATGCTACACTGCCTGTGGCAGTGGCATGGGTTTTGGGCACTCTCCAGGGTTGCATTGCTGGTGGTGGGGCGGGTTGGTTGGCTATCAGGGGCTACATTGCCCGTAGTGATGGGGGGTGATGGGGGGAAGGTAGGTTGTGTACACGAACGTGTACTGCTGGTGGTGGCAGGGACGGGTTAGGGGCGCTATCTTCTGCTGCACTGCCTGCAGGAGGGGGCGGATTGGGTGGAGTTTTCTGAGGCTACAATGCTGGCAGTTGGGGGGTGTCTTCGGGGTGTTGTCAGGTGCTTCACTGGACGTAACTGGGGGTGCACCATCAGGAACTGCTCTGCCTGTGGCGGGTTTGGGGCGCTATCTAGTGCAGCAACACTTGTGGCTGGATCAGGTTGTGGGCATTATTGGGTGCTACACTGCCTGCTGTGGGTGGAGGGGTGGCTTGGGAGGGTATTGGGGTTACATTTCCTGCAGCTGCAGGGTGTGTTGGGGGGGACTACACTGCCAGTGGCAGGGAGCAGGTTAGAGGTGTTATCAGTGGCTCCATTGCCAGTGGCATTGGCAGGCTGCAGAGGTGGCAGTGGCAGGAACAGCAGTGGCCCCCTTCCTTCCTGGTGGCTTCCAAGAAAGGGACTGTTTTCTTCCAGGACTCTAGACTCTAGAGGGAGATTTCTTCTTGCTCGTGTGATCTTGAGCACGGCAGGGCCCCCACAACCACCGTGGTTCACTGGTGCGAGCCCTCACACTGTGTTGCAGTAACCACCCGGGACTACCAGGCAGAGAGTAGTGGGCACCACGGTGGTGGAGAGGGGACAGCACCTTTTGTGGGTGGAGGCATCAGGAATAGGAACCAGCACTTGGGTTGGGAGGGCTGACTGGATCTGTGTTTTTTCCTACTCGGGCTCCCCAGGGAGTGCAGTCCTGGTGGGCCCAGCAATTCCTGGCCAGCTGGACCTGGCCAAGGGCCGGTTTCAGTGAAGGCACTCACACCCACCCCAGGCCCCAGTTACTGGCCAGCTTTTGTCAGAAGGAGAGGCTGGACTTTGGAGGGTGGGTGTGAGTGCCTTCACTGAAACTGGTCTTTGCCACCCAGTGGCCAACATGACAAAGTGAGGCTCTAACGCTTCCACTCCGTGCATCCTGTTCTGGGCCTTTCTGGCTTGACTTGTCCAGCTGCTCCAAGCCAGGCTGGAAGAGGAGAAGAGTCACTTGTGGTATACTGGAGCCTGCAGATGGCCTGGCTCTGCAGCTTGCCTCACGTGGTTGGTGGCAGCGGCAGAGACTGCAGCTCAACCAGAGTGGTAGGGTGCAGAGGGCACCCTCAGGGGCCAGGTGATGATAGGAGCCTTGTAGGGTGGGTTGATGCATTGAGGGCAACAGCAGTTGTATTGGCATCAACACTAGTGGTGGTAGCAGCAGCAAGTCTGGGGGCCAGGAAGGGGGAGTAGGAGCGCTGCAGGGCCCATCCCGTCCTGGGGTGGGGAGGAACCTGCAGGTGCTGTAACGCCGGCCTTGGTGGCAGTGGTGGAGGTGCACCTAGGGCAAAGCGGAGTCCTTCCTCTTCTCCTGCAATCTTTGGAGGGTGCCCTCCTGCTGGTGCCTGAGCCAGCTGTGAGTGGCATCATTGTTTCATTCTTAACAAAATTTAGGGGGTGACTATTTGTAAATCTTTTTGCTTGTTTTTTGTTGTGATACCCTTGGACTTACTTAAATTTCATAAATTGAGGAAGAGTAAAAGGTATTCTAATAGGCCTTCTAATTCCCACACCTGTTCTTTTTCCTTTCTTCCAGTTTGTATTTTCTTCTTCCCATCTTCTTCTTTCTCTTCATTTTCTTTTGCTGCTGCTTCTATTTCATGTTTCTATTCTTGTTTCTCTCCTCCTCTTTTTGTTTATGCTAAGCAATGGCCTTATCAAACAACAAACCAAAACTGAGTTAAAAATAAACTGCTTGTCACTGTGTTGTATTTTTAAAATAACTGGTCCCTTAACTATGTTTTAGGGATGAGGGAAAAAAAAAATCAGTTGTATAATTAGTTACTTGAATAGCTATGCTTTAATGATTGTGTTAACCCACTTATGTCTAGTGTTCCATTATTGGAATGCTAAGCATGTGGGAGTCCTTATATCCTACTGCTCGAGGTCACAGACAAGATAAGCCCCCTAAGGATAATAAAATTGATAACATTATGGATATTAGTCATGTTTGTTTCAGGTGCAGGATAGTAATAGGGTTGTGGTGCTTGAATTCAGGTTGAGTGCTAGGAATGCGGCAGTTGTTAGGATAAAATAAATAATTAGGTTAAAGATGGTAATGTCTGATAGTAGGATGATGGCTCGGGTAACTTCACATGAAACTTGTTGGGCGATGGCTCATAATGTGCCATTTAGTGCATAGTTTGGATTTGATGCTCACCCTGATAGTAAAATAGAGTAGACGGCCAGGCTCTATGTGGCCAGAATAAATAGGACGCCTAAATTTAAATTAATTAAGGGGTTTGGTATATGGAGTGGAATTCATAAAAGAAGGGCAATACAAAGGGCTAGGGTTGGAGCAGTAATGTAAAGGGTAACAGTAGATGTTGAGGGTTTTAGGGGCTCTTTGGTAAAAAGTTGTATTGCATCAGCAAATGGTTGAAATAGTCCCTAGGGGCCTGCAATATTGGGTTCTTTGTGTAGTTGTATATAACCTAGAATTTTTCATTCAATGAGCATAAGGAATGCTATAGCGACTAGAGTAGGTGCGATAAGTAGTAGCTTGATTATAGGCATGTTGTTAAGAAGAGGAATTGAACTTCTGATTATAAAGTTTTAAGTTTTATGCAATTACTGGACTCTGCCACCTTAACAAACCCTATTCTTGGGTAAGATATGAGGTGATCGTTAGATTAAGATAGTATTATCTATAGGGCGAGGGCACTCTATGAAGTGGGCCCTGTTTCTCTTTCATAAGGGGAGAAAAAATAAAATAGATAGAAACTGACCTGGATTACTCTGGTCTGGACTCGGATCTCGTAGGTCTTTAATTGTTGAACAAATGAACCCTTGATAGCGGCTACATCATTAGGATGTCCTGATCCAACATCAAGGTCATAAACCCTGTCGATGTGGACTCTAGAATAGGATTGCGCTGTTATCTCTAGGGTAACTTATTCCGTTCATCAAATTATTGGGTAAATATATGTATAGTAATTCGCTTAAACTGGTTTAGTCTTAGCATAGATTGCTTGGAGGTTAGATTATGCTCCAAGGTCACCACAACCAACATTTTTAATGCAGAGACAGTAGTCTAAGGCCTATGGGCTTATTTGAGTTTTGTTTGCATTAATAAATTAAAGCTCCATAGGGTCTTGTCTTATTTGTTCATGTTTGCCTCTTCACGGGTAGGTCCATTTCACTGGTTAGATGTAAGAGACAGCTGAACCCTCATGGGGCCATTCATACAAGTCCATTCATACAAGTTATTTAAGGAACAAGTGATTATGCTACCTTTGCACAGTCAGGTATTGAACATACTGTTGATATGATATTGAACATATCACGGCCATTGAACATACGTCACCGGGGAGGTGGCACCTCTAATACTAATAATGCTAGAGGTGATGTTTCTGGTAAACAGGCTAGGTAAAATTTGCCAAGTTCCTTTTACTTTTTTTAACCTTTCCTTAGAGCATACCTGTGTTGGAATAACAGTATAAGTAGTAAATTTATTGGGCTGTTCACTGTCAATGGGTTATTTCAGTCTGATGTAGGCTTATGCAAGGGGGAATGTTTTCATGTTACTTAAACTAACATTATTGTTTCTATAAAATAATAGATTAGTCCAATGTGATACTAGGAGTTCGGTGGTGTGATTAGAATTTGGGATGGCTGAATGTTGCAAAGGTAAAGTAAAAATACAGCATTACAATCTTGTGGGACCACCATCATATATGTGGTCTGACATTGATTGAAACACTGTTGTATGGTACATGACTATATTCTGGGCAATAAATTTACTAATTTTTTTATTATATAAATCTCAAAAAATGTTTTAAAGTTTGTGTGTATTTCTAGGTTTTATACAAAACAGGCAAAACAGGAGGTAACTTTGCTCCAAGGCTCAGGAATGAGTGGGTTTCTGTGTCCCAGCAGAACTCGCACCAGGAGACACACTGTGGTTTCATCATTAAGGCTAATCACATATTAAGTTCACTTTACCTCTGTCTGTAGCACATTGTTTGGAAATTCTTCATTGTCTTTAGTAGGTTCATGGAACTAAAACTAAAGAGGCTCTCCCAGTACAGGAAGTAACAAGTAGCAGAACGTCTTATTTTCTGACAGATGCAGTTGAACATACTATTTGATTTCTTTTGTAGACCTTGATTTCTTCACCTGTAAAAATGGAATAATAGTGTGATTCCTGTCTCATTACTGTCATGCTTCAATCATATCATTTTATGTAAGTGCCCAGTACTGTGTGTAGCAGATCAATAATGCTTAAACAGTGAGTTCTTCACATATTTTGTGGCTGTTGGTTTATAGGTGGTTTTGAAGCTCCCAAGTGGAAGTTTGTCTAAAAAGAGAGTCAAAATAAAGAGCAGTGTCTCAGAGTATCATCTGAACAAGAAAGGAAGGGGTTCTCCATCCCTTGAAACGGTCTCAGTCCTCTTTTATTGTTTAGCTCTCATGTGAGTCCTCACAGATAACTTCAAGAATTGCTACAACACAAATTGAGAATTAATTCTCATTGAGTTTTAGCTCAGTAGATTCTGGGTCCTAAACTTTACTGATTTGCTTGCTTTTAAAATTTTTCCCATTTAGAGATATTCAATTTAAATCGTCCTTCAGTAAGTAATTAATTACTAACCATAATATTGTAATAAAGTCATAAATAACATTTATTACTTTGGTTTTCCACTCATATTGCTTGCGGTCCACAAGCATACAGCATTTTGGTCCTTCCAAATATCTGAAGGGAAGATAATAAAAATCAAACTAAGAATCCTACTCTGAAGCCGTATCTCCCTAAATAGATTGTATATTTATTGAGGGTAATGAGTACATTTTCTTTTCCAGAAGAACAAAACAAATGCAAGGTTGGGCCGAATTGAATTCAGTGGGGGATGGAGAGGGGAAGGAGTCAAGGTTCTTCATCCTTTTCCATGCTTTGATAACTCTATCTGTGGGATTCTAGTTAAAAGAAAATAACTAGCTAAAGAAGTAAGTGCTTGAAAGGTCCACTGTATTAGGAGACTAGGAATCGTTAGCTTGAAAAGACATAAATGGAAAGAAAACATAATACAAAGAGACAAAGTACATGAAATTTGTATTATGGTACACATGTGCTTTGTGATCATGTTTCTGTGTCATTAAAAAAAAAAAATTCTGTAAAGCTTTACCATCCCTCGTGAAGGGGGAGCTGCCTAATGCCCAAGCTTGGTGCCTAACACCCAGGGGAGCTGCCCAGTGCCCAAGCTGGGTGCCCAGGGGAGCTGCCCAGTGCCCTCTTTGACCTCCATCCTTGCTTTGAACAAGGGTCTGGCCTTCTTCCAGAGGCCGTAGCACCTGCTCCCCGGCTCCATTCTTCACGGCTCTCAGAGAAACCAAGGCTCTCAATTGCAACCCAGCCTGGGCCTGCCCCCCAGGTGCTGGGAAGCACCTCAGTTCTCTTGAGTCTAGGTGTGTATAGGGGTTGCTGATCCCAACACTGTCCCTGGGACCCTGCATGAAGACCCTGGGCAGCAAGAGGGTTTGGGGAAATGGAGGATGTCGTGCTGGGGGAGGAAATCATGGTGTGGAAAGAAGGAAGCTGGGTGATGACACAGGGAAGGTAAACAGCTTCTCAGCCTCCACATGTCTCGAGCATCACTGCCCTCCTGCCTCCCCAAACACCCCTGCGCCGTCCAGACCTGGCACTCACCTTTCTCAGTGCTTAGGGAGTCAGTGGCGTGGCACCCTGCATTGACGAGGCCATGGTTGGCACCCATGGCCATCATAGCCCAGTGCACAGTCACACAGGACACCTTTGGAATGTGCAGCTCCCAGCCCAGCTCCCCAATGAAAGACAGGCGCATGGCCCAGACCTGGGGGACAAAGTCATGGCTTAGATGTGGCCAGGTAGGATGCCTGAGGTCCAGGCCCAGGCCACCACTTCCTGGTGGACAACTCCTACTGTCACCATGACTACCAGCTGGCCCTGGGTACCAGCCGGACTGCCACCAAGAAATGGGGTCTTCCAAGGAGAACTCCCTCCAGCTGCTCTGGAAATCTTTGGGGAGAAGTAGGGGGTCACCTTTGGGAGGGGGAGATGGCAGGTTTGCCATTTGCGGACCTCAGATCTTCTGCAGGACTGGGTTAGTTTCCTGTCTGTCATAACAAATGACCACAACTGGTATCTTAAAACAATAGCAGTAAACTCAGTTCTGGAGGCTCAAAATCCAAAATCACTGTGCAGGTAAGCCATGCTCCCTCTGCAGGCTCTGGAGAGGACCCTTCCACTCTCCAGGGAGAAGCCTCCTGAGCACCTCCAGACATCCCTTGGCTTGTGGCTGCATCACTGCGATCTCTGCCTCAGCTCTCACAACCTCCCTTCTGTGTCTCTGTCTTCCAAGGACACTTGTCACTGGATTTAGGACCTTCCCTAGCCCTAGATAATATCATCTGGAGACGCTGATGTTAGTTACACCTGCAAAGATCCTATTTCCAAATAAAGGCACATTCACAGGTTCTGGCGAGTTAGGATGCGTAGACATATGTTTTTGGGGTCATCGTTCAGTCCACAGCAGTGACCTGGGGCAAGCTTCTCACCATTCCTTGTCTGTAAGATGGGGTTGGGAGCCTGGCTTTATCTGTTTCAGAAGCTCTGAGACATGTCTGCAAAGGGCAGGGGGAAGGCGGAAGCACGGCTCAGGGGACACCACCCTGGCTGTGCTTGGTGGGGACAGAGGCATCGGGGAAGGGGACAGCCAGGTGCCAAGCCCATTGTCCGAGGAGCCCATCACCTACCATTCTGGTCAGCCTCGGCCCAGCACAGGGCTCTGAAGACAGCCATAGCCTCTGCCCTTCAGGGCTTGGTTCGGCCGTAAGCACAACCATGTTCTGGGTGGGGAAGGGGCTGGAAAGCAAGGCCCCTGCCTGGGGTGCCAGACCAGGCTGGCAGGCAGAGCAGGAGATTGCCATCGCAGAGGGGCTGTCCAGGTGAGGGCGCAAAGGCCCAGCACTGGGCAGCGGACATGGTGGGAGGCAGGAGAGAAAGGCCTGTGGGGCTGTGGATACCTGACTGTGAAAGACACAATGGCCCCAAGCCCTGCGGAAGTGACGGTGCTGATTATCATGTGCTCATGGGATAAGCTTCATCTCATCCCCCTACGGCCCATGCAATGGTGGGAACACTTGTCAATAATGTCCCTGGGCTGAGGCAGACGCAGGCTGGGGACACCCAGCTCTGGGAGGATAGCTGGTGTCTTTGGGAGGGTGTGTCCCGCACACCTGCACACCAGGCTAGTACTCAGCCCATGGAGGCCACAGGCAGCCTGGGAGGGTCCTTGCGCAGGAGACATGATTTTCTCTGCACATTTGGTTCAGGTGCGTGCCACGTCCACACCCAGAAACTGGAATCTGTGTCCTCACCTTCAGGCAAGCCCTTGAACCCACTGACTCCCATGGGAAGGCCTGAGTGCTCAGCCCTGGGACCAGAGCTCACAAAAAGAATGCAGAGAGCTGGGTGGATTGCAGGATCCCCGACAGCAGAGGAGCTGATTCCACTGCTGCTCTGAGTGGAAACGCTCGCCCTGCACAGCTCCCGCTGGAATATGCCTGTGGGAAGAAGGGTGGAGCCTGCTCTCTCATCCACAGGAGCAGCTCCTTATAAACCTGACAGTTTAATCATATGACCGCTGAGGGGCTGGATTCTAAAAGCTTTGGAAACAGCGCAAATTTGCTCTAAGTTGCCATTTGCCCACGCCTCTTAAAAAACACAGAACTGACACGGAAAATGTACTGTTGACATTTCCCTGCTTTAGGTCCCTGACAAAGATGGCCTTGTCAACGGGGTTCTAATTTTAGACAGCCTATGGAGGAGCTTGGGGCTCAAAACCAATCTCATTTTGAAACAGGAAAAATAATTTTTAAAGTGCTCTTGTCCACAGCCCTCCAATTGTGGATCTCTTATTCAGACAAAGACCCGTCACCCAGCTCAGAGAGAGGGTAAGAGTTCACGGGTGGAAGGAAGGGAGTGGTCCCATCCTTCCTGGCTCCAGCAGCTCAATGAAGATGGGGTCAACTGGGTCTGGGTCTCCATCCTACCCCATGCACAGCCTGGCCCAAGAAACAGTCCCTGAATGAAGGAGGAAAACGGGCCACACCTGCCTTCTGGCAAAGTGAGGGAGTCTGGGGAAATCCAGGGGCCTCTCTAAGTTCAGAATCACTGGTTGTTGAGGCATCTTGCATTTTTCTCCACCAAAGCAGTGACAGGCCGATTGAGGACATCTGGAACACGGTCTCCCTTTCAGCCAGGCTTGGGTGGGGACAGCATCTCCCAGTACCCATGGGGGTCAGCCCACTTGGCCTCAGTGCCCTCCTCTGACCCATCAACCAGGGATGGTGTGTGTGTACCAAGCACGTGGTCCCGGCACGTGGTCCTTGGCCACCCTGGCTCAGGTGGGCTCTGAAAGCCCCAAATTGCAAGATGGAACTCCTGGCCATGGATGGAGTCACAGAATTGTGGAAGATCAGCAGGAAGGGCCTAAAGGTTTTGTTTAAATCCTTTCCACATCCTGAAAACTCCACGCAAAAACACTGCTTGAAACTACTAAACGAAGTCAGCAAAGTTGCAGAAAGCAAAGTAAAATGAACCATCACATATGTGGTCACGTACTCTCGACAAGGGCGCTGAAGCCACTCATGGGGAAAGAGTCTCCAACAAGTGGTGCTGGGAGGATCCGATAGCCATGTGCAGAAGCGAGAAGCTGGTCGCTTAACTTACATCATGTCCAAAAATTAACTAGACGTGAAACAAAGACATAAGGGTAAGATCTGTGCTGGTAACACACCACTGGGACTGTCTCCTTCCTGAGTCCTCAGTGGCTTCTACAGCCCTGCCAGGCATCACTGTCTTTCAGCACAGGGCTCCCCTTTGTCAATTTCCGCTGTACCTTTGCTGATGCCTCCAGGGCTGCTGACCAAAACCCTCAGCAGCCTCCGGCGCTGGCCTCCTCTAGAGGCTGGGGAAGCTGCCAGCGCTGAGAACAAGCACGTGTTTCCTGCTTTAGGACAGCTTCAGGCGTGTTTGCGGAGGTCAGAAGAAGCCGCAAAGCCAAGTTGGCATCTCCCATGAGCTCCCACATCCTTGACGGCCAGAGTCCCACAGGCTTTAGAAGCTGTGGGTGTGGAGGTGCCAGAGGGAGCCCTGAGCACTCCCTGGGAGGCAGCGACGAGGGACTCGGGCACTGAGCCGGCCCTGCTGCTCAGGCGCTTCATGACACACACACATCCTTCCTGCAGGAGCTCCCTCTTCCAACACCTTGAACAGATGTTCTGCTACTAGAGCAAGCTTTGGGGGAGATGGTGGAAATGAACGCTTTCTTCCCTTCAGGACTGGCTACAGAGCCCAGTGCGGGACCCAGTGGGGGCCTTGTCCAAAGACCATGAAGAGTTTCAAGGCACTGACAGCAGAGCATGATCCAAGCTGAGCCCTTCAGGGCAAGGGGTCCCAGGCAACCACAGGGTCAGACCCCAATGAAGCTGGGCTTGCACCTGTCCCAGAGGCCCCAGGAAGAAATCCCCTCATGGATGCCTCCTAAGCTGTCCCTGGGTTCTGAGACTCTGGGCTCAGGCCTTGGCTTTGCTCCTATGTCAGATTCGCAGTGAGACGTCATGCGTTTCCCTGGGGTGGCGCGGGACAACAGCTGTGCTCTACCTGTGAGTGCTTTACAACACGGCTGGGCAGGCCAGGGCGGACGCTGGCCTTGCTCCTTCCGGGACAGCTGTTGGGGAGAATGCCCCTGTGTGGTGCAGGCTGCTGCAGGGGAGGAAGCCCCCCAAGACTCCTCACCTTCACCCTCGCTTGTGGGAGCCAGGTGCCCTGTGCGACCAGCCTTGCCTGCCCACTTTGGAGCAAGAGGAACAGCAAGCAGGCTCCAGGCCATGGCCCTCCCAGCTCTGGTTCCCTCTGCTTGTCCGTTGGAGGGGCCCATAGGGGCCTGATGCCCAGGAGCCTCCAGGCACCTTGTCTTGGATCTGCTCTGTGCTGGCTTCCAAGAAGGAGGAGCCCCTTCCCGCACCACATCTCATGCCAGCCTTGGAGCAGCTCCGGATTGCTGAGTTGGAGGGGGAGGCTCAGAACAGTGCGGCCCCACCGGACCCCAGCCCGTCACCTCAGCCCCCATCTCACGCCATCCCCAGCAGCACCACTTCAGCTCAGGCCTGCCTGCTGGCAAAATCTCCATACAGAGGGAGGAGGGGGGAGAGGAAAATGCATGATTCCTCCTCAAAATGGAGTCCGCCAGAAACAGCATGAATGCAGAGCCTGAAGAGACTCCTGTGGGAGGGGAGCCTCTGCGGGGCCAGCCACGGGCCGGCCCAATGGGGAGGCTCATCCGAGGGACAAGCAGAGGGATGGACCCCCGCGGTGGACCCCAGCTATGCACCGTGTTGTGGTGGGGTGGGAAGTGGAAAGTGTACTCGTCCCCCAACGGCCTAAGGTAGGCGTAGTTCTAGTCGTAGTAGTCTTGGTGCACTGGCTCCCATGAGGCCAGTAGTAGTCATACTCGAGGACCTGGGAAGAAAACACGTGGTCCTCAGCCTCCTTTCCTTGTCCCTTCCCACTTCCCTCCCCAGAGTAGGGTCCCGCTGAGGCTATGATGGAGTCAGGCCTGGCCCTGCCCTCGGGGAGCCCCTGCAGTGAGTGCAAGTGTGTTGTGGACACGGGCAGGGGGCTCCCATGAGGTCCAGGCAAAACAGCAGTACAAACGAGGCAGGAGCCTCACCTCATGGGTCTGAGAGCCCAGCTGGGGCCCAGGAGGCTGGAGGAGAAGCTGGATGCTTCCCCAAGGTGGGGAACGACAGGGAAAGACGGTTACCCAGGACCTCAGCCAGGGCTGCTCCCCAGAGCCACGGCAATCCCAGGCCTAGCTCCTGCTCTGGGCCAGGACCTGCTGAAAGTGCCTTCCACTCCTACCAGGCATGCCTCTTTCTACAGATGAAGAAAGTGAGGTGCAGAGAAGTGACATCTCACCCAAGGGCACAGACAAGTCCAGGACCGCCCAGGCAGTGGCACGAAGCCAGACAGGTGCGTGGGCTCCAGAGTCCAGCTTCTCTGCCATTGCCTTGGCATCACTGGTATCTGTGCCCCTCTCAGACACCCCATGGCCCCATGGCCCTCCTCGGCCTCTGCTCCTGCAGATAATCCCCCCTACCTGCCCTCCTAACTACTGGCATGGCACAGCTATGAATGCAGGTGCGGGCAATTCTTGCCTCTCAGGGCTGCCAGTCCTGTCCGCCCGCCCCAGCCTCACCTCCTTTTCACACACAGGTGGGAGCCAATGTGAGGTTGTAATGGAGTCAGGCTTTGCTGGCATCTCTGCATAGAGTCTCCTCCTTCCCCAGCAGGGACATCCCACCTGCTGCATCCCTGCCAAGGTGTCCTGGACATGCAGTTTGGCTCCCGGGTGGGGGTGCAAAATCTGCCCATCTTGGGACCTGGGGTGTGTTCCTCACTCTTGCTTTCCTCTCCTCTCCTCTCCTCTCCTGTCCTCACCCAGGGACAGGGGAGAGGGGCTTCCAAGGCCAGATATGACTGGAAGACAGTGGGCTAGGCTTCAAGGCAGGGTCTGCCCAGACCCCTCCTCCCCGCGGGGTTCGTGAAGACTGCATGTCCCTAGGGGCCAGCAGGAGAAGAGATAATGACCAGTGAGGCTCTGAGGACACTGACCCCGGAGCCGAGGCCCTGTTAGCTAGCTCTGGTTCCCATCTCCCCTCCCGATGCCCTGGAGCTCTGGAGCCTGTCCTGGGCTGCGGGTTGCCATGGGGATGGAAGATGGGTGCACCAGAGGGGACTGGTGAGATGCAGCCCCGGGAAGGGGATTTTGATTTCCCTAAATCTGGATCAAATGCTACCCCTCAGCTGGCCGTGAGGTCTTGCGTTGCCTGCTCCCGAGGGCCTGGGTCCCAGGCTTCACTGCAGGGCTGCCTTTGTTCCTCTTTCTGAGGATCCAGGTCCCTGGGAGGCCCCAGAGGATGCCCAGAGTCCAGGCCACTGTGAAACCGAGCACCCTGGGTGCATCAACTCTCCCACTGCCCACTCTCCTGACATGAACCAACACAGTGGCCAAAAGTAGATGCATAGAATTAGAAGTTGCTCCATTCCTCCTGCAACCTGGAGGAGTCTTCTTGCTATCTCCCCACTGCAGGACATAACCTGCTCTGCCCACAGCCCTTCCCACTTGGGCCATGGAAGGTCTGGCCGGGGCGGACGGGGAGTGGGGACTGTGTGAATGGCACAAAGAATGCAGCGAGCCTTGGGGGCAGGTTGGTGGGGCTCGGCTTCGTGTGTGCAGAATAACTGATCACGACAGTGGAGCCACCTGGGGAGGTGGGGTACACAGAGGGGCAAGGGGGTTGACGGGGCAGGGCCTCCCAGCGGCACAGCCCAGCAGATGCTACTCAGCAGAGCTGGGCCTCGGGGATGAAACCATTCCGGTTGTTCCCAGCTGTACCGCTCCTGGAACACGCAGCCTTGTCCAAGGAGTTCCTGAGCAGGAGTGGGGAACAGGCACTCGTCACACACGGCCCGATACCCCTGCACAGGGCAGAGTGCCACATCTGCCACTTTACACCCAAGGGTGCAGAGAGCAAGGAGACCGTGACTCTTGGAATCAGGCCCCCAGCCCAGTGTTTGCAGTTACCCTCACTGCCTCACCCTGAGAATCCCATGCATAGAATTACCATCTGCCTCGTCTGCCCTCACCCCAAGAACCCCATATACAGAATTAGCACCTGCCTCATCTGCCCTCATCCTGAGAACCCTATCCTATAGAATTACCACCTGCCCTGATGTGCCTTTGCCCAAAAACCCCATCTATAGAATTACCACCTGCCCTGAGCTCCCCTTGCCCCAGGAATCCCATCTATAGAATTACCATCTGCCCTGAGCTGCCTTTGCCCTAGGAATCCCATCTATAGACTTACCACCTGCCCCATCTGCCCTTACCCTGAGAACCCCCATGTGTAGAATTATCACCTTATCTGTCCTCCTCCTGAGAATCCCCGTCTGTAGAATTACACCTGCGCCATCTGCCCTGACCCCGATAACCCTCATCTGTAGAATTACCACTTGCCCTGATCTGCCCTTGCCCTGAGAACCCCTATCTGTAGAATTACCATCTGCTATGGACTGAATCACATCCCCTGCTAAATTCCTATGTCAAAGCCCTAACACCGATGTGACTGTATTTGGAGATGGGATCTTTAGGTTAAGTGAAGTCATCAGGGTGGGTCCTAATCCCACACGGCTGAAGCCCTTATAGGAGGAGGAAGCAATGCCAGGGCCCTCTCCCTGCTGCATGAGGACAGTGAGAAGGTGGCTACCAGCCAGGAGAGCCCTCTCCAGGAACCCATCGGCTGACACCTTGATCTTGGACCTCCCAGTCTCCAGAAATGTGAGAAAAAAAAGTCTGTTGATGCCTCCCCACCTGCGGCCTTTTGCTGTGGCTGCCCTAGCAGAAACAGGCACCATATAACTCAGCAATTCCACTCCCAAGTATGCATAAGAGAACCGAGAGTAGGGTTGCAGACAAATTCTGTCACACATGTTCATTGAGCTCTGTGCACAACCACCAAACAGGGGAGAGGACCCACGTGGTCCTCAGCTGATGAGTGAATCAAGAAAGCATGGTCTACATACACCATGGAATATTATTCAGCCATAAAAAGCAGTGAAATTTGGACACATTTTATGACATGGATGAACCTTGAAAAGATGCTACAGGAATGAAACCAGACACAAAAGGTCATGTATTGGATAATTCCCTGTATATGAAGTGACCTGAACAAGCAAATTCATAGAGACTGAAAGCAGCTTAGTGGTTGTCAGGGCTGGCGGGAGGGAGATGAGGAAGGGCTGCTTACTGGGGATGGTGTTTCCCTGTGGGGTGATGAGAATGTTCTGGAACTGGGTATTGGGAATGGTTGCACAGCACTGCTAATGCCCTTAATGCCACTCAATTGTACATTTTTGAGCAGTTAAAATCACTCCTTTTAAGATCTGCCTACTTAATCACAACAACGAATGTAATGAACACGCTAGAGAAACAGAGTGGGAGATTTCTTTAAAAATAAATTTGGTTTGGGAAAAAAAAGAATCCTTACTCACGGGTCTGGAAGGGCCCTACCCAGGGGCTACCCCATCTGACTGGAATAAGGCCCCGAGACCAGGCCTGAGAGAGCCTCGGGGGCTGCATCTGGTTCTGGATGGGTATGTTTTTCTTACTTAAAATATTACATATGCTCTCAAAAGACATTTTTTACTATAGCTGTTTCAAAAGCACAGAATTGGGTGAGCTTATTATAAAGAATAGTGATGAGAGTTTATTCTCCTAAAATAGTAGTTTCACATTTATTCTGGTATCTCCTCTTTTTGGTATTTTGTATGTATGGTTAGAATTCTTGAATCCACCGTTCGATTTGCCTGTTAGGATATAGATTGTTAGGAATGATAATCTTGTGGATCCTTTAGTTTATAATTCTATCAAAGAGAACAAAGAAAACTCATATTGAGCAAACTTCAGAATGCTTAGCTCAATGGGAATCAGCTCTCACAGACACATCTACTGTACATAGGCTTGTTATGCATGCTGATAATATCATACTAGACTTATGTGCATTAGTGGAAATAAAGATTCACTCTGGCGAATCATTTCCAGTCATCACTGGTAGAGGTTAATAGAACTAAAATCAAAGTACCCAATAAGAAAATTATGGTTTTAGATAACCTACATTTTGTATGTCCAATATTTTCTATCAATTTCTCAGTACCTGTCTTGAAAATGGCATTGTTACTTTTTTTTCTTTCTTTCTTTCTTTTTTTTTTTTGAGATGGAGTCTTGCTTTGTCGCCAATGCTGGGGAGCAGTGGTGCAATCTAGGTTCACTACAACCTCCGCCTCCCGGTTCAAGTGATTCTTCTACCTCAGCCTCCCGAGTGTAGCTGGTATTATAGGTGCCTGCCATCGTGCCTGGTTAATTTTTGTATTTTTAGCAGGGACAGGGTTTCACCATGTTGGCCAGTCTGGTCTTGAACTCCTGACCTCCAGTGATCTGCCTGCCTGGGCCTCCCAAAGTGCTGGGATTACAGGCATGAGCCACTGTACCTAGCTCTACTTACTTCTACTGTCTGCAAGAGTGAGAAAAACAAATCACTCATTTGTTTCTAATAGTTTCTACAGTGACTAAGGTAGCCCTGATGCTAGAATGTCCTTCACATTCTGTACAGTGTTCAAGAGCATATACTGTATACTCTGTTCTATTTTGAGTGAGAATGTATATGCCCTGCCTTAGGTGAAATGCAGTTCTGTAATATGTAAAAAGTGTTGTATAATAAATAAGTAATTTGGAGAATGTTGCATATGCTAGAGTACAGTAGAATCATATGGTATTCTTATTCAAATTTTTCTTATTATATTTGCTTGAGAAAAAGGGAGAAATCCATGTAAATTAAGCAGGCCATGCTGCCATTTAACTCAATGAGCATATTGTATGGTTATGAGATGGGAATATTCATGTAGACTTTTTATTCTTAATAAATTTCCTCTGTAGAAGGCATATTTCCAAACTAAGTATAAACCTGAAAATGAAAACATACTGTAGGTTTTCTTGGCAAAACACAGCCAATGTACTTCTGCTATTTGGCAAAATAAATAGCCTTCCATTTGTTATTCTATGTTGGTTTACTAGTACTGTTGGGCAGGAGGGAAATGGCGTTTGGAAATGAAGTTCTGACTCTGATACGACCTCAGCGCATTCTCTTCTTGGTATTTCAAAATGTGCATTCAAGTATTAAAGACTGAAAAATTCTGCATTGTGGAGATCTGGGAAAGGAAATATCTTAGCTCACATGGAGCTGATTTGTATTTCATCTGACTTTCTCAGGAATTTTATTTCGTTGATTATTTGTGCTTTCTCAGTCTTAAGTTTCTTAGTTCTTACCACTTTTAATGTGCCCCATATTGTAAAGCAAACAAGCATGAAGCGCACACACGCATAAAAGTGCACGTGCAAGTTAATGAAATATCACAGCTGCTTTTACGTCTCATTTAAAAATAAGTCTCTTTATTCACTCACATTACATCATTTCCCATTCATTTCTTTGTACACCAAGAACTGAAATTTAACCCAGCACTCCCAATAAACCTTTCCATGGCAAGGTTTCAAAAGTCGCTAAATAAAATAGAACATTTTTAATCCTTACCTTGCATATATTTTAAGAATAATTTAACACTGTTAACTTCCCCCTTATTTTAGAACACACACTTAGCTTAGGTTTTATGTTTCCATGGATGGTCTACTTATTTTAAAATTCCATCTCTCAATTAACTGTGCAGATTCTTCTTGCTATACCTGATCCCTAAGTTTTCACAGTTGTTTGTTCTGTTTTTCCCAAATTTTTATCATTCAACACACTTTCCCTCAGTAAACTCAGGCACTCCAGTGGTTTCAAGTTAAATCTCTAACTGTCCTTTTTTCCTACTCTAGAACTATCTTTAAAACAATCAAACATACAGTTATATATATTTACACATAAGACATTCCAACTTTTATCATTACAGCAGCAGTAGGGCCGGTTGGGAATGCTATTGGGTGTTACACTGCCTATGGCAGGGTGTGGGTTGGGGCCGCTATTGTGGTTACACTGCCGGCGGCGTGGGGGTGGGGGGACTGATGGGGTGCTGACTGGTCTGGCTTCATTGCCCACAGTGGGGTGAGGGTGCTATCCGGGGCTGCACTGCCCACCGCAGGGGACAGATTAGGGGCAGTATCTGGTGCTACACTGCCTGGGGGGGTGGGAAAGGGGGTGTGTGCAGGAAGGTTCTTGGAGGGGTGGTTTCGGGTGCTATCGGGTGCCAGACTGCCCATGATAGAGGGCGAGTTGGGTGCGCCATTGGGGGTTACACTGCCCGTGCAAGGGGCAGTTTGGGGGCGATACCGCCCGCCAGTGGCAGGCGGGGTGGTGGGGTGGGCTGTGGGCTGCAATGCGGTCAGTAGGGGGCGACTTAAGGGCTCTGTCAGCTGCTGCACTGTTTGTGGTGGGGGCCCGGTTTGGTGCGCTGTCGGGACCATATCTGGGCAACAGCATAGGGGTTAGGGGTGCTGTGGGGGGCTACACTGCCCACCGCGGGGGGGCAGGTGGGGTACGCTATTCAGGGCATCATTCCCTGTGGTTGGGGGATAGTTGGGGGTGCTATCCGCTATGTGGGGCTGCACAGCCCGTTGTGGGGAGCGAGTTGGGGGCCTTAAGGATCTGTGACTGCACTATTCACTGCGGGGAGCAGGTTGCAGCGCTTTCTGGGACGTCACTGCCCAGCGCGGGGGGGATGGGTTGGGGTCCCATCAGTGACAGTACAGTGTCCCAAACTGTAGGGGGCAGTTTGGGGGAGTTATCTGGTGCTGCAACGTCCGACGCGGGTACAGGTTGGGGGGCTACTGGGTTCTACACTGCAGCTGCGAAGGGAGGGTGTTAGGGGCGCTGTCCTGGGACCAACAGCAGGCGGCTGGTTAGGGGCACTATCGGGGGGTGCCCTGCCGGTGGCGGCAGAGGTTGCAGCAACAGCAGTGGTCTCCAAGGAAGGAGTCTTCCTCCTTTCCCTGGACCTCCAGACTCTAGAGGGCGACCTGACCACCTCCTGCTCCTGTTCCTGGAGCGCAGCGAGTGCACAGCGTTTCGGCAGGAATCCTGAGCGCGGCAAGACCCTCATACTCGCGTTGGATTCCCCGGCCCGAGCTCTCTCGCTCTGTGTTGCGGAGACCGCCTGGGACCCCTAGGCATGCCGGACACGGATTAGCAGACACCACGGTGGGCACGGCTCTGTGGTGTGGGTGGAGGCATCAGGATCCGGAACCGGCACTTGGGTGGGAGGGCTGACTGGGTCTGAGTTTCTGCCCAGGTGCCGCCGCCATCTGAATATGTTTCAAAGACAATGCTGGCCTGGCAACCGGTGATGCCCCACGCCCACCCCGACCCTCACTTCTACCCAAGTAGAGGCAACCCCAGATACAGATGCCTGGGCGGCAGCGGCTAAGTCTGGCAGTTGGCCAGGCGGCCAAAGGACGGGAACTGGCCGCCCACCCCATCCTAGTTTCCACGGAGAAACTGAGCCATCATGGCCTCTGCGCTGTTGGCTCGGGCTAAAGAGGAACAGATCCTCAGTTGGGCAGGCGGTGCACTTGGCGACCCTGAGATCAAGTGCCAGCCCCGCCAATCCCCGTAGGTGCCCAAGCTACCGCTGCCACCTGCATGTGGGCAGCAACTGCCTGGCCACCCCCAGCCCACGACCTCAGCCTACGGATCCTGGGGTCAGATGCCTCAGTGGTAAAGCCAGATGGCCCACTCTGCAACCAATCAGTCAGCCCTATCCGCACCCAGGCAGAGTGCTCAGCATCTGGGTCAGGCTTCAGACCACGTGGAAAAGGAGCGGACCCTCAGGCCTGCTGGGCTGTGCTCTGTGTCCGCAACTTTGAGGCTATCCAGGGGAATTCCGCTTTCCCGCGCCAGTGCCTCAGCGGTTGCAGAAAACTGCAGAACTGCAAGTTGCACACAAGCAGAGATGACGGAGCAACCCCTGACCTTCCGCACCACCCACCCTACCCGCACACCTGCCGCGCGGACCCTGGGCCAGTGCCTGGGTCCCAAGTCAGGCAGTCCGCACAGCAGCGGCACCAGGGTGGGAACCTGTTGGTTAATACCATCCCAGTTACCACGAAGAGCCCGCCTCGGCAGCCCCTTCGTTCTTGGAGGAGGCCAAGTCAGAGCACACCTGCGATGAACATGACCCTGAGGACGTCAGGTACCAGGCCTGCCAGCCCCCACTGGCATCGAAGCCGCACCTGCAGCCTAGACGTGGTGCACGGGCAGCAAGTGACTGGACACTCCAGACCAGGCCCGCCCCCCAGTAGCGTGAATCCTGAGGCCAGACACCCAGGCGGCAAAGTCAGGCCATCGGCCCCACCAGCGGTTGCTGTTTCATCGGTGTGGATACAGAGTGCCCAGTGCCAGGGCCCAGGATCCCGAGAGATGTCCAAGAGGAGCTCACCTTCAGGCCAGGTAGGCTGTGCACTCGGCGACCCTGACGCCATCTAGTGGAAGCTCCGCCATCTCCTGCCAGTGCCAGATCTGCAGCTGCAAACCATTCGTGGGGCACTGGCAGCGGTGACGGCGGGTGGGGGAAGGAGCAGCTCCTGACTCTCCATGGCTTTCCCGCTACCCGACACTAGCCACACAGACTCCAGGGCCAGAGCCTCAACGTGAAGCCAGGCCATCCGCGAAGCCACTCAGGTGGCCGGGAGTACTCTTGCCAGCACCCTATCTCCCTTCGGAGGAGAAACCGTGCGGGCTGCAAGGCCAGACAGTTCCTCCTCCTCAGGCAGGGCTGGCTGCACGCGTGCTATCCTGGGGCCGCCCAGGCCAGCCCAGGAGAATCCTCGAGCCTGGTGGCGCCCGCGGAGAGCTGCAGCCCCACCTGCTCGCGCGGGCCACCTGTGAGTGACTTCCGGGAGCCAGCGGCCACCGCGGTGAAGGCGCGCGCCCAACGGCTTTGCGAAGCTCACTTGGTCTGAGAGGTCGGAGGCTGCGAGTGTCCCTGCTGAAGGCTGTGGTGGACCGGGCTGGATCGCGGATTTTGGAGTATATCATAGATTTGTGATCGCGGACTGGGGGTTGCATCGCGGATTTGGAGTTGGATCGGGACTTGGGGTTGGATAGGGGATTTGGGGCTGGGTCGGCGGGGGCAGGGGCTCCTGGTGAAAAGGTGACAGGAAGCTGCCCCCGCTCGAGAGCCGGTGGTTGGGGGTCTGAGAAGTCACCACCATGAGGTTGTTCAGCTTCGGGAGCCGCAGGCGCCAGACGGTCCTGGGCTCCATAGACCACGACTACACGGGTTGAGGGTACCGAGTCTGGGAGGCCAAACTGCAGAAGATCCACAGGGCGGCTGTCAAGGGTGACGCGGCGGAGGTGGAGCGCTGCCTGGCCCGCAGGAGCGGACACCTGGACGCCCTGGACAAGCAGCACAGGTAGTAGGGGCTCAGCCCCGGGTTGGAGGGGGGCCCCAGGCCCGGCTTCCCCGCAGCCCCTGGGACTGGGCGTTGGAGGGCGCCGGGCACCCTCCCAGTGGCGGAGCCAAACAGGCCCTCAGCTGTTTTCCATCCCTCATAATTCCCTGGCTGGAGTAGGTGGAGAATTTGAGTGATTTAACTCACAAAGTTAAGCATATATGGTGTTATTTTTAACGAACTCCTTTAAAACATGGTTTATGTACATTATAGGAGGTGCCTAATGAGAAAACTCATTCCCCTATCAAAAATACTGTGAGTTATTTTCAGTAGGTGAAAAGTTCTCAGATAAAACTGACCGTTTTACAGCCGTATCCACCTGTGTAGGTAGGTTCTTTACTGAAGTTTCTTAGAGAGAAACTTGGAAGTGGGAGGTGGGTTCTGTGTTCTTGAATGGGAAGGCACATTTTTCTCAAAATGTGAGCCCTTTCTGTGTTTATCAATTTTACATAGACCCAATGAAAATATCAAGGTTTTAATATTTTTGTATGACACCTGCTGTCTTTCACTATTGTGAGGACATTTTTAAAAAATCTCATAATGGAGTGAAAAAACACTTCTCTAGATAGCAAAATGTGCTATAATTTCGACAATAAATCGTTTACTGACAGCTGAAAAGACAAACGCATGGAACAGAGTAGGAAACCCAGAAACACTGAAATTGTGTAAGATAGAAGTAAGGATTGATGAGTAGGAAAGGATGAATTATTAATGAAAAAATGCCTGCTGTTTGAAGAAAACTAATGAAATTTTATGTCACAAGCATGAGTTCCTGATGGAATGCAGATTGAATTTTTTACATATGCAAATTAGTAAAGTACCAGAAAACACAAAAGCTTATTTTACAGGAACATTTTATGTTGACAAAGGCCTTCCTGAGAATGACCTCTTAAGCAGACATTCTGAAGGTTGATTTAGCAAACTAAAAATTAAAACTGCCTGTGTTTCGGAAGACAAATTAACGAAATGAAAGAGAGCTTATGTGAAAAATATTGTCTTTATTATATATATATATTCAGATGAAAAGTATGTTTTCATTTTATAGGGAATTCATTATATTCCTTTTTTTTTAAATTTTTTTTGAGTCAGAGTCTCGCTTCTTTGCCCAGGCTGGTGTCCAATGGCACAGTCTTGGTTCACTGCAACCTCTGTCTCCTGGGTTCAAGCAATTCTCCTCCCTCAGCCTCCCAAGTAGCTGGGATTACAGGCAGGTGCCAGTATGCCTGGCTAATTTTTGCATTTTCAGTAGAGAGGACGTTTCACCATGTTGACCAGGCTGGTCTCGAACTCCTGACCTCAAGTGATCTGCCCACCTTGGCCTCCCAACGTGCTGCGATTACAGGCATGAGCCACCGTGCATGGCCTATATTATTATATATTATATGATATATATTACTGATATTTATATCATATGTATTATAGATGTTATATATGTAAGTTATATATACACATTAGATGAAAAGTTATATATAGATGAAAAGTACATTTTCATTTTACAGGGAATTATTTCAAATCAAATCATTAAAAACTCTAAAATTGGGCAAAGTACGTTTCTCCAGATCTATAAGTTACTTATGCACATAGGAAAAAGTCCTTTGCATTTCTGGTATAAGAATTGAAATAAAAGAGGAATGAAACAGTTTTTTATCCACAATATTTGTGAGGCTGTTTTATACTCCTGCTTAAAGTTTAAGTTGCTGATTACTTTTCAAATAGATAATTTGGTGGTAAGTACATTTAAAAAATGTGTATGCCTTTTACCCATCAATTCCATTACACTAAAATACTCTTAGGAAATAAAGATACATGCACTTTATTTTTCACAGCACTTATTTTAAAAAGACCCATAGAATGGATCCTATAAATAAATTTCAGTTGCATCCATTGGATGAAATATGTGACCATTGAAGGTAGCAATAGATACAGAAGTACGTTGATGTGTGAAGATGTGTATTTTTATAGCTAGTGTGGAAAAAATCAGTTAAATTATACATCTGCACAAACATACTATGGTCTTGTTTTAGCAAAAAAATATGTACAAAATAAAAACTTGTAATTTCTGAGCATTTGTATTTTAAGTAAAGTTTTTTTCCTTTTTCTTATCTGTGATTACTGCAGTGAGCATGTACAAAATTGTAGTAAAAGTTTATTATTAATGGAATAATCCTTGGGAAGAGGGGAATATGAATCTTGCACTGATAAAAATAATTTCTCACTTTCTATTTTTTATCGTTATTGTGTGTATTGTTCTTTGAACTTTTAGCCTTTTCAGAAGTAAAATGGGAATGTTTTTATCTGTTTCCAGATTTTATCTATATATTTTATTAGGTACATTTTTCTTATACATTCATTCCATTTATGCAAACAATGATAGAGTAATCGTTTCATTTTAATTGTATTCTTTAAAAATAAAAATACATATAAATAATTACTGTTGCAAAATTGTTACTTTATAGGAGTTTATTTAAAAATACTGAACTCCCCAACTGTATTTATCCATTCTTTCATTTGATTTATTCGTGAAACATAACCTGAGTACCTGTTATGTAGCAGACATATTCTATTATCTTTCAGGACCCTTCTATCCTTAAAAACTTCATGTTTACCTGCCCTGCCTGCGCAAGCTGAGAGATTTACAATAGGAATATTGGGACTGAATCTCCTTGAAACTTTATCTCCCACCTTTGAAACAAAAGCATTTCTGAAGTTAGAAAATAGTAGAAGATAACCTTTAACTGCCCTTTCAAAAGTTTGTCAGTCTTAAATACTAATATTAATCATCGGAAAGTCTTATTTGCATATATTCTGTAAGTATAAGTATTGAATAAAATGAGCCATACATGTATTCATTTGAATCATGAGTTTCCTTTGGCTTCAAGTTGTTTGAAAATCAAATAATTTGTTTAAAAAAATGCATGATTATTTCAGTGCTCTTTTCCCATAGTCCCTTTAAGAACTAAAATATATTTAAGTTTTAGTTACATGCCTGGAACTGCCCTAGACCTGAGTTACCATATTCTACTTAATGTAAGCTCTCACGGATTGTGTGATGCCCCGTTATTTTATGTATCAATAAGATAATTTTTAAAATGCTACCAATTTTATTTATAATAAATCATGGATTGTAAGTGGCATTCCCATGTCAGAGGTGTTAAAATGTTACCTACTCTTTAAACCATCCTGCAAAGTAGGTATAATTGTATCATTTTACCTAATTAAAATGTGTTTGTTAAGTAGTAGTAATAGTAATAATATCTGGCTGGGTGCAGTGACTCACACCTGTAATCCCAGAACTTTGGGAGGCTGAGGTGAGAGGATTGTTTGATGCCAGGAGTTTGAGACCAACCTGGGCAACAAAGTGAGATTCTTACTCTCCAAAATTTTTTAAATAGCTGGGCATGCTGGTGCATATCTGTAGTCCCAGCTACTCAGGAGGCTGGGGATGGAGGATCACTTGAGCCCAGGCATTCCAGGTTACGGTGAGGTATAGTTACATCATTGCACTCCAGCCTGGGTAAAAGAGTGAGACTTTGTCTCAATAAACAAAAATGTTTCAATTATTAAGCTATTGTAGGAACTATTCTAAATACTTTACATAGATTCTCATTTAGCCTTCAGGATGGTGTCCTATGAGATGGCTACTATTATCTTTATGAATGAGGAAGTTGAGGCACAGAAAGGCTAAGCAATAGTTGGTAAGTGACAGGGTTTAAAGTAGGACTCAAGCCCTAGTCGAACTGAATCCAAAGCCTGAGCTCTTTCTACTCAAATAGGCTGCTGTTTTCATTAAGGCAGTGAGCAATAAGAGCTAGTAAGTATTGTACTTTCTTCAAAAAATATCATTTGTTTTGAAAGCAGAGGAAAAACATGCTATTCAATTTTTACAATGACATGAATGATGGTAGATTTTGAGATGTTGCACTACAGTTTCCTAAAAAGTCCTCTTACTCTTGTAGAACTGCTCTACATTTGGCCTGTGCCAGTGGCCATGTGAAAGTGGTCACTCTCCTGGTTAACAGAAAATGCCAGACTGATATCTGCGACAAAGAAAACAGAACGCCTTTGATACAGGTATATTAGAGCCAACACTTTCAGCATGACATGGATTTGATGTACACATGTAGAATTAAAATAAATTGATCTCATTTAAATATAACTAGTTGGTGAAACCTGTGAAATGTGTATTTTGATTTCTTAGAATTTACAATCTATTTCTTGGTCTAATATGAACAGGCAGTCCATTGCCAGGAAGAGGCTTGTGCCGTTATTCTGCTGGAACATGGCGCCAATCCAGACCTTAAGGATATCTAAGGCAACACTGCTCTCCATTATGCTGTGTGTAGTGAGAGCACCTCACTGGCAGAAAAACTGCTTTCACATGGTGCAAATATTGAAGCACTGGACAAGGTATAGTTCAATCAACTTTCTTTCCAAAATATTTGTTTTAACATTGACATAGGTAAGGGTCAATTTTTTATATTTGGAAGCTCAACCGTTCCCTGAAAGCAAATGCAAATTAAGTTATTTTGAAATAATTAATTGTCTAAGATTTTATTTTAAATATTGATCTTTTTAAAGAATCATTAAAGGGCACAGCTTTATAAAATGCACTTTGGAAAATATTTGTGAATTTGTTAAAGGTAAAACCTTTTCACTGTTTCCTACACAGGGTTATTCTTTTCCTTCTTTTTTTTTCCTAATTAGTATAAAACAACACAGGAAAGAAAATATGCCCTGGAAATAGGCTTTATCTTAAAACTCAAACAAAACTAAAGCAACTTACAGTAAATGGACATGTTGCTCCTGCTGATAATTTTCTGAAAATCTGATGTATCATTTCTCAGTGGCACAAGGCTTAAGAGGGAAACATAGGAAGGGAAAAGGAGAGCAATCAGAAATATGCAGGTCACTTGGAAGTTAGGTAATGAGGGAAAATGACAGGAAGAGGTTTTTTTTTGTTTTTTTTTGTTTTTTTTAAGTTCTTCTAGTTTATGTGTTGAGACAAGGTGCTCTTTAGTTTTGGGTCTAATAATTTTTGGCTTGAAAATGAGAGTGAGTTGAGTTGAAACTTGCCTGGAGATTAATTTTAGGAGGAGTCTGAGGAAACCAGATTGGCAGTGAATATGTGTTGACAAAGTGAGAAAAACTTCAGCAGAAGGTGGAACAGATTATTAACTGACTTATTGCCCATCCTGGCAGAAACAGCCACTTAGATAAGAGTCTAAAGACTCTTCTCAAATCTAGCACATCTTGGTGGGAAGATGGGAGATAAGGAGCTTATAAATAGCAAAATCAAGTAGGAATTTGAGTTTACTTGTCCCTGTTCTACCCATTCCCAGGAAACTTAACTGGAGCTTTAATAAATGACTCTATCTCTTACTCTTTTCTCTTTTTGGCCACATGTCCAACTGATAAAGGGAATTAGCCATGCAAGTGAGAGATGAGACTGAAGTGATTGCCGCACTAATTCTCAGAATTGCGCGTTACAGTGACCTGAGGACATTTTGTTAAAAATCTACAATTGTAGGCTTTCCCCTGAGGATTTTGATGTAATAGACCTAATAAGGCCTGAACCTGTTTAAAAACATCTTCTCGAAGCTGGGCACAGTGATATGTTCCTGTAGTCCCTGCTTGAGCCTAAGCGTTTGAGTCCAGCTTGAGCAACATAGTGAGACTCTTGTCTCTAACAGCAACGGCCAAAAAAAAAAAAAAAAAAAAAACCCTCAAGGGTTTGTATACACTCCTGATTAAGAACCCCAGAATAGATAAGTGCAATATATAAATTTCTGTATTTCAAAACTGTAAGAAATCTCTAGAAGAGTTTGTGTTTGATAGGTGCTACTTCCTTCAATGTTTTCCTTTTCAATCTCCTTTTCAAGACTTTATCTGTCTTTCTCTACATCTGTGACTGGGATGTGAAAGGGAAATATTATTGGCAATATCTCTCAACTTACAGAATAACACCTTTCCCTTCCCACCATTAATCATTCACTACCATTCAGAGAGTCTTTAGAAATTTGCTTATGGGTAATCTTTCAATAGGTAGGGGCTGACCCTTTCAGGATTTGATGTCCCTTTGTCACCATGCAGGTGATTATGTGTCAACAAATATTCATTACAAGTTGGGCTTTCTCAGTTAGAATAGTAGCAAATCCTAAACTATTTCTTTTTGGTTGAAGTTGTATTATGAACTATCTCAGTATGTTTGTTAAGTTTATAGAGCTTTAGCATAACCAAAATGTCAGTTTTAAACACTGAAATCCATAAAGTCAATAAGAATACAGGTAGGAATTCTTACAATAATTTAGTTTTAGCAGTCCTGTGAACCGATGATCTGTTTGGCTAACAATCTGGGAAAATTATATACCAATATATTTTAAATGAATAAATGTTGGAAAAATTCTTAAGTATTATAAGTCTTTTTAACCATTTTTATTATATATGAGAGCCTGAATTTTTAGTAAAACATGACACTAGAGAAAGAAAATATTTTACATGCAAATACTTGGATTATACACAACCATTTAGTAATACATTTATAGCAAATATAAAAGCACTAGGGCTATATTCTAATGTGGTACACAGATTTGGTTGCCTGTATAAGTTGAATCAACATGTAAAATTTAGAAGACTTGTGTAGAAATCTGGACTTAAGGCTTATCCTAAAAAGTCAAATCTGGTGTCCCCTGAGTTTTTATCACTGTTTGGTCTGTTGTTCAGAGGTTGCCCCTTTGTAGAAGGCGTGTATTCTCCAGTTTGCTACTGTGCCCACCTCAGTACTTCCCTTACTCAGGTGACTTTCCTTTGTCATTGTAAGTATTTGACTTTACAACTCTTACGTTGTAGTATATTTTGATAAATACTTCAAGGTTTTTAAGTCAGCATGTGCTTGTTTATAATATGTAGTCTATAGAGTATATAAATCCCTCAGTTATGGAGTTGAATTTTAGAAGTTTTTAAAACTCTTTTCTTTATATATACCACAAATAGTCATCTTCCCATAAGAATGCCTAGAAGCCTTATTAGGTTATTCCTGGTTATAGTTGGATAATTTATGAATATTGCAGACATTACATCTTTCTCCTCAGCACTCTTCCTTAAAAATGCAAGTGACTTACTGGCTTTCATTATGCTAGAAATAATCCGTATGGATCAGTAAGAGAACTTTTATTGACAAGCACTTATGTTTTATTTCTGATTTATGTTTTCCCTAAAATAAAAAATAATTTTAAATAGCCATTTAAGTGGAAGCCAATAAAAATGGATTTAAAAAGTAGAACTGCATTAGGGTGCCGGGATTACCATTGTAATTGAGAATAGTATTTCTTACTGAGCTTTGGTCTTTTAAGTATTTGTTTTTAAGTTTTTTAAACCTATCTCTCTTACACAGAACATACTGAGCTTTCTAAAAGTAAAGATAAAAATCTATTCTCTTGTATTAGGAAAAACATCTACGGACTATTTAATAATAAGGAAAATAAGTGCATTTGAAGCCAGTCTCTCTTAATTCAGAGCTCATTTTGATAGTGACCATTTGGAGCAGGAGTGCCTGACATTGGCATCTGGGATCCTGACACCACTGATAGAAGTGAATCAAGCAAGTTTGTACCACCCAGAGGAAACCTCCACCTGTAATGGGGAGCTCTGGCAACTGTTTCTCTGAAACTCTTAATTTCTCAAATGTTAATGTTTGCCACAAATAGTATTATCAAATGGGGATTAGGTAACATTCAAGAGATTTCTTGATTATTGGACATAAAATACAGTTTTGTAATATTTCTCAAATGCAGATGGTCATGGAGTCTTTCTCTTGGGGTATACTTCTGGTAAAGCAAATATTCTTTGGAATATAGTTTAAGAAACACTGCTTTAGAGAGAATAATTTAGATCATTAATTTATGTAAAAAACCCAAAATATTTGCTACTATGTCTTAGGGTTTTGGGGCTATAGAGACAAAAGATACAGCCTTTGCCCTCAAGAAGCTCTTGGTTTCAGTGGGAAACAATGAAATGATTACAATGTACCATGCTAAGTGCTGTGATCAAAGCAAGGATTCTTGGGACTGGTAAATGTTTAAAGTGAGTTTTGGTAATGACCACAGTTAATCTGGGGAGACAGAGGAGGGTTGTTTGCAAGGCAACGAGCAGCACATCAGAAAGTGCAGAGGAGTGAGAAGGAAGGGCCTGCTTTTCATTTACTTGCTTTCTATACTGCATGTTGAAGTTCAAAGCACCTTAGATAAGATTTTCAATTCAGTTGAGAAATACGTAATTTTGTGAATTATTAATTTTTTCTGCTGTTTTATAGGACAATAATACCCCACTTTTATTTGTTGTAATTTGCAAGAAAGAGAAAATGGTAGATTTTTTATTGAAAAACAAAGCAAATGTACATGCCGTTGATAAGCTGAGATGGTACAGTAGTTCTTTTTTTTTTTTTTTTTTAAATAAAAACCTGTATATTCTAGAGTGGTAACAGTCAAGTCAGAAATATTAATAAGATTAATGTAATTATTGTCATATAGTGAAAAATACCACCATGAAGAATCAGGTAGACCAGCAAATATTTGAACTGAGTAACATAAAGAACGGTATGTAGTAGAATTCATCTTTTCTTATAATATAGAGTGTTTGTTATTTATAATCTGATGTTTTTGCTAGTGTAATCTTTTATTAGCTAAAGGGTTTTGTATTGGTTTTCTTAATTTTTTTTTCTCTTTTTTTGAGATGGAGTCTCACTCTGTTGCCAGGCTAGAGTGCAGTGGTGTGATCTTGGCTCACTGCAACCTCCACCTCCCAGGTTCAAGTGATTCTCCTGCCTCAGCCTCCCAAGTAGCTGGGACTACAGGTGCACGCCACCACACCCAGCTAATTTTTATATTTTTAGTAGAGATGGGATTTCACCATGTTGGCCAGGATGGTCTCAATCTCTTCACTTCGTGATCTGCTCTCCTTGGCTTCCCAAGGTGCTGGGATTACAGGCGTAAGCCACTGCACTTGGCCAGTTTTATTAATTTTTAAGGTGTGGACTTTTAGTTTACGACTACTAGTATTGTCATTATTATTGTTTTTGTTGTTGTTGTTGTTTTCCGCCTGCAGATAACTCTTATCTGACCCCTAGCTGATTTGAATTATAATATATCAGACTAGGAAAGCAATGGGGAAATCTTCATCTAAATCTTTGCCTACTTTAGATAAGTGACCCCAGCACAATTTCTTGGCCACCAGAGGACTATAAGTTAGCAAGTTGTATTATGTGATACCCCTGTGGGACAAGAGGATTCCTTGTTGTCCCTTCCTTTTAGCCTTGGTGATAATTTACAAAGATGAACACTTGAGCACCCTAGTTGCTTATAGACTCAAGCTAGTACATGCAAATGGTTATTACGTCTACACTGACAGGCAGATATTAAAATAGTAAAGCGTATCAAACTAGCTGTTTAAAAAAGTCTTTATTAAAGTTGTTGAGTGGAGTTATTTCTTTGTTATTTTAGAACAACCCTCACGCTTGCTGTGCACTATGACTCACCAGGTATTGTCAACATCCTTCTTAAGCAAAATATTAATGTCTTCACTCAAGACATGTGGACGAGAGGCAGAAGGTTATGCTCTTTCTCGTGGGTTGACAAAATAAGGGTTTATGTTAAAAGACCAGTTAATACTAAATGGAAGTTTAAAACAATTGCAATTATTCCATCTTATACATTAGGTGAGAGTTCATAGTTTGGTTCTGGTAGTTTGAAATAGCAGTGAGTTTTACCTTTTAGCCAGAAATCAAGCAGAAATCTAGATTAGTTAGAAGTAGAGGGCAAGATTTTTTTCAGGATTTGTAAGACCTTTGTCCTTAGGGATCTCAATGTTGTTCGTTTTATTCTAAGTATAATCCCCATGCATGGGATAAAAGGAGCCACATCTTTGACCTCTTTTCTTTTGCTTTTTTTTTTAATAGACACAAGGTCTTGCTCTGTTGCCCTGGCTGCTCTTGAACTCCTCCTGAGCTCAAGTAATCCTCCTGCCTCGGCCTCTCAAAGTGCTAGCCACCATGCCTGGCCTGACTTTTCTAATTAGTTGTTGGATCTCGAAATGTCCAATTGAGCAGAAAATCTTGTATTGTCCCCTGGGGCTATCCCCTGTGTCTTCCTTCTTTGAATTTTCCAAGAAGCTAAGGGCTTTCTTAAGTCCGAGGAAGGCAACCTTTCTTCACAAGTCAGAAGAAGGGGAAAAAGGCCATTCTAATCATTCTGTTGTCTCCAGAATGATCGGACTCACTTGCTGTATTGTTGCCATTGTAACTGGTCCTACAATCTGATAATGATTGACCTTTGCCACCAGAATGCCATAACTGATTCAGACCCCTCAGTTTTCGTGGTGATTCATACATAGAGTTCAAAGCTACAGTGTTTATTAGTTTATGTATTTATGTTCAATCATTGTCCCCAGCACCCTGCTCTGGCAGCTAGGCCTCCTAGCTTTACCCACACAAACATTGAGCAAGCTGATGCTTGCCCTACACTAAAAACCTTATTTGGAGCCCACCTCTTAGCTAGACTTAGCCTAGGCCTTCATGGTATGTTATCCTTTGAGAGCCATGTTTGTCTTTTCTTTAACCAATATTAGTTGGACTTGTTCTCAACAGTCAGGGATGTTCAAATAATGTTGCAGGAAAAGATCAGAGCTCCCTTTCCCTTTTGCTATCAGATTGGTACCTTGAGGCTTTTTTACATCCTGTGCAGCAGCTTAGGTTAGATAGCAGAAGGTTCCGTGTTACCTTTCCAGCGAGTAGTGGGAACCAACTTGCAGTTGGCCCCTCAAGTAGTGTGTCTTTATAATAATGAAAATCTCCTAGGCTAATCGCAACTCTTTCTCAAGTTTTAAATATGTTTTAAAATTCTGCCTCACAGGAAGCCATTCAATAAAATTCTCTGAATCTAAAGTTAAGTGAGTTGGAGTTAATAGAGCTAAGCCTCATCCATGACTCATGAGTATCCATGTATCAAACAGGACCTTGTACTTGTTTCCGCAGTACATATTTTAAAATTAGGTCAATACAGAGCAGATAAGCATGGCTGCTGCCTAGGGATGGCACACAAATTCAGAAAGCATTCCATATTTTGCATAGCCCCAGGAAGGTCATTTGACTGTTTGTTGAGTAGCTCCAAGGAAGTAGTGTGAGTGAAATCAAAACAGGAGACACCCAATATTGAAATTGTGATTATCAGTATGAAACTAATGATGTACAGTGATCTCTGAAATCAGAAAAGAGCTGAGTAGTAAGGGGATGTTACATGTTGTTAGTACATGTCTTGGGAATGAGAAAATGTCAGCTTGTGTTTCCTTCATGGATCTGAAAAACAATCAAAGCAGGGTTTTGTCTTGTCTGTTAGTTGGAGAGGACCATGGAGATCCAGCATCCTAGCACAGATCTGCTGGCTCCGAGTTTGAGGAGGTAGAGAAGGAGTGGTAGTTGTCCAAGCCAAGTTTTGATACCTATTAGTTTTCTGCCCTTGGTGTGATTGATGAGCTCAGTGATAGGAGACAATTAGATAATCTATTTTAATGACATCATATATATATGTGTGTGTGTATATATATGTGTATATATGTATATATATGTGTGTGTATATATATTAGTAATAAGTTATTAATTAGGTAAAATGCCCTGAATTACAAGCCACAATGAATCCAACTAATAACCAAAATTAGCACTTAATAACATTTTCTGAAAACTGCAACATTTGAATATTAGGACTTATAGAAAAACACACACTGAGCTTTATTTGGGATTCCAAAAATTGTTTCAGCAATAACGTTCAAGAATAAATTATTCCATTGTTTTACTATTTCTCTGAACATTTAAACATGTAATCTCATTACATCTTCCTAACAACCTAGTGAGGTAGGTAGCAAAATCCTTGTTTTTTAGAAGAAACCATGGAGCCTACGAGAAGCAACTTGTCTGTAAACAGAATACCTATTGGTTACAGAGCGAGGACTTATTCTGAGTGCAGGACACTTTGCATGAGGTCCTGCTAACTAGAGTTAATTTACTGAGCTGTGCTTCCTCCATTTATGAGTACTTCACTTTTTTTCTTCTTCAATTATAAGCTTAATCAGCTTGTAAGGTTAAAAAATTTGAAATGTATGGGACATTAAAATTCTGACATTAGGTCTGATATTGCCTGAAATTGTCTTAGAATTTAATATGTTTGGTAAATATTTTTTATTTCAGTATTAAAATAGCAATTTTATTTATTACTTTCGTATACATAGAATTAAACAACAAATTTTGGAACATTAAAAAGAAAATACTTAAAAATCGTAATCCAGGTAAGACTTCTGATAGTGAATTTCTTATTTCTCTTGGTGATCCTACTCTTGATAAGAAAATGAAAAGTAAGATACAAGATTAAGGTAGTTAGTGTTAATCAAAAAAAGCCAGTTTAGAAATATGTATGAATTGCATGTGTATATGTGTATTTACATAAGTAAATTAATTTTTTAAATTTAACTTTAGTTTGAAATTCAGATTTATTTAAGAAGGTAGTTGTAGCTAATTTATAATCTCAAACATTATTGTCTGAAAAAATTCATTTAATCATGATCCCTACAATCCTATATAATATTTTTGCATAAATAAGAAAAAAGATTTTTAAGTTAGTATGTTGTAGGTTTCCTCTATAGTCACATTATAACAAATTGAACTTGTTATACAAATGGATCTTCTATTTCATTTTTATAATAAATTTTTTATATTTAGTAAATAAAGAATTACAGTTGACCCATGAATAATGTGGGGGTGAGGGACTCTGATCCCCGTGCAGTTGAAGATCTGAGTATAACTTTTGATTCCTTTACCTTAGCTACTAATATCCCACCATTGGCTGGAAGGCTTCCTGATAACATAAACAGTTGATGAACACTTGTTTTGTTTGTGCTGCGTTATTATACACTGTGTTCATACAATAAAGTAAGCTGGAGAAATGAAGCTGTTAGAAAGAAAATCATCAGGAAAAGCATATTGACCTTTCATAAAGCGTAAGTAGATCCTGACAAAGGTCTTCATCATCATCAGGTTGATTAGGCTGAGGAGGAGGAGGAGAGGTGGATCTTGCTGTCTCTGGGTTGCAGAGGCAGAAGAAAATCTGCATATAAGTGAATCCCTGCAGTTGAAACCCTTGCTGTGGAAGGGTGAACTGTATTACATGTTGATTTGCGTCACTAAGAAAGTAACTATCTTAGAAATGGGAACTCAGCAATCCCTTTCTGGTACCATAAATGCAATAAGAAATGTAAAACTGAACAGCATACATCCATACAAATAGGAGATTATTTTTTGAAGATAGCTACTGAGCACAGAAGACAGAAAAGCAATTCCTTATTGAGAAGCACAAGTTATATTACATATTCTTAACACAAGCAAAGTGGTTTTATCTGTCATACTTTACAAAACACATACACATACACACATGCACATATACACACACACAAAGTTAAAAGTCTTGCTGATTCTTAGTGACCAAATCCAACTGTTTACAGGGAGCAGTGGATAACACATCCTATAGTTTGGATGCAGTTCTTTGGATTTTTGACTTGTTTTGTGATGAACTGCCTTTAATGGGTGAATCGTGTTTTTAATTGTATAAGAAACGAAGAAAAAGATTAGAAGCAGTAAACAGGAACTCTATGATCAGTAGTAGACTATTACAGTATATTCAATAGTCATATGTTTTTCTCCAGTTATACAGTTTACTTGAATGATGCACAATGAATCAATTATTATTATAAGAGATGGGGTCTTTCTATGTTGCCTAGGCTAGAATACAGTGTCTATTCAGCAGTACAATCAGCTCACTGTAGCCTTGAACTCCTGGGCTCAACCAGTCCTCCTACCTCATCCTCTGAGTACCTGGGACCTACAGTCTTGTGTAGTTACATCTGGCCTGATACACAATTATTTATTTATTTATTTTTGATACAGGGTCTCCCTCTGTTGCTGGTACTGGAGTGCAGTGGTACCATCTTGGCTCACTGCAACTTCTGCTTCCTGGCCTTAAATGAGCCTTTCATGTTTAACCTTAGCCTCCCACATAGCTGGGACCAAACAGGCATGCACCATCACACTTCGTTAATTTTCTTTTTGAGGGTTTTCTGTTTGTTTGTTTGTTTAATAGATGAGGTCTCACTATATTGCCCAGGCTGGTCTGGAACTTCTGGGCTCAAGTGATCCTCCTACCTCAGCCTCCCAAAATGCTGGAATTTATAAGCGTGAGCCACTGCTCATGGCCTGCACAATTATTATATAAAGGAATGAAGCCCAGTTGAGTTGCAGAAAATTGACCACCTTTTCGTTTTTTTTCTAGAAACATTCATATTATAGGACATATTGTCAATCACCCAGATCCTCTATTTTTTATTTGGTTAAAATAGGATTGCTGCTTATTTCACATTACTTTGTGACATTATTGTTTCGTTTATTTCTTTTATGGCTTTATTCAATTGGATAGATATAGAAATACAAGAATCTCCAAGTCAAACATCAAGGCCAAAAAAGAAAAACAGATTAGGGAAAGTTATTCTGTGAAATAGCCATCTGATTACAGTTACATGTATCATATCAACTTAATAAAAATCGTATACAATGCATATGTGTCCCGGTTTCCCGAGACCACCGCCAGGTTTGGTGGTTCACTAGAAGGACTCACAGGACTCAGCAAAGAGTCATACTCAGATCTTTAACTGATTACAAGAAAGGGGACAAGTAAAATTAGTAGAGTAAAAAGGTGTGCAGTGGTCAAGTCTGGAGGAAACCAGGCACAAGCCTCCAGGACTTCTCTCCTGTGGAGTTCCCAGGATCTGCTTAATTCTCCCAGGCTCACATTTTGACAACATAGGTGCAGTGATGTCTGTCAGTACCAGAGTCTCATTAGAGACTTAAGTACCCAAGTTTTTATATGGAGGTTACTCTCCCTCACAGGTATCCAAATTCCAGACTTGTAGAAGGAAAACAGCTGTTCAGAGTAACCACACTGTTTCTATAAACACTTTAAACACAGTGAGCCACTCTTCTCAGGGAATGGTGGAAACCCTCCCAATTCCAATTTCCTAAACACCAGCCAAGGGCCAGCCTTGCATGCTGCAGGCCTTTCTAAGGATGGCAGTCTCTTGCCTGCTATATGAAATCTTTTCTGCACAACACTTATAACCCCAACTTAAACTTTGGTGTTGTTTTAAAATTTCATTTTAGTAACACTCAATATTATAAGGTAACTTGGTACTAGTTTCTGTTGTATGATCCATCTGAAGTTGTAAAGCCAGTTGCTTTTTTGACTTTTGGTGACTAACAGGTATTTGCATGTAAGTTACCATAGCAATGTTAGGTAATTATAATCTGTCCTTTTTAACTCATTAATCTTTCAGTAAAATGTTAAATAAGCATAATTTCCGAGTTAAAATTAGAATAAAAATGGTCTTTTATTTTGATTACATGAATAATCTAGTTTTCATATTGTGCTAAATCCGTGTTTAGAATTATGAAATAAGATAAAATATTCAATCATTTTATCAATATTTTCTTACCTATGCATGCAATTAAATTTATTTATTTATCATATATTCTTCAATTTGTGAAATAATGACCACATGCTGTTACTTTGGTCTTCAATGATCTCTAATTTTTAGGGTCACAGTGTCTTGCTTAAATATATTATAACAACAGGTTCAGTGAATATCCTTTATTTTTTGTTTTTATTTTTGAGACAGAATTTAGCTTTTGTTGCCCAGGCTGCAGTGCAATGACACAATGTCAGCTCATTGTAACCTCCATCTCCTGGGTTCAAGCGATTCTCCTGCCTCAGCCTCCCAAGTACCTGGGACTACAGGCATACACCACCATGCTCGGCTAATTTTTTGTATTTAGTAGAGACGAGGTTTCACCATGTTGGTCAGTCTGGTCTCAAACTCCTGACCTCAGGTGATCCACCCGCCTTGGCCTCCCAAAGTGCTGGGATTACAGGCATGAGCCACTGCACCTGGCCATCTTTTTTTTTTTTTTTTTAATTTTTGTTCTGGAAGATCCTGGGATGCATAGACAATGAATATCCTTTTTTGTTTGTTTGTTTGCTTGTTTGTTTGTTTGTTTTGAGACAGAGTCTCACTCTGTCACCCAGGCTGGAGTGCAGTAGCACGATCTTGGCTAACTGCAACCTCCGCTTCTGGGTTCAAGTGATTCTCCTGCCTCAGCCTCCTGAGTAGCTGAAATTACAGGAGCCTGCCACCATGCCCAGCTAATTTTTGTATTTTTAGTAGAGACGAAGTTTCACCATGTTGGCCAGGCTGGTCTTGAACTCCTGACCTCAGGTGATCCACCCACCTCTGCCTCCCAAAGTGCTGAGATTACAGGCATGAGCCACCATGCCCAGCTGTGAATACCTTTTTTAAGTCAGTAACTTTATTTCTTAGGGCAGTTTTAGGTTCACAGCAAAATTGAGAGGAAGGTACAGAGATTTCTCATATGTTCCATGCCTCCCACACATGCGTAGCCTCCCCTATTATTACTATTTTCCACCAGAGTGGTACATTTGTTACAACTGATGAACCTACATTGACACATTCTAATCACTCAAAGTTCATAGTTTACTTCAGGCTTCACTCTTGATGCTGTACATTCTGTGAATTTGGACAAATGTGTAATGATATGTATCTATTACTGTAATATTATTGACAGAACAGTTTCACTGCCCTAAAAATTCTCTCTGATATGCCTGTTCATCTCTCACTTTCTCCCTAGCAACTCCTGGCAACCATTGATCTTTACTCTGTTGTCACAATTTTACTTTTTTCAGAAGAGTCATATAGTTGGAATAATACATTGGGTATCTTTTTGAATAGTTAAAAAAAGCTCCATTGTAATTGAATGTAGTCATTTAAGATGTATGTACTTTGTCCTTTTGTTTTTCCTTTGCTTCTTTATCATTGTAAAGAAAGATATATGCTGATGACATATTCCTTACATACTTAGAAAACATGATTTGTATAGGTATTTGTCACATAATGGAAAGGGTTGAGGAAAAGGACACCATGCAGTACCACACAGCACAAACTGGGGCCTCTTGCTCTATGAGGTGGGTCCCGATAGACTCTCTAGCAGTGAAAGGGGACAAGTTCCAGGGGTTGTACTTTATAAAACTGGAGTCACAAAGTTCTTCTTACTTACCTTTGGTTAGAAATAAGAGCAGACAGTGAATGCTATAGGGTAAATACATAGGTTCCTCACTGATCCTCTTCCTTTGAGGGATGAGTTTGACAACAAGCTATTAAAATGACATGACTCACCTACAACTAGATTCTGTCATAAGGGATGGCAAGAGAGTTTTGCTTTATGTAAGGTGAAAAAGAATTTTTTTCCCTTACTAGGGAGAAGGGCAAACATTGGAACATTCTGGTAGTAAAAGGGCATTGATATGGTTTTCTTTCTATACATTTTCATGTCATATAGTACTGCCTGGCAGCCTGCCACACCTCCCCAGTGTTTCTTAAGCTTCTCTCTGAATGTGAGGTGTGCCTCGTAGTGGATAAGCTCTTAAAGGAGTGATATTTCCAGTGATTTTTCTGTGGGAGGTAAAATGGCAGGTGAATTTGGGCCTTGTTATACGTAGGGCAGAGCAAATAGCTACAACTATGTAAACCACCCAGCACCTTCCCCAAAGAGTAGTAGCCAGAGTAACACATTGATCTCTTTTGATCTCTTTTCCACTAGCAGCTGGAAAGTCTTTGCAAGGATTCCTGTTTCTGATCGGATTCCTATATTTTGCTGGCTTCTGGTGATAGGGTGTTTTATCCTAAACTGAACAGTTTGAACTGAAGAGCTAGAGAGGCTGTGTTGTGTTATAACAAAATAAGTACAGTAGTTCCCCCTTAACTGTAGGAGATACATTCCAACGCCCCCAGTGGATGCATGGAACTACAAGTAGTACTGAATCACAAACTGTTTTTTCCTACACATATGTATCTAGGATAAACTTTAATTTATAAATTAAAATAAATCTGATGATATCTGCAGATAGAGTGTGAAAATTGAATTGTGTCATCAGCAGAAATGATTGCTTGTTTGTTGGTGGGGAAAAACTCTCCACACATTTGGTCACAGAAGCCTTCTCTGTTGATGATTGTTGCTGTGGCGTGACAGCAGACAAAACCATGTCAAGTATGTCTTTCTGCACATATAGTGGATAAGGGGTACTACTGTATACTCTGTTTTAACTGCCCCTCATGTTTTGGTCCAGATATCATGCTCTTTGACACTGTTGACTCATCACACCTGTTCCGCTAACAATAACATTTTTACTCAGTCTCATAGGGTTTGACTAGGATGACTTGTATACTGCAGTTTACTTGTAGATACCAAATTTTAATAAACTTATTCTTCTTTGCTTTTAATAAATACAAAGGGAAGTAACAGTTCTTAATGCATTAATTACCTACCAATAGGTATAATTAATGTTAATTCTAATAAGGTCCCAGGTATGCTCCCAAAGGAATTCTTTGTAACAAAGCATCAGTCATGTGCTTTACAAAAACAAACCAAACCAAAACAACACAACAACAACAGGATCTAAAGCATACACACAAGTGTGCACAATTTTTTTAATGAAGGTAGAGTCTTGCTATGTTTCCCAAGCTGGTCTCAAACTTCTGGGTTCCTCAAGTGATCCTCCTGCCTCAGCCTCCCAAGTAGTTTTGATTACAGGCATGCATCACTGTGCATTTTTTTGCTTTTAATATTCTGTATATTCATGATTGATTTAAAATGCATTTTGCCTTTTTCTTTAATAGATGTTGGAAGTTCTGATGAATCTGCAGTCAGATAGGATTTTATAGATTTAAAAATTATGTTAACTAAGGAAATATAGATGGAAGAAACTAGTATCTGTTGAGTGTCATAGTCTGGGCTGGACATCCTGTTATGGTCTATGCATTTATCATCTCATAAAGCCATCACAACATCTGTGTTTCTATAAGCTACTGTTTATTAAATAAACAACTATGGATTAGAGCAGTTGATTAATTGGCTCATGATCCCATAGTTAACAAAGTCGCTGGCCCACTTTGATCATCAGCCTGCCTGCCTTCCAAATCCCTTCTCTTGCTCCTCAGCATAGATTGATAGACATCTGTGTAGCCCTTGGATCAAGGTATACGTCTGAATCAGATTAATCAGATTCATTAATTTAATGTCTAAATTAATGAGAGTTTAAATACCTTCAACTCTCATTTAAGGTTATCATTAGAATGTGGTTAGTCCAAGAGTTTGTCCTGATAAATTTGACAATTTCAGTGGTAACCAGTATCTTATTTTTACCATCAAAGGCTTTAGGGCAGATCTTACTTAGCTATGGCCATAGGACTGTAAGTTTTACAAAATCAAATTTAGGCAAGCCTTAGAAATTATTTGATTTCCTGGTTTTGTTTTCCATTTAGGCTAGTATTTTTGCTTACTTCCATAATACGTTTTTTAGTCTTGTTTCTTTTTCCATGAATTTTCCATAATCTTGTATTGATTTTTTAAAACTTTCTTCTCTGCTTTTTTTGGTGTTTCTTTTATTCTATTATTTTTTTTCAAATTCTGCTATGTATTCCCAGTTTTCCTATAGACAGAATCAAAAGCACATAGAATTACAGAATTTTAAGGAATCTTAGAATGAATTAAAATACCTTGTAGTATTTTCACATGTGTTGAATATTCTGGTGAAGTGATTCTTTAGATAGAGAACTTGAGAATCAAAAAGATTAGGTTTTTTTTTAGACATAGGAATTGGCAGAAATGAGATTTGTACTCATTTTAAAGCCCAGTACTCTTCCTTCTTTTTATATCCTATTGGCGTGTGTTTAATAATACAAACGGGAGTGAGTCTCTTGCACCCAGTGGATAGAAGGAAGGTGGAATTAGCTAGTGAACCCAATGAAAGTGGGTAAGAATGGAATGAGCAGAGGAAGGCCAAGTTTGAAGAGAAACACTTATCAATAAATTATAAAGATAACGGACACACAAGATGTTGGGAATTATCTACAAAGGCACATTAAAATAGATTCAAAGGAGCTCTAAAAAATTTGCTGCTTTTTTTTTTATTTATCAAGGACTGACAAACTTGGAAGATTTTTACTGAAAGATGCTAAAACATTTTGAGACACTGGGAGGAGTGTCTACAGCAGATAGAAATGTGGCATCATCTACTTCCATCCTGACTTACAGAGGGGTGCCGTAGAGCCCCTGGAATACCTAAGGGACTGGAGACTGCTGAACTACACAGATCTGTGGCCCAGGACAGGTGGTCTCCTCACCTCTGCCTCTTTTCCCAATTCACTGATGTCCTTCCTTTGTTCATGGAGGCTGGATCAGGGGCATGATTGTCTGGCAAATCATTCGTGGAGTTCAGTTGGGACTTTGGTAGTGTGTCTGTGCTGGGGGCAGGTGATGGAGATTCCAGTTAGCTTGTTTTTCAGGAGCAGGGATATAGAGGGCTCCTACACTTGGTCATTTGAGGCCATCCTTTCAGGAATCTGTGCTTTCATAGACTGAATATTTGAAGATTGGAGACTTCTGTGGAGCCTTGCAGAAGTGGAATCTGGAAGCAGGAGCCCATAGGAAGACAGATATTTAGATAGTACTTAGGGAAATAGAGGCACAACTAGCAGGACTCTGTTTTTCCAGCAGGCTCTCTCCTTGGGTGTCTAAGCACCTATGAAAATCTTTAAGGGCTTGCTAGTTTATGTGGATCTGAATAAGGCAGGACCTATAGAGTAGAAATAATGGAATTTTATTATTGTTAATGTTTTAGTCTTTCTGGGCAAAGTATTCTCAGTAAGAACATACACCTTCATTATTTGATTTTTGTACATTTAGCTTTCATACATTTCAGATATTGCAGGGGATTCCCTGTACTGATTTAGGGCAAAGGAAAGCAATATGACCTTCTTAAGTGGTTTCCTTGCTGAGGACTCAAGACTGCCATTTTGAAGTGATGCAGATTAGTCTTTTAACCAGAGGTAGATCATGGACAAGAGACAGTGGATCTGTCTACCTTGTTTTAGGTCATCGGTTTTCTTCCAGATTAGATAACAAAATGTATGTCACCCATTAACTGAATTTTAAGTTCAGCTTCAGGAGAGATAATTTGTGAGGGTAAATTATTGTCAGGCTCTGCCAACATATTGACTGTCACTATTTGTTATAGAGCTCAAGGTCAGTTTTCATTGAATATTTTATAGATTTAGACAGGTGGAGGCAGAAATAGGTAACTAAAATCTTTTACTACAGAGGACATATTTTAATTATATCAAGAATCATTATTTAATATGTAGATCACTGACCTTTCCCCAGGTTATGGTTTCCTTTTTTGAGGGGGAAGCTGGATACAAACTGGCATTTAAAAAAATTGTAAAGAAATCAACTTGCTCATTTTCATTGTACGTTTTTGCTCTCAAGCATTTTCCGTGATCTGTGTGTAGATTCATTGCCTGCATCGGATGATGAAGACTTGAGTGTTGCTACTAAGGTAAAGTGGTCTCTTGTAAAATTATTTTTCACTCTGAATCCAGTTTTGCGTAGTATTTACTTTTAAAACTTAGCAGTGGTATACCTATCATAGTTTTATGGTGGTAATGGAAAGTTGGTCAGAGAAAAACATACATGTGGCTAGTTGATTCAAAACATTTGTTTAACTTTGGTAACTAACAAAGATTGATAAGTCCTGTGACAGGGTGTGAGCTGAAAAAAATGAACTGGAAAGTAAGTAGTGACAGGAAAATCAAATTAGGAAATGCTTTCTCCAATAGAGGAAACATGAAATTTGGTTAAGGTTTATTTGGATAAATACTAACACTTTGATTTTTAAATCATACGAGAGTGGCTTTCATAATATTTATGCCTGTATAAATCTTCAGTGGATCAAATTATTTGCAGTAATCATGGACTCCCCCAGGACGTTTTAGTCGCAAAATTGTTGAGCACATAGCATAGAGCTTTTTTTCCTTGGAAACTTACAATTTTGGTATCATACAGTTTTTAGGAGAGATTGTTTCTCTACTTATATTATTGGTTCTGTAATGAGACTAAAATAGTATTAAAAATTGCAGAAAAAATCACTTGAGTGTGGTGGTGTAGACTTGTGGTCCCTGCTACTTGGAAGTTTGAGTCAGGAAGATTGCTTGAGCCCAGGAGTTTGAGAAAAGCCTGGGCAACATAACAAGACTATCTGTCTTAAAAATATAAACTGTGGAAATGTAAAAATTTAAATTTATGCTCTCAAAGTTTGTATCGCAAAGGGATTTTTGTGTGTTTTATAAGTTGTCCATGAAGAGTTTATATAAAACACTTCATCTAATTGAATAACATGTATTTTGCTGCAAATAAACAGTTCTAGAAGCAGAGACTTGTAATACCAATATGGTAAGACTTTTAACATCATAATTTTGTCATTGTAGTTTATTTAAAATATTTACTTGGCCAGGCGCAGTGGCTCACGCCTGTAATCCCAGCACTTTGGAAGGCCGAGGTGGGGGAATCACCTGAGGTCAGGAGTTTGAGATCAGTCTGGCCAACATGGTGAAAGCTTGTCTCAAAAAAAAAAAAAAAAAACACAAAACTTAGCTGGGCATGATGGCACATGCCTGTATTCTCAGCTGCTCAGGAGACTGAGGAGGGAGAATCGCTTGAACCCGGGAGTCGGAGGTTGCAGCAAGCCAAGATTGCACCATTGCACTCCATCCAGGGTGACACAGCCAGACTACATCTTAAAAAAATGAAATAAAATAACCACTCAAAGTCCTTATATCACATTCTGAAATTTTGAGTTTCAGAAGTTTTTATGTTTAGTTGTTTAATCATTGGAAACTCCTGAATACCATGAGCTACTGGAGGTCAGTAAACATATTTGCATGTATCCTGGAGTACGTAGAATACAGTCTTCCATGTAAGAAGCATTTTAATTGTTGTTTTTTGAGATGGGGATTCACTCTGTAACCCAGGCTGGAGTGCAGTGGTAAGATCTTGGCTCACTCCAATCTCCATTTCCTGGGCTCAGGTGATCCTCACACCTCAGCCACCCAAGTAGTTGGGACTGTAGACCTGTGTCACCATGCTTGGCTGATTTTTGTAGTTTTTGTAGAGACAGGGTTTTGCCTTGTTGCCCAGGCTGATCTTTAACTGTTGGGCTCAAGTGTTCTGTCTGCCTCAGTCTCTCAAAGTGCTGGGGTTACTGGCATGAGACATTCAGCCTTAATAGTTGCTTAATCTGAATAGACAAATGAATTTTTATATAGTGCAAGGTTATAAGTAATATAATATACCTCATGTATCTAATGATTAAACTTCTAAAATATTGCTTACATTTGCATTATTTTTTAATATTTAAGAATGTGTAAGTTTTGATGTGTTATGTTGAGAAATTATGCCATACATAAAAAGGAAATAAATTAGAAATAGGTCATCAGTAGCAATGAGGATTACAATGTATTTTCAAGTATCATTCAACTGGAATCTTAACATTGTGATTTTAGATAAACATTTCTTGTGCTTTTTATTAGCCCCAACTCATGTTCTATGAAATTTACCTTTTCAAGCCATACATGACTCTTTAGAATTTTGGTGACCAGTTCTTTTTCTAGGTGGAAAGTTGAAAGTTCCAGGTTTCTCTCTTTGTTATAGTAATATTCTTTCAGGTAGTGGTAGATGACCATATTTAAGTAATTGAATGTCTTAGAGTAATAAACTCTATCACAGAAGTACTTACAAAAAACTAATTGTAGCATACATATTAATTAGTATTATTAGGGATATGAAAGACCAAAAGGCTCTGTTATAGATCTGTTTCTCCATTTACTTTATTGTACTTCATGTTGTTTATTTTCTTTCTTGGCTTAAGCTCATGTTTCATTGACCAGTTAGGCTTGTTTTTTGTTTGTATCTCCCTTCTTTCTCACATTTTAAGTCGAAATTTTTGTGGAGTCAGGGTCTTGTTCTGTTGCCCAGGACGGAGTGTAGTGGCATGATCTTGGCTCACTACAGTCTCCGCCTCTAAAGCTCAAGTGATCCTCCCACATCAACCTCCCGAGCAGCTGGGATACAAGCACACACCATAAAGCCTGACTCCTTTTTGTATTTTTGTGTAGAGATGTGTTCTAATTATGTTGCCCAGGCTGGTCTCAAACTCCTGAACTCAAGCAATCCACCCACCTTGGCCTGGCAAAGGGCTGGGATTACAGGTGTGAGCCACCATGCCTGGGCAATATTAAGGTTTATTTAAAGGAATTGATTAAATAAACCTGGCAAAGGGCTGGGTGTGGTGGTGTACAGTGGTTATCTCAACACTTTGGGAGCCAGAAGTAGAAGGTTTCCTTGAGCCTAGGAGTTTGAGACCAGCCTGGGCAATATAATGAGGCTTTGCCTCTACAAAAATAACAATAAAAACGTTAGCCTGACATGATGGTATGCACCTGTAGTTCTAGCTGTTCGGGAAGTTGAGGTGGGAAGATTGCTTGAAGTCAGGAGGTTGAAACTGTAGTGAGCCATAATCATACCACTGCGTTCTAGCTCTGGTTTGACAGAGTGAGACCCAGTTTCATAAAAAGAGATTGATAAGAAACTCTTGATGCAACTTATTATAATTTTTAAAATGGAAACTTTTTCTTGATATTACCTTAGCAGTGTGTCCCCGAGAAAGTGTCAGAGCCTTTACCTGGACTTTCCCGTGAAAAAGGAAACAGAATAGTCAATGCAAAAGGAGAAGGTGAGATTCGTATTTTGTTTAAAAAGTCATTTGATGGAATGTTTCTTTTAAAATATAAGCACTAATATAGTCGAATAGCTAAAGAAAATGTCCCGTTAACTGTATAATAAGTAAAGGAGAAGTAAAATGGTGATAAGTTGTGTCTCTAACCAAGGGTCAGCAGTTGATTCTATTGGGAATACCACTAAAGGAGCTGAGTTACGAGCTCCATTTTAAGACACTCTAAGACCTGAGGCAAGTCAGGAAAGAGGGAATGGAAATGAATAAAAGAGAAAGAATGAGGAGGGCAGAGTGTACATGGAATTTAAAAAAAAATGCGGGTGTATGTAATGGAGGGTAGTAAACTCAAATTGTTCTGTAGAAGAAGGAAGAACATGGTGTTAGAAATAGGAAAGAAGATAAAGTGAGCTTCCAGTACCAAAATGTGTCAGAGAATTAGAGTAACATTTTCCTACTCTTGCTCTCATCCTCACTACTGGGAAGGCATTAAGGATTGAGGTACTTTACTACACAGACCTGTGTTTTATCTACCATAGATGAGCATCACCAAAAGTGGTCAGCCATGTATGGCTATAATTTAGTTTTATAGAAAATGTTGTAACCTCATGGGATAGTATCATATAGGTCAAATTAACATAATTGAAAAGAAGAGTGTTGGGTGATTTATGGAGAAGAAATTAATTAGAGAAGGTATTGCCTGATTAAAAGTTCATTAGGAACACTATGGCTTATAATGTAGTATTAAATTCAGGGACATAATAGGGAAGAAATTGAGGCTAGGCCAAAAAGGGCAACTAGGGTAAACAAATATGGAAGCATATCAGTGTAGAACAGGGCATTCAAATTCTCATGAATTAGTTGAGGAGCTTCTGCAAAATGCACATTCTGATCGATTCTGCCTTTCTCATGAATACTCAGGTGATGTTGGTGCTGGTCCTTGGACATAGCTCTGAATAGCAAGGGAATAGCCTTCCTTTAGCGAAATCTGGAAAAAGAACCATTGGACAGCAATTTTAAAAATAGCAGAATCAAGGGAAAGCATTAATTTCCTTTTATTTCTGAGTGTGATTCTAGCCATAGGGGAAGGAGAATGAGATGAAAAGAGAGATTACAGGTGTATACTATTGCTGAATACAGATGTAAACAGTGGTCACAATTATCCATAAAAAGCAGTTAGGAAGGGAAGCACGACAGATCTAAAAATCACTTTTTCAAAGGAAGAGGGATTGTGAAAGGACAAGGAGGGAGGAAAGAAAGACATTTGCTGGGGTCTTGGGAGTTAAAGCTAAGTAAACTTGAGACAACTCACTTCCAGTTGCTTCAGCATATACCCAGTCTCACAAAAGAGGTTATTGCTGTGGGGAGTACTGGAGGCAGGAGGGAGTGCTAGAATTCGGATAAACCACAGCAGCTCATCTCACTTCATAACTGTCAGGTCTCAGAGAGAGACGTCTCATTGACATGAGTGAATAAGATGTGATTAAGTTGCATATAGATACTTTGGCTAATTTTTTTTCGAAACAGTCAGTTCTTTGATATGATAGGTGTTTTATAAAAATCCTTTACAGTGTAAGATATATACCAAACTTAGCTAATTTTAGAAGCAATAATATTGTAAAATTCATTCTGTGAATACCAAAATTGTCATTTTCAATAAATATTGCACTAATTTTGCAATATGAAAGTGTATTCGTATCCAGCAAGTCTGTGGTAATTCAATGTTTTCTTTTTTGATAAATGTTTTGATATTGGAAGCTTATTCTACACGGTTTGTTTGGTGTGTTTTTTGGACTGCCTTGCATGAGTGGATCAAGGAGCTCTAATTTAAGGCCAAACGAGGAGATAGGAGAAACGTAGGTGCTGCAGTAGCCCATGCGGTCATGGGAAAAATGAGTATTTTGATTAGCTGTCATTTCATAAGTGTGTATCCTAGCTGATCAATTTAGAACACTCTCTTTAATGAGAGGTGAATTGCACATTCATCCGAACTGTCATCTCAACTGTGTATTCCTCAGTGACAGGACAGGGGAATTTGTTTGTGGTGTGCTGGCAGCCATGCCTCTGATGTGTTGAGTGAAAATACTCTGTACACTCACCATCAGCTTTGACATTGATTCCCTCAGGTTTGATTTGGTCCTCTGTTTAATGGTCTGTTTTCTCCTCATTAGTCCACGTGTTCACGGTGCTATCCATGGTTTTCTATTTTATGTATAGGCATTAGAAACATAATCTCACTATTGAAATGTAAACTGTGTTTTAGGAATCCTATATTCCTATTTTCCTCATATTTCTGTCATGTTGCTGTCCTAGGCAATGAAAAGATGTCAAGAAGAACCTCAAAACCTTAAGTATTTTTATAGCCAGGCATGAAAACTCAGCTTGATAGTAACACTGCATGAATGTTTGGTTGGCCCTGTCATACTCATACTTACATGTAATTGATGACATATCCCCTTTGCTTTGTAGAGCCTCCTGCAAAACATCCTTCCTTGAAGGTAATTAATTATGTATATTTTTTGAATCACTAACTCCATATTGTATAAAATATATATGATTTATGAATCATTTTCTTTTAAAAGCCTTTCAGCCTAGCACTGAAATGGAAGATCCTGCTGTGAAAGGAGCAGTACAAAGAAAGAATGTTCAGACATTGAGAGCAGGTACGTTTTCAATACAAATGGAATGCTGGAAATAAGTACATCAAATGATTGAAAGTACTGACATTATTCTTAACCCCTAATTCATTGACATAAATGTTATTTGTTGGTATCTACATTTGAATAAAAATAAATTTAGAAGCATAAAAAAGATTTTAAAAATGTAAGCTGTAACTCAGATGTTTCTGTTTTAATGTTTTGAATAGCATAAAGTTTTCAATATAAAATTTTTATACTTGTCAGGGATTCAAAGCAGCGAATTTTGAAACTCTAGGATATTTCCAGTGAGTTATGTGCTAGTTGGAGTTCTGATCTTTACCTAGAGGAGAGCTTTGCTTATTAACGTGTCAGTTTCTGTTTTAACTTTAGAGACTTGCTGCTAGTGTTATTACACTGATGATCTGAAGCCAATCAGATGTTCCAATGAGCAGACTGTGTGTGTATGTGTATGTGTATGTATAGGTGTGTGTATGTGTGTGTTTGTGGCATCTTTGATTATTAAAAATTAGGGAAGTATTTATTCATTTATAACTGGTAGAGTCTTTTAAAAGGGTTATTTTGAGACTTTTTGGTGTTAAGGTTTTTGAAACATGATTGCATAGAGGCTACCAACATCATAAATCGATTGTTTTTCATTTCAATGCCCTTTTGAAATCTTTAACTATATTGTGTGATGCTCAGAAATAATATGCAGAATTTTTTATTTGTGTCCTAAAATGGTATGTGAGTGAGTTATACACTTTACATACCTTTCTGCCACTTTCTTTGGTGTGTTTTGTATTATTTTCCAGATGCATCCACATTGACATGATTATCTCTGGTTTAATTCATTTTACACTTTTCATTGTATTCCCTTAAACCACTTTACCACATTTAGTTAGACTCTCCTGTTGCTGATAAATGAAGAAAGAAAGAAAAATAAAAATAATGTCAGATTAAAAAGGCTTTTGTTTAATCAGGTTGTACCTATTCGTGTTTACTATACAAGAGTTTAAAGCTGAAAAGTTCAGAGTGCAAGCATGCACCGCTATAGTTTATGAATGTCCTTAGAACTATGATTCATGAGCCTTTAGCCTCTGAAGTTAGGACAATTCATTTCTCTGAAGAAGTTTGCTGTGCTGTTCTCAGAGAAGAAAACTGAAAAGAGCAAATGGCATTGTCTTATTTGACCTCTTGGACATCCTTGAATGAAACCGAAACTCCGGGGATACTCAGATCAAAATTCAGAACTAATGTTTTGAACAATATATATAGTTTGTGCATGTCTAGTGATCATGAGCCCTTGATGGTGAAATGAACTTTCAAGTTTCACTTTTACATTTTTTTGCTCTTTTCCTTGACTTGTCTTAAAAGCTTAAATTCAACAGTTTTATTTATACAGAAACCGGGAATAGAACTTGTTAAATATATTTCTGTCCTGTCTCACGGCATTGTGTATGCTTCAGATCTAGTGTGAACTAGACTTCTTTTTGTATGGGAACAATTAGGTTTTTGTGTGTGTGTTTGTTTGTGTTTTTGAGACAGTCTTGCTCTGTCACCCAGGCTGGAGTGCAGTGGCTCAGTCTTGCCTCATTACAACCTCTGCCTCTCGAGTTCAAGCAATTCTCCTGCCTCAGCCCCCTGAGTAGCTGATACTACATGTACATGCTACCACACTCTGCTAATTTTTCTCTTTTTATTAGAGAGAGGATTTCACCATGTTGGCCAGGGTGCTGTCCAACTCCTGACCTCAGGTGATCTCCCCACCTCAGCTTTCCAATGTGCTGGGATTACAGGTGGGAGCCACTGTGCCGGCTACAGATAAGATTTTTTAAGGCTATTATATTTTATGCAAATCTTTGGTCTATGTTTAAGGCTTCATATATGAATTCTGAAGGTATTCATGCGTTGAGGGAAGATGAAAGCAGTTTTTAATTTAATGTATATTCATTGAAATGTTTTTTGAAGTTTTTGTCTCTAGTACACAGAAACACAAAATAATGTCATGGGTATTTCATCTTAATGTGTTTATGCACAAAGTTAGTTATTCAAATATTTTCTTATCTCTGAAGAATCTTAATTATTAAAAAATTTCTCGTGGAAAACAAAATATATAATAGACATCGTTGAGTGATTCAAAGTAAATTGTAGTAAATAACAAAAGCTCAGAACAAAGTGAGAAATTCTAGTTAAGTAAACTTGTCTGAGTTAATAGCAATTACAGGACTTGTAAAATACATTAGACCATGAAGGAGTAGTGTGTTTGTGGGGTAGAGGACAATATGGTACTGCTTCAGTGAAGAAAGAATTTTTATACTTCATTATAATTTGTATTACTATTTACATTCTAATGAATGAAAACTTGATTTTCAGATGTTTTAGATTATATTTCTACTACTTGAACCATCAATAGTAAGACTTTTCAAAAATTTGGGAAGTTGTGAGTTGATGATAAATATCTATCACCATCAGTGATCAAAAATCAGACAGCAACTACAAACTTTGGACACACAAACTTCGTAGTTAAAGAAAGGCTTAATCTTGAAGCTGTGTTTCTATCAGGGAATTATACTCTTCGTTACCTGTGTGAATCACAGCTATTACAGTAGAAAGAGAGCAAGGAAGGGAAAGGAGCATAGAAAATTTTATTCTAGATTCCCTCGGTTGGCTTCATGCTACCGTAGTTCTGGCTTGTAAAGTCATTTTGTGGTCAAATGTACTTTGTGTTTACTCCCCTTATGCAGCCTACAGCCAAACATAATGCTTCTTAGCAAGGCGTTTGTATTCTTCCTTTAAGGAAAGCAACATACAAATAACAAAGAGAATGAGGAGAAAGAGTAATTTCATTGAGGTTAGTATTTAACATAAATTTGTGTGTGGGTACCATGATTATATTTAGAATTTTGGGCCTCGATTGGAAAATGAAGTAGATGTCTACAGATTTCCTACTCAAACACAATTTGGCTTTGATTCATTTTTACATCTCTAATTGTGCAATTATTAGGTATAATTATATGCAGTGTCACTAAAAATACCTTCCCAAACCAAATATTAAATGATGTCTATGGCTTTCTGTATTATAGTATTGATTTTCCCAATATTAATGGGAACCATTGAGCATTTGCCTTGTAGTGTCTCCTTGGCTGTACTCACACATTCCATCACCTTGTCTTAATGGATGGATAATCATGCACTAGGAGTACGGGTTTTCATCAGAGCTGTATCATTTCAAGATAACACATGAGCATCAAATTTAATTCTGCTAGAACACACAGTCTGTTGATTAACTGCAGAACTATGGGGTCTACTTTACATACAAGTTAAATTCAGTGCCTTTAATCAGTCATATGATCAGGTGAACAGTAATAAATTATGCATTATTTTTTCACTCCTATAGTTTTAATTTCTTTTTCCCTTTATGTCTAGAATTAACATTTTGTTTTATAAAACCTTATGGTAATCTTCTAGAGTAGTGATGACAAGCCATAAATCTAAAGTTTCTTACCTATGCAAATGACTTATTTGCTTCTATTTTCTCATGAGCTTCGTAGATCCAGCAAGCAGAACTTTTAAAACAAAATCCCCAAATGTGGCTGGGCGTGGTGGCTTGTGCGGCTGGGCGTGGTGGCTTGTGCCTGTAATCGCAGCACTTTGGGAGGCCGAGGTGGGCGGATAACCTGAGTTTGGGAGTTTGAGACCATCCTGACCAACATGGAGTAACCCATCTCTACTAAAAATACAAAAGTAGCTGGGCATGATGGCACATGCCTGTAATCCCAGTTACTCGGGAGGCTGAGGCAGGAGAATAGCTTGAACTCGAGAGGCAGAGGTTGCGGTGAGCTGATATCGCACCATTGCACTTCAGCCTGGGCAGCAAGAGTGAAACTCCATCTCTAACAACAGCAACAACCATGACCACCACCACCACAAAACCCAAATGCATTTTCTTGGCACAGTAAAACTGAAACAGAAAAAGTATCAAGTAAATACAAGTAACTGAAACAGTTTATGTGTGTTATTTTACTTCTCATTTGATAATTTTTGTAAAGTAATGAGCAGCATGTATTTCTTTGGGGACCCAGATATATATATTTATTCATTCAATAAAAATTCATTCTTATAATGGCCACTGATACTTATATTCTAAATATTTCTAAAAACATCTCCTCAGACCTGCATCATTTGCAACATTGCCTTATGTTTTATCTTTGTTCATTTATTTATATGCCTCAGAATTTTATGCTCCTCACAGTATTTAGAGTTAATTATCTCTAATGTAAATAGATCTGTGAACCACTCCTGAATACCTAATGTCCAAGCATATTAAAGGTTTATATAAGGCTTTCAGAAACTGACTTCTGGGTTGGGCACGGTGGCTCATGTCTGTAATCCCAGCACTTTGGGAGGCTGAGGCAGGTGGACGATTTGAGGTCAGGAGTTCGAGACCAGCCTGGCCAACATGGTGGAACCCCATCTCTACTAAAAATACAAAAATTAGCAGGTGGTACTGGCACCCGCCGGTTATCTCAGCTCTTTGGGAGGCTGAGGCAGGAGAATTGCTGGAACCTGGGAGGCCGGGTTGCAGTGAGCCGAGATCATGCCACTGCACTGCAGTCTGGGAGACAGAGTAAGACCTTGTCTCAAAAAAAGAAAAGAAAAAGAAGCTGACTTGTGCCCAAATCTCCATCCGTAGCCCTTTCCCCATCTGCCTTTTTCTCTGGAATTACTGAGCTGCTGGTAATGCCCCTCTCACCATTCCTCTTTTGCAGAGAAATACACATGCTCTTGGAGGCTTCTCTCCCTCTCTTGGTGCTGCCTGGCATGTGCTCATCCTTTCCTGCCCTCCGCCTCACTTAATCTGGCTAACCTTACTCTCTAAGTCTCAGCTCATGCATGATCTTTAGGAAAGCCATCCTTGACAGCTTTTATTTTCCTTCCTTATACCCCAATGCCTAACACTTAACAGGAACTCAATAGCTAATTATTTGGCAAAGTTAAGACTGTTTATACAAAGATGATTCAGAAGATTGCCTTCTACAGTCTAGCAGCAAAGGGGATCGACATGTAAAGACATGATGTGCAGTTGAGGTGGTAAAGTGACACTAGAAAAATTGACAAAGTACTAAGGGAGCCCCAAGAAGCAGAAACGTGTGTATGTGGAGAAAGATAGCTAGAATCAAGGAAGACTTCACATAGCATTCTGAGCCTTTTTTTTTTTTTTTTTTCTTTTTCTGTTGCTGGAGACAAGTTCTTACTCTGTCGCCCAGGGTGGAGTGCAATGACATGATCGAGACTCACTGCAACCTCAAACTCCTGGGCTCAAGGGATCTTCTCACCTAAACTTCTTGAGTAGCTGGGACTGCAGGCACATATCACCATGCCTGTCTAATTTTTTGTAGAGTCAAGGTTAGCTATGGTTCCCAGGCTGGTCTTAAACTCTTGGCCTCGAGCAGTTCTCCCATTTTGGCCTTCCAAAGTGCTGGGATTACAGATGTGAGCTATTATGCCCAGCCTACATTCTGAGTCTTAAAAGATGAAAATACATTTTTCAGAATTGTAGAACATATGCGATGTAAAAAACGGGGTGCACACTAATTACAGTATAAACAACAATAATTTTGCAAATTATTAGTAACTGCCAACTCAATTAGTGTGTTGTTAAAAAGATACTGTTATGAAGTACAGTAAAGTGTTACATTGTATATTTTGAGTGTATTTTAAAATTTTGTTTTGTTTGCAACACTTTTGTTTATCTACGTTGGGTGGAACAATTTGTGAGTGACCCTGAGATTGTGTATGGCTTGAACCTGGCGGTATCTAGTGTCTCCCCAAGTGGTTTGTTAAAGTTTTGGATAATTAGAAGTATTTCTTAAATAAGTAAATATTTCAGTAAACATTAAGCTTCATTTAAACTCTCAAAATATAAAATACAAAGAAATTTTATTCTCTATTTGTATAAAGATTATAGTATTTTTTTAACTGTTCTTAGTTCATTTGAACTAAACCTATGAATTTTTCAACAGAAGAAGACTTACTAGTGGCTTCAGAGGAAGAACGAGAAAGGCTTGAAAGAAGTGAAAAGATGCAACCACAGGTATATAAAAATTTAAGTTTCTTGTCTAATATTGGTGGGTTTTTTTTTGCTTTAATAACAAAGTGTAGTCCAAATGACATGACCTTTTAGACTATACCTTTAGAATCCAATAGATCATAATTTTAAATTTAATTTTTAAAACATTTAACCACTTATGAAACTTAAGATATTCCTACCATCTGTGGTAACTCATAGCTGTCTTCACCTTTGGAATTGAGGCAAGAAATTTCCAGTATTATCTCGCTCTTTTATTTTTATAACCTTACTCATAATACAGAAGGTAACATGAAATATTGAGTCATATTACTAAGGAATAGAAATTATGAACAATTTAACAATGATGGCCACTGAGTTAAACTAATGTTAAAGGAGTCATCATTGCTAGTGGTTCAAATTTTGCAGTTTCATATTGCTGGTCACCAGTGCCGAGTTTAAAGATTTATTCTGTTTTGTGGTTGCCAGTTGACTTCAGTGTTTGTGTTCAGGGAGTGAATGGGGTCATAAAAGTCAACCCAGTTGTCTGTTAAGAGAATTATACCTTGCAGAATGGGACCGTTGGTGTCAGGGTACAAACAATAACTTTATTTCAGCATAAATAAATAGTAAATATTACTAAAATTTTAAAAATCCATCCGCTATCACTAGCAGAACTTAGAATATATTAGAAGTGGATATAAGCAGAAAATCTATCTAGATACATAACACTATCATAGTTTATCATTTGAATTAGAACTTAAAATTTTGCTTCCCTTTCTGATTGGTGTTCAGTTTGGCTCTTAATAATTTTGTGTTTGCCTAGTCTCTAATCTTCTAATCTTCAGAAATATAAATGCACTGTAGGGGCTCACCGGTATGCTGAGGTAACATCTTTTTAAGAGAGGAAGCTTTTATAATACCACATATCATCTTTGAATTCATTTCTGGTAGATTTAACACATAATAAGTTTAGTCCAAACAAACACTGAGAGTTTCAGCTTGCCGATTCATGTTTTTCTCCTATGTTAAGCCAAGGCAAATTATATTTCACTTTTTAGTTACAATCCCATAATTTAAGAGTAGCAACACATAGATTAAGTTTCACAGTTAAATTTATTTTTGGATATTTCTTTGTTTATACTTGATTAAAGCTATTTTTAAAACATGCACTCTGACAGAAAAGACATCTGAGAAACAAAACAAGCAAATTAGTTTTCCACTTGTGCACCTGTGGAAAAAAAATTTCTCAGGAACCAGAACTGGGTAGGAATTGTGATAAAGGGAATATATCTGTATATTCAGGACTTCCTTTAAAATTCATTACAAACAAGTTTAAGCTGAATATTGGTGACAGTTTTGAAAACTCCCAAATTACTGCTTGCCCTGAGGAAGAGCTCCTACATAGTAACTATAAAGAGGGATGAACTTAAAGAGAGTGCCCTCTAATCTGATGAATCATGTCCCTGATTTTGAGGAGGAGCTGCATCTGGAGGGTCTAACTCTGTAGCATTCCAGGCAGTTCCTGACAGAGGAAGTCCATGTCAAATATCTTTTCATTCCATTCACACTCCAGGTCCCTGAAATACAGTTACCAGTTATCTTCTAAGCTTCATTTAAATGAAAATAGATCAGACTAAGAAATGATAACAAACTAGACACATAGCTTGTTTCTAACACAGATGAAGAAAATGTTTGTAATGATAAAAATTAAGGAACCCAGTAATTATGATTGAAAGAAAGAGATTAAGAGTTTAACATGCAAATGGCAAAAAATAGAAAGCCAAATACCACTAATTGGAAATTAGACATTAGGCATTGGCCTCAGTCTAGAGATCTTGAAAGTCTTTTTAATTTGTGGTTTACCCACCCCAAAGAAATGAAGCATATGATTCAGATAGAAAGCCACAGTAAATCTGCTGTTACAGATACGTATAAAAACAGAAAACCAATACAGTGCTTGTTCCAGAAGCCACTATATGACAATCCCAGTGCTAATAACTACAAAAGCGTGAATCTTGAATTATAAAATGTGAGTTATTCTCTACCACATAGTGAGAGAACATAAAAAGTATAGCTAGAAGACTTACAGCAAGATATTCCAAGGTTTAAGAATGAGGTAGGCATGTTACAAGTTGAGTTCCTGGCTTTGGAGAAAGAGACAGTTCAACTTCGGAAATACAGAGGTTCACTTGCTGCTTCCCTTTTTTCTCTTTATCAATTATTTGATTCAGTCTAATTTTCTATTCAAGAAAATCTCATGTGTACAGTTACAGGGGGTTATCTAAATGTGTAATTATGTGTCAAAGTAGATTAGTTCTCCTATCTAAATAATGGTTCTGGAGATTGTTCTCATCATGTTTGTTCATTAATCAACCTAAGTCTCATCGTCAGTCTCCCAAGTGGCATATGGGCTGGGAAACTAATTCAGCCGTGTACCATGTGACCTTTTGAACCAGATAAATAAAGAAATTGCTGAAGAAACAAGGTCTAGATTCTAGATTATTTTTTTCTGTATTCATTTAGAGATGAATTACATTATTTAATGATAGAATGAGAATACAATGGGAGGGAAGCAATGACTGAGAAGAGCCACAAAAACACATCTAGCCTTGAGAGTTACAACGACTATTCCCAGCCAAAGGAGTCTGTTTAATGTGTTTTCATGCGTGCAAGTTTATCTGCTTAGCTCAAACTGTTTGAACTTACAGTCCCATCATGGTTATTTCAAATATTTTTGAAAACAAATATATATTTCCACATACTTTAAAACATTACCACTCTCTAATATTTCTGTTGAATCAGACCTTTATATTATGTTGTTTAATAAAATATGGTAAGTTTTGACATGTATGATTTTTATCATATAAGAAGCATAACTTCTCAACCCAAAATTTAGCATTTGACTCTTTAGTAGAAAGTTGAGTTCTGTAGATTGTGTTCTAAAGATGGACAACAATCTGGAGTTTTACTTCTTTCAAAGTAAAGCAGATGAGGCCTTTTTCCACCCTCTGGGGCATTAAATTGCTTTGCTTCAGTTAGACTTTTAATATATCTAATTTGATAAATTTATCTGGTAATTTATGTAATTCAGGAATATGAAATTGTATCATATTATTTGGTGCCATGAAATGCTAGGGAATGCCACCTTAGGAGCTTTGGATGAAACACTGAATATGTCTTGATTGGTTTGACTCCCATTAGCAGTAGATAATGGGGCTAAAGTAGGTAACTGTACCATATGTTTTCCACCTATAAACTTTTGTGGTAATTGAATGTGAAATCTGGGAAGCGTCTTGTTTTCCAGAATTCTGCACTAGAAGGTCAGCAATGTCACTCTGCTTTTTGTGTTGTGGCAAACTTTTGTTCCCATAGTTCAGAGAGCACCTTTACTTTTTTGATATCCCAGGATTCAAATGAAAAAACAAAAGAGACATGAAAGGCAGTGGGGAAAAGAATAGCTTAGTGCTGAAAAGGGAAAGCTTCTTTAAGCTTCTTTACTGTTCCCGAAGCCCTACAAGGTCACATCCTCTTAATCTGGCTATTTCATGTAAAATCCAGGCGGTAAAGACAGAAGACATATGTTATGTCTGTGTCTTTTTATTTCTCTGTTTCTGCCAGTCAGATAGCATAAAAATTTATATCGGGTAGCAAAGAGTGGATGGGAATAAAAGCACGAAGTGGAGAAGAGCCCTTGTTGAAATTTTGGAAAATTCTTCTATTCACTCAAACAGAAATGAGCAGACTTTACAAAAATATTTCACTGATGAAATAAGAATATCTTACAATTATCATAGTTATGTATAATGATAAAATTAAATTAAGCCCAAAATATTTTTATGATTAAAATGGTGACAACCTGAATCAAGTGAAAAAATCAGGGAAAAAGGTTTTTTTACTGAATAAAATAATTATTTATTATTTTATTAAAGGTCAAAGAAGGAAATAATACAAACAAAAGTGAAAAAATACAACTATCAGAAAGTCTATGTGATTGCACATCTGCTGCTGCTGCTGGCAGATTAACCCAACAAAGAAAGATTGGGAAAACATAGCCTCAGCAGTTTCCCAAGGAGGTGAAGGAAGAGCATGATAAGTAAGCCTGTAGCGGTGGTTTTGTTTTTTGATTTTTTTTTTTTTTTTTTTTTGAGATGGAGTTTCTCTCTTGTTGCCCAAGCTGGAGTGGAATGGTGTGATCTTGGCTCACCGCAACCTCTGCCTCCTGGATTCAAGCAATTCTCCTGCCTCAGCCTCCATAGTAGCTGGGATTACAGGCATGTGCCACCGTGCCCAGCTAATTTTTTGTATTTTTAGTAGACATGGGGTTTCACCATGTTAGCCAGGCTGGTCTCCAATTCCTGACCTCGGGTGTTCTGCCCACCTCAGCTTCCCAAAATGCTGGGTTTACAGGAGTGAGCCACCGTGCCTGGCCACCTATTGCAGTATTTAACAGCAGGTAATTGTCATTGTGCTATAAACTAATTCAAAATTAGACTAATATTCTTTATGATTAACAAGTTTTATACTTTTACCAGGGATATTTAGCCCTGTCTGGTAATCAGAAAAATGCAAATTAACATTAAATAAGATACATTTTTAAAAGTCATGCTGATATTTAAAAAGTAATTACTAGTGTTGGCAAATGTGAGGAAAAAGGCATTCTCACACACTGTTGGTATATGAAATTATTAAATTATTTCTGAAGGGTGACTTAGTGCTGTGTATCAAAATTTCAAATAACCTGACATCCCTTTAACTCAACAACTTCACTTCTGGAACTAGATTTCACAGGAAAGCATAACTTGTGTAAACATATACACATTTATTAAGGACATTAATTATATATTACACATAATGAACAGTAGGCCAATAAATATATAAAATATATGTAATAGCAAGGTGAATTGAAAGTATTAAGAAAGAAATATAAAAAGTATGGATATGTTAGACTCTTTAGCCTAGTTTTGGATTACAGTAATCTGCAGATAGTTTGTGTGAAAGACATCTGAAGGTGCCATCTTATACCGTCAGTCATAAAGATTAAAATTTATTTCTGGTGAACTTATACACTTGTCAATAAATAGTAACTTTAAAAAATTAGTTAATTGTCAATGATCTTTTTAAATTAGGGAGTAATTATGACTGTGTGATTTAAAAAGGTAATTTTGAACTTGTAAGTTTACTGAATAATCTCCAGTATCCTTTTTTATAATATATACTAGAGGGACTAGAAACACAAACTTTAGCAGAATATTCTTTCCTTACTACTTTTCAAGTATATGCATTCTTTTGAAGATGTTGAAGTGAGAAATTAAATATCTGAGAACTAGAAAGGAAAAATAATCCAGAACATAGAAATTTTGTTAGGATAGTAGCATATGAAGAGGTAGATCAGAAGATGAACTTTTTATTTTTTAACAAAATGAATTTTAAGATAAATGTCTTTATCTGCAGACGCACCTTAAAACAAGAAAATGAAGAAAAAACAAATATTAATATGCTGTACAAAGAAAAATAGAGAAGAGTTAGAAAGGAAGGAGAAACAATGTAAGAAAGAAGTTGAAGCAAACAACTTGAACCGACTGTTCAGTCACTAGAGATGAAACCGAAGACTGTAAGAAATACTCCAAATCAGGTAAATCAATCTTTGGTAAAAATTCTGTATTTTAAACTTTATTTTAGCAATGTTACTTATAATATCCCCTTGATTTAATATATATTATTTAGGTCTAAAACAAACCAGAAATGTTATCTCATTTTTAAAAATGAATGATGACTTTTACAGGTACAATTATTAATATTTATTATAAATCTTGGCATCCACATAGAATACTATTTTATTACAAAGAGCTTTTGAAAACAATTATATACCATAATATACACTTAGTGATAACGTATTGATAAAAATTTTGTTCCCAGTAAAATTGTTCCTTTTTCTTTCCCTTATTTCATACTGATTACCTAATATTATAAAGAAGAAACAAATTATTGCAGTCACAAATAATCTCATAATATTCTAAGAAGAGTTCTATAAATTTTATCTTATTTACTATTGGTGTTTTGAAATAAAAGTTTTGTATTGATATATTTACATCGCAGAAGTAACTGTGATCTGTTGGAGAACTAGAAGTAGAGTCAGAAGTCCTGGGGAAAATCCTGTAGCTTGCTTATATATATATATTTTTTTGAGGCGGATTCTTGCTCTGTCGCCCAGTCTGGAGTGCAGTGGCACGATCTTGGCTCACTGCAACCTCCGCCTCCCAGGTTCAAGCGATTCTCCTGCCTCAGCGCCTGAGTAGCTAGGATTACAGGAGCCTGCCACCACACCCGGCTAATTTTTGTATTTTTAGTAGAGATGGGGTTTCACCGTGTTGGCCAGGCTGGTCTAGAACTCCTGACCTTATGATCCACCCACCTCAGCCTCCCAAAGTGCTGGGATTACAGGCGTGAGCCACCGTGCCTGGCACTTGCTTATATTTTTAACCTTTCTTTTTCAAAATTGTGGTAACTAGATGAGTTCATCAATGAATGTATATAGGAGTGACTAGTATAATGTCTAGATTTATGATTTAGTAAATGTAATTCTTACAACTGACTATAAAATTGTTAAAAGAGTCAAATTGCAATAGAATATTATCAGTGAAACAGAAGTATAATAACTTTGGGAAATTTTATCTGTCCAAATACATGTGAGCTAAGATTCTTACTATAGGGTGGTGAATGGGTTAGATATTAAAGTATAAATGCAATTTTTTTGATATATTTTAATTTAATCAAATTTGTTAATGCATTAATTTCTGCTTTTGGGTTTGTGGTAATTCAGGGAAAGGCTCTTCCAATTCTGATATTCTTAAAAATTCTCTGGTGTGCGTGTGTGCGTGTGTGTGTGTGTGTGTGTGTGTGTGTTTACTTTTATAAATTCATTGACTTTAAATACATTTCTGAACTTTTTGGAATTTATGCTCTATAAGGTTCAAAGTTTTGCTTCAACTTTTTCTCCAGTTGGACATCCACTTACAGTAACCTTGTTAGTGTATGGATGTGCAGTTTATTCATTCCCTTCAGAGGTAATCATGATACGTTATTTTATTGAGTACTAGGTAAAACTTTCTTTTTGTTGTATTTAGGATTTTCGTAATCGTGAAGAAATGAAAGATCTGATGGATGAAAATTGCATTTTGAAGACAGATGTTGCTATACTCAGACAGGAAATATGCACAATGAAAAATGACAGCCTGGAAAAAGAAAATAAATGTCTTACAGACATTAAAATTGTTAAGGAAATAAATGCTTACCTTGAAAAGAGTATAAAACTCAATGAGGAAACTAACAAAACAGCATTCCAGTATTGATACAAGAGCTTCATGATCTCAAGGCTGAGAATACAGGGCTCAATTCCAAACTGTTGAAGGAAAAAGAAAGCAAGGCAAGACTGGAAGCTGAAATTGAATCGTATCAGTCTAGACTGGCTGCTGCTATAAGTAAACACAGTGAAAGTGTGAAAACAGAAAGAAACCTAAGACTTGCTTTAGAAAGAACACAAGACGTTTCTCTACAAGTAAAAATGACTTCTGATATTTCTGAAGTAGAAGATAAGAATGAGTTTCTTACTGAACAACTTTCTAAAATGCAATTAAATTAATTACCTTAAAAGATAAGTTCCGTAAGACAAGAGATACTCTCAGAAAAAAGTCATTGGCTTTAGAAACTGTACACAATGACCTAAGCCAAACACAGCAGCAAATAAAGGAAATGAAAGAGATGTATCAAAATGCAGAAGCAAAAGTGAGTAAATCCACTGGAAAGTGGAACTGTGTAGAAGAGAGGATATGTCAACTCCAACGTGAAAATCTGCGGCTTGAACAGCAACTAGACGATGTTCATCAGAAAGAGGATCATCAAGAGATAGTAATTAATATCCAAAGAGGCTCTATTGAGAGTGGAAAGAAAGACCTCCTGCTAGAAGAGAAAAATAAGAAGCGAATGAATGAATATAATCATTTAAAAGAAAGTGTCTTTCAGTATGAGAAAGAGAAAACAGAAAGAGTAGTAAGTGTCAAGGAAGATAAATACTTTCAAACTTCTAGAAAGATAATTTAAACATTTGGTTCTGGATACATGTCGAACCCAGTTGAATATAAAAATCAATAGATAAAAAGTGTGTTTACCATACTGTATAATTCCATTTACATGAAACATCTAGAAAAGATAAATGTATAGGGACAAAAAGTAGATTAATGTTTACAAAGGGTGGGGCTGGAAGCTGGTAGTGACTGCTAATGGGTATGAGGGATCGTGCAGTGATGGAAATGCTCTAAAGTTGGGTTGTAGAGATGGCTGCACAACTCAGTAAATTTACTAAAAATCTTTTAACTTTATGTTAAATTCTATAGTATGTAAATTATATTTCAATAAAGCTTTTTAATAAAAAAAAGAAAAAATGTGTTTATTATATCAACTTAGAAACATACCTTGCTTCCAGGAAATAACAGGTGGAGCTGAGAGATGATTTACTTTGAGAAAAGACATTGTGTCACCTATGAAATTTTATTAGGCACAGAGTCATATTTTAAGGTAGATAGTCCTGTGCTGCTGAAGCAATAATTTTAATGTCTTTATGTTGCCACATGTTAAGACCATGATGAAGGTATAAATGGAAATGTTTACACCTGAAATGAGTATTTTCAAATTAAAATTTAAGTAAGTGATTTGCTTTGTCACTTAATTCTAGATTCCCCAGATGAACTGAAGTGTATTGCTGTGTCTTCTAATACCTTCCTTTAAGTAGCTTTTTATATATTTTAGTTGGTATAAGCTTTGTTATTATTCATATTAATTTAACTTAAATCTGAAAATGTGAGTCTCAAATTACGTATTTTTATGACCACATAGTGTTTTAAAGGCACCTACTTGTTATAAAATTACAATTTAGGATAAATGTGGTAGATTTTAGCAAAACCATATTTGATTTGGTCTTCCCACTGGAATTTATAATTTACTTTGAATATTTTTATTAATAATTAGCTCATAATTTTTATTTCAAGACTCAATGACTATCATTTGAATATAACTTTGTCCAGTACAAAGATACTGTAGCTGCCTGTGATTTATGAGTTAGGCATTAGATTCCCATTTTCAGACTAAAGAGGGGTGGCAGGCTTATGTACAGTGGGAATGGAGTGAGCACAGGAGGGAGTTGTAGAAGCTTGAAGTCAGAGAGGGAGGTAGAGGCCTGTTTACCTAGGGCCTCAAAGGCCATTGGAATTTGGCTTTTATTCTGAGATAGGAATCTGTTGGAAGGATTTGAACAGGTGATTGAATATGCTAGGAACTTTGAGGTTGAGTTGAGCTTCTAAGATGATCAAATGGTGGGATGAATCTGTTGTGTTAAGTAAGAGAATACCAATTTGGCAGGAAGGTAACACATTCTGCCTCCCTCGCTGAATTCAGTAATAAATAAAAGTGTGTACATGTGATGAAAAGAAAGTGAATTGATGTGTGTGGTGATAATTTTCAAAGTAGGTATATTCGAGTTAAATGTTACTAACATAATAAGAAGGCAATTTATAAAATCAGTAACAAAAATATTTTATCAGGTGGTTGTGAGGCAACTTCAAGAAGTGGCTGATCCCCGTAAAAAATTAACTACGTTAGAGTCTCCACTGGAAGGTACATCACATTGTCACATTAATTGGGATAAGACACAGGCCTCAAAGAAGAAATTATTTCAAGTGGAAAGTCAAATATGTATGGAATTTAACATGTCGACAGTTATTCTGTAGCTGGTTGAATTATATAACATGTTTTAGGATACTGATTTTGGCAGAAGCTTGGTTTTGTATTTTCATTTTAATTATTTCCATTTTACTATCTTTATAATGTACTTATTTTTTTATATTGTGGCTTTCATTCTACCATTTTGTAAAACCATTGCATAACTTTTCTCTTACAGTATGTACCCTTGGAAAAATTAAGAATTCTACATCCTTCCTCACAGAAAATTGACTTTTTTCCTGTTCAACATATTTTCAAGTAATTTTTGTATTGCGATGATGAGGCAGGCTAGATTAAATCAGAGGGGAAGATTTAATGGAATGTTCCAGAAAATTGTCTTATTTCTTCACTTTTGTGAATGGACACAGAATCTGTATCTATTTATTTCACAGATTCTAGGTTAACTTGTAGAGAAAGGCCATTATACTATTCTTTGAAATGTACATGTTTTATGTTAATTTACAAACTATTTGAAAAGTTAGGCATTCTCTTTATCTTTTATTTAAAATATATTATAAAAGTGTAGAAATACTTAGATCTGATATAGTATGTACATCAAAAATTGAGAGCTGAGAAAATTATCTTGATCCTGCCATTGGATTTTAAAAACAGTTTCACTGAGATATAATTCACATATCAGACAGTTCAACCATTTAAAATGTGCAACTCAGTATCTATTAGTATATTCACAGCATTTTTGTCACCCTGAAAAGCAACCCCACATCTCCTAGGCATGACTGCAGCCTTCCTCCATGTCCCTTCACCTACCCCTGTTGTGGGCAACCACCATCTACCTTTGTCTCCATAGGTTTGCCTGTTTTGCATATTTCACATACATAGAGTTCTACAATATGTCGTCCTTTGTGACTGGCTTTTTCACTTAGCATAATGTTTCCAGAATTCATGCATGTTTTAGCACACATTGATAGTTTATTTCTGCTTATAGTTAAATGATATGTATTGCATGGCTATACTTGTTTTCCATTCATTCATCAGTTGATGGACCTTTAGGTTAGTTTCCACTTTTTAGCTATTATGAAAAATGCTGCTGCGAACATTCACTTACAGGTTACTATGTGAACATGTGTTTTTATTTCCCTGCTCTTGGACTTTATCCTCAGAGTTAATTGGGCAGATATCAGCACTTGTCTTGCTCATGCTAGCCTTTCTGCCTTCTTAGTTTCTGTTTATCTAGCCTCATTCATTCAGACCTGTCAGACAATTTTTTTGTTTTCCTGAAGCTTTCTCTGACTGTTCTGACTCTCATTGACCTTATGTGTTAGCAATTGTTGTCTAGTCTGTGCAGAAGAACTTAGTCCTTAATTTTTACATGGCTTTTATTTTTTTATGGAAGATAATGTTCTCTCATTATAAATTTGCTTAATAGGGGAATAACATATAATAGGTATGCCACCTATCCTTGCATAAATTGAAAATATTTTAGCTTAGAAGTTTTTAGCATACAATTAAATACTTTATACCATACCAATTATTTCTTTTTTGAGACCTTGACACAGTAAGGTTTATATTCTAAATGTATTTTTAGCAATTAACTATCAAATCTAAACCAGTTAGTCTAATAAAGGAGAATCGATCAATCACATGTTTATGTTTTTCTCACTATGAGAATCTAAATTGGCCTTTTTTCACGATGCAGTCAGAACTGTCTTTCTGGACTGCTACCAGTTTGTCAGCTGAACAGTTCTGGCTGCAGCTTGTCTGATGAATGATAGCACAGCCCCTCAATCTGAGTGCTCAGCAGAATGCTTGTGAAGGCAGCACCACAGCAACAGTTGGTCAGAGGGAACTGATTCAGGAACTTCAATTTAGCAGTAGCATCCAGGGTTTTTGGCTCAGTGTCTTTAGCCTGTCTCTGCTGGTTATGTCAGTTATGTGCTATTCAATCCAGGAGGTGCTATCTACATGGTAGTACATGCATAGTCATTGCCTACTGAGTCACACAGAGAGAAAAGTTATAAATATATGCCCCCATTTGCTGCAACTCTCAGTGATGAGAAGAATGATTGCATGCAGTTATAGGAGACCACTTCCATTGGCATGCCACCTGCCTAACATACACAATTTTGTTAAGATACACAATTCAATTATTATGCTAGGAACAAATATTTTTGTAGCTCACTATGTTCCATGTACTCTTCTAAGTGCTTCATGTTAGTCCTCAGTTAAACATTAAAAAAAAAATTAAATACTTAGCTGACGCATGGTGGTGCATGCCCGTAGTCCCAGCTACATTGGGAGGCTGTGGTAGGAGGATCACTTGAGCTTGGAATATTGAGGCTGCAGTGAGCGGTGATGAAGCCACTGCACTCCAGCCTGGGTAACAGAGCGAGACTCTGTCTCATAAATAAAAAGTTTTGTATAGATTCCCATAGAAGTGAGTTAGACATCAGGCTTAGAGTTATTAGCCACTTTGATGTCTGCCTTGGGAGTAAAACATATAAGGGACAATATTAAACCATCTCAATCAATAGCCTCTAACTTCTTGAGAATGTTCTTATTTCATGAATTTCTAAGCAAGAGACTACCTGGATTAAGACATTTGGTGGACACCATTTTGAGATGAAGTATCTCGATTAGGAGGAAGGGAGACCTCTAGTTGACTGGAGCTTCCCAATGATATAGCTGAGTGTCCCCCGAAGAAACTTTAGAACAAGACTTTCATCATGCTATATCTCTATGGCAAAGGAAACTCTTTAAAAGAAAACAAAGGCAAACAAGTGATAATCTGATGGAAAAAAAGGGCTGGGTGCTGTAATTCCAATATTTTGGGAAGCTGAGGTGGGTGGATTACCTGAGGTCAGAAGTTCAAAAACAGCCTGGCCAACATGGTGAAACCCTGTCTCTACTGAAAATATAAAAATTAGCCAGGCTTGGTGGTGGGCACCTGTAGTCCCAGCTACTTGGGAGACCGAGGCGGGAGAATCACTTGAACCGAGGAGGTGGAAGTTGCAGTGAGCTGAGATGGCACCACTGCACTCCAGCCTGGATGACACAGTGTGACTCCATCTCAAAAAAGGGAAAAAAGGGACAAAGTATACTGGTCCAAAAAAGAAGAAAGAAAGAAAAAAGGGACAAAGTATACTGGTCAGTATCATAATGGTGAGACTGTCCCCCTTTGAGATTAGAAAATAACAGTATACTCAAAGTAATATCAATAAGAACCAACAGAATAGACAAGAATAGAATATACAAGATTCACTATCTGCAAAAGTAATCTGCACAAAGTAGCAATGTATGAGTGTGTGGTTGAGAATATTGTCTATAATATGTGTACTAGAAGGAAGAGGCCTCAAGATAAAAGGTCAGAGCTGGAAATGTAGATTAGAGAATCTAGATCAAAGTTTTGAGATTTTAGCAGTCCTGAGAGAATTTAAAAAGTGGAATAGCAGCTGAGCGTGGTGGCTCAGTCCTGTAATCCCAGCACTTTGGGAGGCTAAGGCAGGCAGATCATGAGGTTAGGAGTTCAAGATCAGTCTGGCCAACATAGTGAAACCCTGTCTCTACTAAAGATATGAAAAATTAGCCGGGCGTGGTAGCACATACCTGTGATCCTATCTTCTTGGGAGGGTGAGGCAGGAGAATTGCTTGAACCCAGGAGGTGGAGGTTGTGTTGAGCGGAGATCGTGCCACTGCACTCCAGCCTGGGTAACAGTGGGAGACTCCATCTCAAAAACAAGAACAACAACAATAAAAACAGAAAGGCATAGGGCCGAACAACAGGTTGCTGCATTTAGAAATAAAGTGGGGTCAGAGGAGCAGAGGGAGCATTTGGTCACTGCTCGCAGTTGCTGCTGAGTAAAGCAGGATAAAGTCCTTCATGACCCTTGGACTTTTTTATTGGAATTATTAAAAATTAGATTTCACTGTTAAAAACAACTAGTGATGAAAAATAGATTACTGGATGAGACCATGTGTCATAGAGTCCAATGGAAGGGGAGAAACAGGAAAATAGAAAAGCCACAAAACGTAGACAAAAGTTGTGTTTTTGTTTATTATAGAAAAAAAAACTTTATTTAAAAAGAAATGGTTAAGAGAAAGGGAAAAACTGAAACCTATGGGTGAATACTTACAGAGAATGACAGTATTTAGCTCAACCTGAAGACAGATGAGGACCAAAAATGTAATGAGAACTAGATAAGAGTTTTCTAAAAATCGTCTTAGTAAGATGTAATTTAAGAAAAGTTGGAATATCTTAAACTATTAATGAAAATGTTTCTAGAGCATCTTAAAAACTAAAATGTAAATATAACTACTCCTTTTTTTTTTACTAACTCAGTATTTTGTGTGTAAAACCCCTCATTTGTAACAAACATTTTTGACAGTTTAAATTTCAGAAAAGATAATGATGAAAGTATGAATCATTTTTAGCATTTTGAGAAAAGTGACTAGTTTTAAAATCTGCCCTTATTGGCATCAGGTTTATAAAATGCACTTTATAGCCCTGCCTAAATACATATTACTCATCAACTTATGAGAAATCATATTTTTAAGATAAAAGAGGGTCTCTGGATTTTACAAAAATAATTTTAAACACTTTTTTTAAGCCTGAAGAAAAAAATGAAGACTTAAGAAAACTTTTTGAGTTAGTATCATCACTGGAGTATAATGTGAATCAAATAAGAAAGAAAAATCATGAATTAAAAGAAGAGGCAACTGGGTTTGATTTTAATGTTGTAGAACATGTTAATCCTTTATTAATTGATTTAACTATAATTTTACTTGACTATAATCAAGATACAAATTCATTTTATGTCTACATTTTCATAATTAAACGAATTCTACTTTAAAATGTATTTCAGAAACTCACAACACAACTTTATAGGCATGTGCCTCATGGGGGGCGGGAGTCAGCTGAGCTGTTGGGGCAAGGTTGGGATGAAAAAATTTATATTAAAAATATGTATATAAGAGAAACAACATAATCTGAAATTATTTTAGAATGCCAAAATATACTTATTTTATTTTTATTTTTATTTTTATTTGAGACACAGTCTGGCTCTGTCTCCCAGGCTAGACTGTAATGACGCCATGTCGGCTCACTGCAACCTACGCCTCCAAGCAATTCTCCTGCCTCAGCCTCCTGAGTAGCTGGGATTACAGGTGTGTGCCACCATGCCCGGCTAATTTTTGTATTTTTAGTAGAGATGGGGTTTTGCCAAGCTGGTCAGGCTGGTCTTGAACTCCTGACCTCATGATCTGCCTGCCTCAGCCTCCCAAAGTGGCATGAGCCACCGTGCCTGGCCACTTATTCTTTAATGATTTTGAAAACAATGACAAAGCTTTGGACAACGTCAAGTGCACTCTTCATTATCTAGTTTGAATTTTTATTTCTGAAGATACTTTTGCTGTCTGTGGTCATCTTTTCTTCCTTTTGTAGTATCCTCTGCTGCATTCAGATTCTTTAAAGAAGACCTATTTGTGTCATTCTTTAACATCAAAATTTATCTTGATATGTAGCTTATATTTTGTTCTGCTTCTTTTTCTTTTAGATATAAAACAATGGAAATTTACTCATTTTACACAGATACCTCCGTTCTATACATGAAGTATATGTGTTATTAAACTTCTGTCTTATGGAAATAAATTCCATATGTATATAAATATATGTATAACTTAAAAGTAAAATGAGCATTCATGTTTTGATCACAGATTTTTTTTTTTTTGAGACGGAGTCTCGCTCTGTCACCCAGGCTGGAGTGCAGTGGCCGGATCTCAGCTCACTGCAAGCTCCGCCTCCCGGGTTTACGCCATTCTCCTGCCTCAGCCTCCCGAGTAGCTGGGACTACAGGCGCCCGCCACCTCGCCCGGCTAGTTTTTTGTATTTTTTAGTAGAGACGGGGTTTCACCGTGTTAGCCAGGATGGTCTCGATCTCCTGACCTCGTGATCCGCCCGTCTCGGCCTCCCAAAGTGCTGGGATTACAGGCTTGAGCCACCGCGCCCGGCCCAGATTTTTTTTTTAAATGGAATGTGTCTTTGAATCCCTGAACTCAGCTACTTTTCTGTTTATTTACTGAGCACTTAAGTTGGTTTTCTGATTCTAATCGACATTTTTCTGTCATTGCCTTTCTCTATATGGTTTTGTATCTCTTTCATTTTGTTGACATTACGTCAGCAAAGATCTCTAGATCTCTTCTTCAAAGTCTTTAAATCATTACACGTCTCTCTGCCCCTTTCCTTTTTTCTAAAACTGCCTGTTTCCTTTTTCTCCTTAACTCAGATATTAAAGATGTTTTCTTATTTCTCTTTCTACATTGAATAATGTCCTTGATGCTTTTTGTGTGTACTTTTTTTTCTTCTTGGGGAATGTGGTCAGTGGGTATCAAAATTTATTTTTGTGTCTTTTTCAAATGTTATGTGTTTTACTTTATTATCTTGGTTACTAATCTCTGGGTTATGGCTTATATTTAGTAATAGGTTATTTTATCTTAGCATACCAACATGGATATGAATAGTTTATTTACAAAAAGTGGATGGTTAGGCCAGGTGTGGTGGCTCACACTTATAATTCCAGTACTTTGGGAGGCCAAGGTGGGTGGATTATTTGAGGTCAGGAGGTCAAGACCAGTCTGACCAACATGGTGAAACCCCATTTCTACTAAAACTACAAAATGAGCCAGGCGTGGTGGTACACGCCTGTAATCCCAGCTACCTGGGAGGCTGAGGCAGGAGAATCACTTGAATCCAGTAGGCAGAGGTTGCAGCGAGCTGAGATCACACCATTGCATTTCAGCCTGGGCAGCAAGAGTGAAATTCCATCTCAAAAAACAAAAACAAAAACAAAAACTGTAGGGTTATAATACCGCTTTGCCTGCCATATATGCCATAAAATGTTCTTCATATTATGTATCTAAGATTATAATTTCATATAGAATGCTTCCAAACTATGCTCAGTTGAAACTGAAAGGATCATAGTTTATAGATTTGCTTCTTTGATATGCCATGACATAATATCTGTTTAAACAATTATTAAATATTTACTCTTAAAAATACTTACTAATTCTGTGCATTTCTGCAGATATAAGAAACTCCTGGAAATGGCAATAAATATGTTAAGTGCATTTGGAAATGAAGACTTCGGTTGCCATCGAGACTTAAAAACAGATCAACTGAAAATGGATATTCTGATTAAGAAGCTAAAACATAAGGTAATTTTTTAAAAAAATTTATTTTATCTTAAGGTCTAGATTACTTGTGTGAGATATGCAGGTTTGTTACATAAGTAAACGTGTGCCACGATGGTTTGCTGCACCTGTCAATCCATCACCTAGATATTAAGCCCTGCAGGCATTAGCTATTGATCTCCATGCTCTCCCTCCTGACCCCAACAGGCCCCAGTGTTTGTCGTTCCCCTCCCCAAGTCCACGTGTTCTTGTCGTTCAGCTCCCACTTATAAGTGAGAAAATGTAGCGTTTGGTTTTTCGTTCCTGCGTTAGTCTGCCGAGGATAACAGCTTTGAGTTCATCCACGTCCCTGCAAAGAGCATGATCTCATTCATGTTTATGACTCCATGGTGTATATATATCACATTTTCTTTATCCCATGTATCACTGATAGACATCTGGGTTGATTCTATGTCTTTACTATTGAGAATAGTGCTGCAATGAACATACAAACGCATGTATCTTTGTAATAGAAAAATTTATATTCCAACATACGGTAATTTTAAATCAGTTTTGGGCTTAAAAGTCATGTAATTTGGGAAAATATTAATAGTGGAAAAGCCCAAATTCTGTCAAAATATGTTGAGAAAATAGAGGGTAAATATATCTTTTCAGACTTTAAATGTTTCAGGCTTTTAATCTTCCCCATATCTGGGAAGACCTAGAAGGGGAGAGACTGGGTTACATTAATGAGGGCCATTTGAATCTCTTGGCCCTGCAGCAGCCATTTCAAAATATGTAAAAAGTATATATTTGGGGTTAAATATTTTGATTTCCTTCAGCAGCTTCTCTCTGTGATGCTGTACCAGAATCAGGTTAGAAAGTAAGCCACATTATAAGAGTTAATAAAAACCCATCTGATGAGATTTTATAGTTTGAAGCATGCGATTCCTAGACCCTTTATTGGGGCCAAAGGAAACAAGGTCTTATTCCTCAATATAAATCTCTCAGTGCTTTAAGCAGTGAAAGATTTTTCATTTAATTTTACAGACTTGATACTAATAAAAAGGATAGTTTTTAAAATACAAATTTTTTTTTTCTATAAAAAGGACATGCTGTTGATTCTCTTATGTCTTGAATTCTGGCAAGTGATGTGAAACGAAGCAGTACCTGTCTCCAGACCACTAGTACCAAATTAATTTGTGTGGGAGGGGGGTGGTGCGTAACAGGTTTATTGAGAAATCTTGAACACACCATGCAATTTACTCATTTAAAATATACAAGTCATTGACTTTAATATTTTCAGACAGTTATGCAGTCATCATTACAATCAATTTTAGAACATTTTCGTCACCCTAAAAACAAACCCCACATCATTTAGCCATCTTCACTAGTTTTCCCTTCCTCCCTCAGCCCTAGGGAACCACCCACCTTCTTTGTATGGATTTGCCTATAAGCCTCTGAAATAAAAAGCAAGTGGTCTACTGTGACTGGCTTATTTCACTTAGCATAATTTTTCATGCTGCATCTGTGTTGTAGCAGGTATTGATGCGGGATTTTTCTCCTTAGTTCAGCTAAATCTGGGTTCTTCTCTCGTGACCAGGAAAAATTAAGCACGCAGACACACTGAAGGGTGAGGAGGACAGAATTTATTATGTGAAAGGAAAGCTCTCAGCAAAGAGAGGGGTCCTGCCAACAGGTTTCGACCTCACAATTGAATACCCGGAGCACATGAGCTGAAGTGGCCAGGCTCCTCCCCTGCATAAGATGTGAATTCCTGGTGGCTACACCCCATCCCCGCAATGCATGGGGGCCTCCAGTTCGCTGCCAGCATGTCTAGGCAAGACAAGTCCAGTTTCCTTTATCTGCACATAACATCTGGTGTAAACACTTAAGGGCTGGTTGGAGATTCTCTGGCGACCCTTCTGTATCTGCCTAGACATTTTGCTGTCTCCTCCTCCTATCAGTATCAGTACTTAATTTCTTCTTATTGCTGAGTGATATTCCATTGTATGGATACGTCAAACATTTTATTTATCCATTCACCAGGTGATGGACTTTTGGGTTCTTTCCCACCCAAAGGTGATGGATGTTTTGGTTCTTTCTACTTTTTGACTCCTGTGAATAATGCTGCTGTAAACATTTATGTATGAGTTTTTGTGCTTGCATATGTTTTTATTTTCCTGGAGCATATACTTATGACTGGAATTTCTGGGTTATATGGTGACTTCATGTGTAACTTTTTGGGGAGCTACCAGTTTGTTTTCCAAAGTGGCTGCACCACTTTACTTTCCCAGCAGCATTGGGTAAGGTTTTAATTTCTCTACGTTTTTCCTAACACTTACTTTCTTTTTTTATTGAACAAAGATTTTTATCCTGTGGTGTGAAGTGATACCACATGTGGTTTTGATTTACATTTTCCTAAAGACTAATTACATCAAGCATCTATTAATGTGCTCATTATCCATCTTTGTATCTTCTTTGCAGATGTATCTGTTCAAAATCTTTGCCCATTTTTAAAATTGAGTTATCTTGTTACTTATGAATTGCAAATGTTCTTTACATGTCTTATATATGTAAGTCACTTATCAGCCATATGCTTTTCAAATACTTTCTTCTACTTAGTGTCTTGCCTTTTCACTTCTTGATACTGTCTTCTCAGGCACAGCAGTTTTCAATTTTGAAGTTCATTGAATCCATTTTTCCTTTGGAGTCATAGCTAAGAAAACACTGCCAAATGCAGTCACAAAGATTTATGCCAGTGTTTTCTTCTGAGGGTTTTATAGTTTTCGCTGTTACAGTTAACTGTTTTATTTTGAGTTAATTTTTAAATAAGATATTTGGTCCAAATTTATTTATTTTTTTGCATGTGGATACCCAGTTGTTCCAGCACCATTTGTTGAAGAGACTATTCTTTTCCCATTTTGTTCTTTTGTTAACCTTATATGAAATCAATTGACTGTAAATGTGCAGGTTTATTTTTAGATCATCAACTCTTAGTTTGTTTATGTCTATTCTTATGCCAAGGTCAAATTGAATTTACTGAGAAGTTTCTTTAATCATGTTGCATATTACCAGTTGTCTTATGTCATAATAAAAATTAAATTTAGTGGAATATCTTTAACTTCACCTTTTGTGTCTCAGAGGAGTCTCTGGACAGCTTATACCTCACTTACTCTAAGATTTGATGGGAAGCCAGGCCTACAAGACATACTTTATTTCTTTTTTTCTCCATTCAAATCTGTAGTACCTTTTCCATTGCCTCCTGCTGTCATTTTATTTTCATTAAGTTTTGGTCACAAGGCCGGGCGCGGTGGCTCAAGCCTGTAATCCCAGCACTTTGGGAGGCCAAGGTGGGCGGATCACAAGGTCAGGAGATCGAGACCACAGTGAAACCCCGTCTCTACTAAAAATACAAAAAAAAATTAGCCGGGCGCGGTGGCGGGCGCCTGTAGTCCCAGCTACTCAGGAGGCTGAGGCAGGAGAATGGCGGGAACCCGGGAGGCGGAGCTTGCAGTGAGCCGAGATCGCGCCACTGCACTCCAGCCTGGGCAACAGCGTGAGACTCCATCTCAAAAAAAAAAAAAAAAAAAAAAAAAAAAAGTTTTGGTCACAGGATCTGCTGACATAGTCTAATATTTAGTGCATTATGTTTTGCTAACTCATTATAATTCATAGAATCTCCCATAGATATTTACCATCCAGGAAGGAGAAGTTTAAGTCTGGGCCACCAGCTTTCCTCAGTGGAAATCAAGTGAAGTCATCATCTTTCAGTTTGCAGATCCTCTTTCCACCCGGTAGCTAGTTCTGTTGTGTAGCACTGTGTGGCTAATCCTTTTCTTGGTGCAGATCTTGCATTCTCAGAAACCACAGCTCCCTGTGTAGAGCTCCTTTTACTGAAACAGAGATGCACAGCTCTGCTTTCTAGCTCAGTAGAGGATTCTTAGAATATAAAGTTTAACTCATTCCAAGAAAAAGTCTTAGGAGTGCAGCACTTAAAAATCAGGTAATGTTCAGGCAATTTATCAGAGACACATAGTAGATTAGTATTTTGACTTTCAAAATTTCAGAGCCAGCTTGTGTGCTATAGAGAAGCCCTTGTGGTATAACACAGAGATGGGATGGTCTTAATGTCTCCATACAAACAAGCCTGGAGTAAGGTAAAGGAGAAATTGCATTGGATTTCTTAACACTCAAAGTACATTGTTTATTTTACTTCTGCGAGGACAGAAAATCACTCCATAATGTTCTCCTTATTTCCTTATTGAGAAAAGGAAAATAAAAATTAAATACTAGATTGATTAATAAACACTCAAAGCTTACCTTTTAGAAATTTAGTTAATTGAAATTAGGTCAATGTCTGATTTTGATTATGTAACCAAGTATTTCTAGTTGTTTTTCAAATCATATGTCTTCTTGCTTCCCAGTCTTATTTCCTAACTTGAGGGGAACCCTTGCCTTGTTATTAGAGTTCATAATTGAAGGGGTTTTAGGAAAAGTTCCTCCTCAGCAGCTTATGTCTCTCTCCTGGTTATCTGCTGCTTCTCAGTAATGTTTGCCATCAATAAATTAACCTCAACATTTATTATATCCTACTTTAAAGGAGACTCTTTTCTGTTGCATGTTGTGTTTCCTGTTGTCTCTTTTGGAAACTTATTTTTCTAACAATTACCCAGAGTTTTGTGGCTTAAAAGAAAAACATTTTTTTTGTTAATGAACCTGTGGTTTGGAAAAAGTTTGGCCAGGACAGCTTGTCTCTGCTCCTCTCAGCTTCCCTAGGAACAGCTGATCAGTTGGGGAAATGGAATCATCTGAAGCCTTTGTTCACCCATGTGTTTGATGGTTGATGCTGGCCATTGGCTGGAACCTTTGTTTGGGCAGGCAGCATGAATACTGACACTGGCACTGCCAGGTTCTCTTTGTGGCCTGCGTGTGCTGACAATCTGGGGGCTGGATTCTAAGTGAAAGCAGTCTGGGATAGAGAAGCCACATGGTATCCCTTTTACTGCATTCTATTCATTAGGAGGAAGTCAGTAAGGTTGGCCTATATTCGGTTTTTTTAAATGGGATGAATATAGCTTTTCTTTTGACACATATATCCATAATTATGGGTTAGTGATATTTTGATACACGTATATAGGATGTAATGATCAAGCTGACTAGCACATTTACTACTTCAACCATTTTTCATTTCTTTGAATTGTGAACATTCAAAATCTTCTGGCTTTTAAAAAATATACAATAAATCATAGTTAACCATATTCACTCTACAATGCCGCAGAATACCAGAACTCATTCCTCTTATCTAACTGTAATTCTATATCCATTAACCAAACTACCTTCCCCTAGTTCTTTGAGCTTTTTTGTTGTTGTTAAGAGACAGGATCTTGCTAGTGTAGTCTGGGCTCTGGGCAACTGTAGTCACCCGGGCTGGAGACAGTGGTTTGATCATAGTTCACTGCAGCCTCAAACTCTTGGTTCTCACTATGGAGTCATTTGATGATTAAGACCAGTTGGCATAAGAAAAACTTGTGATTTAGAAATCATGTGATACTTTTGAATTGGTCTTAGGTACATCGTTCATTGATCACTTTTTAAAATTATGAATGGATTCTATTTTTATATGACCAGATTACATTAATACTAACATAATTATGATTTCAAATTTTTATAAATCAGACTTAATTGTGAATTCAGTTATTAGTTTTGATATTGCTGATAAACATTTTAAGCTTCAGCCTCTTTTTTTAACATGTTCAAAATTGCTCTTTGAATCACTGACTCAAAGTGAAAGGCAACAAACATCATAATTAGGTTATAATTGTTTTAAAAGTGTATTCTTTTCATTTGTTTTAGGGAAAGCAGTATGGAAAACAATTAGAGCAGTTAAATAAGGATAATATGACTTCACTAAATAAGAAGAAACTCGAGCTTAAAGATGCGGAATGTAAATTCTCCGAAATGAAGACTGCTTATAAAGAGGTTACAACTGAATTAGAAGAATATAAGGAAGCTTTTGCAATAGCATTGAAAGCTAACAATTCCGTGTCAAAAACATTAACGAAGTAAGTCAAAACATACACTCATAGGGAATGAATTAAGCTCATTAATTTGTTTTGAAAGCATAATTTTTAGTGAGATGGCTTCAGGATATTAGTAGGAAGTGAACGCTAATTTGATCATGTAATTTTGGAAAATAATGTTAGTAAATAATCTTACCTTTAAAATGTTAGTCAAGGATAGTTTCTGTCTCTCCTCTCACTTTTTTTTTGTTTTTTTGCTTTTGTATGGCTTTTTTCCCCTGAAAAGTCTCATGTAGTTAACCTGATCTGTTAGTTTTTTTCACTAAGTATTTTTGAAGTTTTATCATTAATAAAGTGATCTTGTTATAAGATTACTTGTCAGAATTTCCCTAAATAGAAATATTAATGATTTTAATTTAATTTTTGGTAGATCACAACCTAAACCCAAAGTGTCAAGTGGTACTGCTACTCTGGGCACGATTGTTTTTCATTGTGATCTTTAGTATTATCACTAGAGGGTGCCTCAAGAAAGACTATTTGTGTAACATTTTTAAGATGTTACAGAAAGGCATCCTTGTGCAATGGTGAATAATTATCACGGGAATTTAAAGAAGTGTAATTCACAAAGTGGTTAAAAAATAACACCTTGTTCAGCCTGAAGGAGTGTGTGGAAGGCAGAGAGAACAAGCCGCACCTCCAGTGCCTTGGTCACAGTGCTGGGGGCTAATTGCCTTCAGAGATGCTTCAGTTCTTTTTGATCACCAGCCAATCTAGTTCTCCCCAGGAGCTGTTTCTCTGAATTATTCCTCAGTGCCGAATATTTAATTGTTCCTAGATAATGGGTGAAATGTACAAGGGTGAAGCCTAAAACTGGTTTACTCAACACAAGTATTCCTAGATTTTTTTTGTTCATTTTAGTTTTCTTAACCTACATTAAGGAGTACAACATGATGTTTTGATATAATTATTTCTAGTGAAGTGGTTCTTATAATCAAGCAAATCAGTATATTCATTTTCCCGCTTTGTTACCTTTTAAATACAAGTATTTCTAATGGAACTTCAGAATCTTACAAGTAGAGCCATTTTAGAAGGCAGCAAGTATTGCCTTTTGAGCCATACATCACTGACAACCATTATCTCTTCCTTGTCTACTTTGTTTGAACTGCTTGTTCAGTATAAATCACCTTAGAAACACAGGTGCTCCTTTAGAATTATTTTAAAATTATAATTCCTTACAACAGATATGCTCTCACACATCTTCGATGTGAAAACACTGTTTAGTGGGTAATTTGGTTTACTCTCAGGGCAAGTTTTTAAAAACTGCAAGTCATTAAGAGTCATTTAAGGAAAAATGAAACACTAAGCATTTGTCTTTGCTATCTTTACAGATCGAATAAGAAAATAGCAATGATCAACACCAAGCTCCTTATGGAGAACGAGCAGGTGAAATATTTTCTCAGCACTCTTCCTATAAGGCGAGACCCAGAGTCACCTTGTGTTGAAAATCTTCCCTGTATAGGACTCAACAGAAAATATATTCCCCAAATGCCCGTAAGAATTCCTACTTCAAATCCACAGACTTCAAATAACTGCAAGAACTACTTGACTGAGGTTAGTTATATGACCGTTTCTCTTTTGGGTTTCACTTCTCTAATATAATTCTTGTTTTTAATTTGGTGAAATACTGAGTTGTTCTGTTCATTTATGCGTTTTAAGTAAAGATCATAATTAGCTGTGTTAGCACAGAAAGGAAATGGGCACTTTACATTTTTTAATTCCCTGGAGCTCTCATTTTCAAGAGATACCCATTTGCTAACTTTATTCAATAAATGTGACTAAACTGACATGTTTAAAATGTCTTTAAAATCTGCATTTAAGTTAGGTATTAGAAATAGCATGTTATTGCCTGATAACTGATGATATACTTTGAGATGCTTTGGCTTACTTTCTAACTGATCATAGTTTAGCTGTGGTTCACACCGCCTCTCTTTTTTTTTTTTTTTTGGAGGCAGTGTCTCACTCTGTCACCCAGGCTGGAGTGTGTGGCGCCATCTTGGCTCACTGCAACCTCCACCTCCCAGGTTCAAGCAATTCTCCCACCTCAGCCTCCCGCATAGCTGAGACTACAGGCGCCTGCCATTACACCCAGCTAATGTTTGTATTTTTAGTAGAGACAGGGTTTCACCGTCTTGAGCAGACTGTTCTCAAACTCCTGACCTTGTGATCTGCCTGCCTCAGCCTCCCACAGTGCTGGGATTACAGGTATGAGCCACCGTGCCTGGCTCATGTCACTTTTAAAGTTTCTTTGCACCGGCCAGGCACGGTGGCTCATGCCTGTAATCCCAGCACTTTGGGAGGTCGAGGCAGGTGTGTCATGAGGTCAGGAGTTCAGACCAGCCTGGCCAAGACGGTGAAACTCCATCTCTACTAAAAGTACAAAAAAAATTAGCTGGGTGTTGTGGTGGGCACCTGTAATCCCAGCTACTAGGGAGGCTGAGGCAGAGAAATGCTTGAACCCGGGAGGTGGAGGTTGCAGTGAGCCGAGATCACACCACTGCACTCCAGCCTAGGTGACAGAGCGAGACTCCATCTTGAAAATAAAAAAATTTTTAAAAAGTTTATTTGCACCATCTCAACTCTTCCCACCCATAATCACAACTGAATTATTGGCATCCAAACACTTTACCCCACATATGGATGTTTATTATATAGTAGAATTCAAAATAATTGCATTTTATAAATTACACAAAACACTAAAATGTTCATTTCCATTTTTATGTTAAAAGCTTTGTGCTTGACCAGGCATGGTGGCTCACACTTGTAATCCCAACATTTTGGGAGGCCGAGGCAGGCAGATCACTTGAGGTCAGGAGTTTGAGATCAGCCTGGCCAACGTCATGAAGCCTGTCTCTACTAAAAATACAAAAACTAGCAAGGTGTATTGGCAAGCATGTGTAATCTCAGATATTCGGGAAGCTGAGGCAGGAGAATCACTTGAACCCAGGAGACAGATGCTGCAGTGAGCCAAGATCATACCACTGCACTATAGCCTGGGTGATGGAGACTCCATCTCAAAAACAAAAAAGTTTTGTGCTTTTCTTAAGAGTACGTTCTCTGACTATAAAAATCCTGGAAGAAAATGTAGGAAGTACTCTTCTGGACATCATACTTGTCAATTAATTTATGGCTAAGTTCTCAAAGGCAATTGCAAGAATAACAAAAATTGACAAGTGTGATCTAATTAAGCTAAAGAGCTTCTGCACAGCATGAGAAACTATCACGGGATTAAACAGACAGCCTAAAGAATGGAAGAAAATATTCACAAACTATGGATACAGCAAACGCCTGTTATCCAGAATCCATAAGAGACCTAAACAAATCAACAAGCCAAAAATAAATAATACCAGTAAAAATGGGCAAAGAACATGAACAGACACTTCTCAAAATAACACATGTAAGTGGCTGACAAACATATTAACAAATGCTTACCATTGCTAATCATCAGAAAACATCAGTGAGATACCATTTCACACCAGAATGACTTTTGTTTAAAAGTACAAAAAAAAAAAAAAAAAAAAAAAAGATTTTGGGGAGGCTGTGGAGAAAAGGGAACACACACCGTTTGGGGCAATGTAAATTAGTTCAGCTACTATGGAGAGCAGTTTGGAAATTAAGAACTAAGAATGACCATTGGATGCAGCAACCCCATTCCTATACTAGGGGTATACCGAAAGGACAATAAATCATTGTAACAAAGATGCATGCACATGTATGTTCATTGCAGCACTGTGCACAATAGCAAAGACATGGAGTCAATCCTGGTGCCTCCAAGGTAGATTGAAAATTCAGGGTAGATTGGAAAATTCCATATATACCATGGAATACTCTGCAGCCATAAAAAGAACAAAATCATGTCCTTTGCAGCAATATGGATACAGCTGGAATCCACTATCCTAAGCAAACTAGCGCAGAAACAGAAACCAGATATCTCGTGTTTTCACTCATGTGGGAGCTACACATCGGGTGCATGTTGTCATAAACATGGGAATAATAGACATTGGGAAATAAGAACAGGGAGGGACAGAGTCGGCCAGGTTTGAAAGACTACTTATTGGGTCCTATGCTCACTACCTATGTGATGGGTTCAATTGTACTCCAAAATTTGGCATCCCTCAATATACCTTTGGAAGAAACCTACACAGGTACCACCTTAATTTAGACTACAAACTAGAAAAAAAAAGAAAGAAAGAAAAATTTACTATAAAAAAGTTTGCTAGAGTAGAGAATAGAAATTTCTTTTTAAGATAAAACTTATTGAAGTAAAACATGGATTAAACTTTATAAAGGGCAGAGTTTTGCTAAGAATTTCAAAGCAATGCATTCATTGCAAAAGATGACTTTATTTAATTTTTTAATTTTTTTTTTTGAGACAGGGTCTCACTCTGTCACCAGGCTGGAGTATAGTGGTGCAATCTTGGCTCACTGCAATCTCCACTTCCTGGTTTCAAGCAATTCTCCTGCCTTAGCCTCCCAAGTAGCTGGGACAGGTGTGTGTCACCACACCCAGCTAATTTTTGTATTTTTAGTAGAACTGGGGTTTCCCCGTGTTTGCCAGGATGGTCTCGCTCTCCTGATCTCGTGATCTGCCTGCCTTGGCCTCCCCAAGTGCTGGGATTACAGGCATGAGCCACCATGCCTGGCCATCGTTTAACCTTTGTACTAATAAAACACTACCTTTCTAAAATCATGTATATTCAGTAGACCAATATTAACTGTATTTTTGTCAGATTACTCTAAACAGCATTACACAGATACATCCTCTGTTATCTAAACTTAAAATAAGTAGAAATTTTACTTTATTTATGTGATTATTTTTCTATTTAAGCAAACTTCGAGTTAAGTCTAGTCACTAAAAGTACTAAAGGCCACATTTTATAAGTGACATATTATTTTCATAGTAATGTTTCTTGTTTAACTTAAACATTATTATTATTTTTACTTATTTTAGATGGAGCTGGACTGTGTAGAACAAATAATTAGAGAAACAAAGAGAAGTATGTTTCCAAAATTTATTAATTAAATTTAGGTTTATTTTAGAAATAAAATGTAAATAGCAAATGGCATTATTTTTCATTGTTGGGTTAGTAGATACTGTGTCAAGTTTTTTTTTTTTTTGTTAGACACATCTAATGAAAGATGTGAAAACAAAAACTTTCACAGAGAAGACTGTACTTATGCACCATAAATTTATCATGTTCCATAGCTTAAAAAATTCCAAAGAAGTCTATGCATCTCTTTTTCACTGGCTCTACAATTTCTTCAATCTTGCCATCCTCATGGAACTGTCAGCCTGCACACTGAAACAGTTCTCAGAAAACAAAGTCATCATCAAGTTCTCAGGATTTTGATAGAGATTGAAGGCCAACAGACCTCAGACTCATTTCAAAATCCTTAGCTGAGCAATAGCCCTTCATAAGCAGTCACTTGACAGGTGACATTTTAAATCTCCTGTCATTTACTGTGTCATCGGCTTACATCTGTTCTCAGGAAAAGTTCTAAATTTTTCACCATGAAATAGAAATACCCACGTCAATGTGATTCTTGTCAAGTTACTCAGCCTTGTCTCTTTCCACTTACCACATTCTGCCCTTTGCTCTAGCACCAAACGAACTCTGCAGGGCGCTTCCTCACCTCAGGCTCTTTGCCTTAGCCTCTTCCCTCTATCTGGCAAGGTTTTCCTTGTCCTTCAGGTATCAACCTATGTTATCTCCTCCACCAGAAAGCCTACGATATTGACATAAAAGTGGGCTAGATGTTACTTCTGTGTGTTCCAGTAGTGCCCTGCTGTATACCTGTCATGGTATCTATGACTGTATGTGGACATTGCCTGCCTTCTGTTTTTTTAGGTTAATAGCATATGGACTGTTGAGAGGTGGACCATACCATCTTCATCTTATAATTCCTGTGCTGGTTCTAGTACCTTAGCACGTAGCTGTTGATTACATGAATGAAGAATGAAAAAGCTCTGATATTTAAACACAATTAGAATTAATGCCATGTGTAAATTATTTAATAGTAATTTTGTATTGTAAATGTACATACATATTTCTCATTCTTATTAACTCTGATAAAGTTCTCAGTTCTTTAGTTTTCTAACTCACACTTAGTTTACTGAAGTGTTCTAGGTAAAGAACAAAATTCTTTCTTTTTCTTTCCAGCTGTTGCTGTGTTGGACACTTGCTCCCGTCTACTTTCTTCTCTAGAATCCACTGGTAAGCCACATCTAATGAAGAGAATATTTAACCATGAAGTCTTAAGGAAAAACTGTACGATTTAAAAGATTATAAAACTTTATTACTGCGCTATTTACAGAACATTTTTAATTGTTTCTCATAAAATATTTAACATTACAATATTTACTGAAGTGTAGGATATTTTTGTATCATATGTATGATGATAATTTATAGGGTATTTTAAATGATTTTTTTTAGCCTCCTTAAGTTTTAAGTGGATCTTGCAAACAAAAACCATTTTTATTAAGTTTGACATACTCAAATTGCCCAAATGTCAGCTGTTTAAACAGCCAAACAACCAAGTCATCATTGATACTTTAGTAAAGGTCATAGAAGGCTTATTTGCATTTTACAGTTTTTATTACTTAGGATAGTTAAGGAGTACCTGCCAGGTTTGTCCATGCTAATGTTACAATTTTCTTTTTGTAGTTCAACCGTATTTTGTATGGAGCTACTTTGAGGCTCTGTAAATATCTGGTTACTCCTCAGAACCCACTAGATTTAGCCTTTCATGGATGACTTGTGTTTTAACAATTATTACTACGATGGTTGCCAGATGATTATTTTCTTGTTCTCGTCTTTGTTCTACATGGAGAAATGAAACCAATAAATAAGAGAGGAGGGAAAGCTCATGATTCTGATGCTCCAGTTCCCCAAGATTAGATTTCAAGCTGATTTTATGTCTTTTTGATTTGTCCCTGTTACTCCATCAGCACTTTTTTTAGTTTCTGGCACAAGATGTCATCTAATCTTGTATTTTTTCTGCCCCAGCCCTGGAATGAGTGATTTTTCTTAGAAGCAGAGGTGGAGCCACTGAGGAAGCACAAGCGAGTCCTCCCCAGCATATGCTTACTGGTCCCCAACAGAAAAACCGCTGCTGCATCCACTGAGGTACCAAGAAACAAGCAAAGGGCCTTGTGACTGTCTGGGGACAGTCCTCATGGATTAGTCTTCGTGTAGCCTCTGTGCTGTGTCTTTAGATTGGGGCTCTGTGGGAAGGGCCCTGGGAGACCCAGCAGCACAGGGTGTCTCTTCTGCCAAATGTCCCTCCGTTCTTCACACTCTGACACTCAGGAATAGGGTAGATGGCATCTCCAGGCAGTGCCAGGCTGCTTACTGTCTCTTTTGAGTTGGGCCCAGAGGGCCTTTGGGGTGAGTGTGGAGCTGGTCACCTGGAGCCTGAGGCTGACTGTCTCTCCCTGTGTCTTGGAGGAAAGGCAGTGTCCCAAAAAAGACCCCAGGGCCTGACCTCTGGGCACACATGCAGGGAGGCGGGGTCTGTGAGCTGAGGGGGACATTGTAATGAGACTTTGAGCACTGCTGCTCAGGGGCCTTGTCAGTGGACCATGGTCAGAGATGACCTGGTCATCAGGACCTAGTCAGCTGGGACCTGATCAGCAGGGGCCTGGTTAGTGGTGGCCTCCTCAGTAAAGGCCTCATCAGTGGGGACCTGGCAATCTGATGTGCATA